>NC_138370.1:66820586-67007683 GCF_054177405.1 Leptonychotes weddellii
GATAAGTGGAATAAGTCAATCAGAGAAAAACATGTATCATATGATCTCACTGATATGAGGAATTCTTAATCTCACAAAACAAACTGAGGGTTGCTGGAGTGGTGGGGTGTGGGAGGGATGGGGTGGCTGGGTGATAGACATTGGGGAGGGTATGTGCCATGGTGAGCGCTGTGAATTGTGTAAGACTGATGAATCACAGACCTGTACCTCTGAAGCAAATAATACATTATATGTTAAAAAAAGAAGAAGAAGAAGAAGAAGATAGTAGGAAGGGAAAAATGAAGGGGTGGCGCAATCGGAGGGGGAGAGGAACCATAAGAGACTATGGACTCTGAGAAACAAACTGAGGGTTCTAGAGGGGACGGAGGTGGGGGGATGGGTTAGCCTGGTGATGGGTATTAAAGAGGGCACATATTGAATGGAGCACTGGGTGTTATACGCAAACAATGAATAGTGAAACACTACATCAAAAACTAATAATGTAATGTATGGTGATTAACATAATAAAATAAAATTTAAAAAAAAAAAAAAAAGAAGAAGCCCAGGTTAGCCTACTGGAAAATGAGAGACCATGTAGACAAAAATGAGCCATCTCAGCTGAAAGGCTCTAGACTATCCGACCTTCCAGCTCATAACATGCAAGTGAAATGATCCCAGACCATCCCCCTTCAGATGAGCTGCCCACTGCCTATAGAGATGAACAAAGCTGGCTCAGAACTGAACTGTGAGCAAATAAAATGATTATTCTTTCAGTCACAAAGTTTTGGGATGATCTGTCATGCAGCAATGGATAACTGACATTACCACCTTTTAGAGATGAATAAGAAATCATTTAATTTGTTTTAAATAATTTGTAAATTACAATCTCTGATATAGGAAGAGAATCTCACAGCAGGCAAACATTACATCCTCTATGACTTTAACCAGAAAAACATATTCCACTTAAGCATGTTATAGAGTGCATAGACTTATTCTAAATCATGACAATTAAGTATCTTGAATTTTAGTCATAGTTAATAGCCTGGATTAGTCTGAGTTGAGAGACAAGCGCTCTCACAAGTTTTTACCCTGTAGCTATACGTTTTTAAACTTTATAATTGTAATGAAGACATACAATCAGGTTTTTATCCAAATAGCACATTGATATTTAGCTACTTACCTTTTATTTTATTTTTGTTTACAATTCAATAGATGTTCTAAAAAACTACTTTGAGAAGGACACCGTGGACATTTCTCAAGAAATCTCGGATGGAAAGATTTCATAACAGGTATTAATATTGCCACAAAACATTGAAAGAATTATTTTAAAGTACCGACCTCACAAGATAAACCTAGTTTTCTTAGGATAATTATGGACAAAGTTTATGAATTATTCATCTTTATATCACCCATAATTCCTCCAGTTTAGGAGTTACTTGGTATGTAATTGTTAAATGAGTAAGTGAATGGTTAATAGGCCAATTGCATTGTTTCAGGCTTTATTATATGTAGTTGTTGTACTTCAGGAGAAGTGATTTGATCCATGATATATCTGACTCGATATAATTAATGAGTCACTCATAACAAGGTTCTACTGGTATTGTACTCATAAATGAAACCACACTAATGACTCTGAAAGAATCATCTCAACTAAGAGATCCCTCTACATGATGTTAGATTTATCAGGTTCAACTCAGCATCTAAAATGGATTGCATTCTTCTTTTAAAAGAGCAAAGAGCAAAATCAGCCAATCTAATTTCCACTTAGTTTGCAGATGTGTATATAGTTATTGATATATAAACTATATATTTATCTTTATATTTAGAGATACCAGTGCTGACAATTTCTATCTGAGTGAGCAGGTGTGGCTGAAAAAACCTTTGCCTGACCAACTGTTCTTTCCACACTGTACACACATAAAAGCTATTCTATGGATGGCAGCTGTAACCCTATTTGCAGAACCCACAGCTATTTGTGACTCCACAATTTAAAGTCTTCCTCTGCCAGTTACCATTTTTCATATATAGCTAGACTTCTAACTGGTGCAAATAAAGATGCTCTGCCTATTATCACTTGGAATTCCAGGATTACACTGAGTCATATGAAGTTTTAGTTCGTGGGATCTTTACAGCTTTTCTTCCACTCACTCTGTGTTTGCTTGCCACCCTCCAGCTTGGCAAACAGCATCTATGTGAGTCTCCTATTGTCATACATTCTTCACACCTGCCCAGTCTCAAAGCCTCATGCTTCCGTCAGAATTACATAGACTAGTTAAGTTTAGGTCTTCCCTGTCTGACTTGCCTACTTAAAGTTAAACATCACTCACATCAGAGGAACTGATGAACCAATTCAAGAAATAATTTATTCATTTACTTAGTGCTTATTTATTGAAGCACCAGGCTGTTTTCAGTGCTGAGAATAAAGCAATAAACAGAGTCACTTCCACAACAGAGTTTTTATCACAGTGATGCACATTGCTCTTCCCACCGCAGAGCAGAGATAGCCTCTCTTCTTTAGTATCATTTAGACAACTCTTTAACACCTAATAAGTGCTTAATACATGCTTATAAGACAGGTCAGAAAACCTCATTCTATGCTAGAGTCTGAATATATATGTATATTCATATATACATATGTATATATGTACACACACGCATACCCCTTATCTGCCAGTAAACCTTGGAGAACACTGGACTTCCGATTGATTCCCCTTTCCACTCCTGCTTCCTGGATCTCATGGATCTCCATACAGCCTAGGTAACAAAGATCATGACAGCTTTTAGATATCCTTTGCTAATCAAAATAAATAATTGGCTATCACTGTTTTCTCTTTTCAAGCTGGGATATGATTTTGATCTTCCCAGACTTATATGAAGTTTGTGGTCATATATTTATTCTGCCAAGATTTCCATATATTTTATTAGCATTTTTCCAGAGTGCCTCAACTGTATTCTAGGTGTGTAAATATGGGTTCATGACATGGATTTATCATGGAGTCTTGTATGGGGCTTGACATGCTGCCTCACCTTCCCTCCATGTTTTTCAAACACCAATATTCATCAACACACCCACATCAGATGGAGATAAGACACATAACAAGTGAGTAGTAAATATAAACACAAGTCTAGCATTCACTTACCTTCTTTCTGGACCCTATGGTCTCAAGCATCTTAGAAGTTTGTTGGCCAATTGGTTATTTATTCCCAAGACCATATTTTAGGAATCCCCAAAAGAGCTACTGACATATTCCTACTTTAAAAGTTCTTTGACAAATCCTACCTATACCCAACTTCTTGTTTCTTACTCAGTAAAAATTCTCCCCCCACCCAAAAGGTCTTGGTTATACTCCTAAAGGGTTAAACATTTTATTACCCAAGTTTCATCTCCCTTTGGACTTTTATAAATACCATGTTATTTCCCAGCTTTTGCCCTCTATTCAGTCTAAGACAAATTTAGAGTGGAAGGGAAAGAAAACTAAAAAACGTGTTAATAAACAACTAGTATACTCCTGGATAACTAAGAATAGGAATTGTGTGAATTGAGTTGTATCATGGTCTGGACAGTAGAATGCACATGAATATGTTTTTTAAAAAATTACTTGACCATGATCTCTAGTCCCTCAAGACTCAAACCATGGAACAATCATAAAACAAGTTTTTATTTTACATACTTCCTATGTTCACAGTAATATACTAGTCCTGTGAAAATGAAAAGATTATCATCCTCCCCCAAAGATCCTAAAATTTTAATGAAGAGAAAAAGTTAAATAATGAGATACATGGCCAACAATAAAATGACATTTCATACTATTTTAGCAAAATCACAAATATCATTAAAAAGGCAAAATCAATGGTTAATTGAATGGTACCACTAATTAGCACTAAAGGAATTTAAAGACAAGAAGGTCTTCAGCTCCCCAAAGTAGAACCTAGAAAATTGTTTTCCCAACTTCCCTTGAAGCTAGAGTATGGGCTCATGACCTAGGCCTCTCCAGTGCACCTCATATGAGACATGAGTTTGGAAGAGGGTGGAGTGAATGAAAGACTACATATTAAATTGATGCTGGCACAATAGTGTCTCCTGCAACATTCAGAGCCCATAGCAAGTTGCCCAGTGGGGTGGCGAAATACTGCATTTTGGAGACTATGAGCACAAGGCCGAGAAGCTTGACTCTCTGGCCATTACAGAGATTCTATGGCGTAAAATTTATCCTTTTGTAAATTTCTTATTCTGCTTAAAATAGTGCAGGTGGATTCTCTTGTTTGCAGCTACAAACCTTAACAGAGATCAAACTGGTGAAAGCAAAATATGCTTCTTGAATCAATATTTGTCTAGGAAGAAATATATATATATTAGTAAAAATACAAGTTCAGATCAAGTTTTAGAAAACAAGGAAGAAAAGCGAGTGGCAAAAGGATACATAGAGAACATGATAAATTTAATATTATAGTGTATGTAATATGCAAAAGGTGCTAATTCATATTTGACAGGAGGGTACATTCATCTGTGCCCAGCTGCATTCTACTCCTTTCTCTACACTTCTTTGTGCCCTGGGAGGCTGACTTTTGCCCTCTGCATTATTGCCCACCCCCACCACCCCCCACCTTCTGGATTTCAGTTGGATTCATTGAGGAGCTTCATGAGGCAGGAGTGTGAGATCAGAGAAGTCCATTCTCTTTGCTCCCTCCATGCAAGGTCTCATGAACTGAAGCCTACCTTGATCAAAGGGTTCAGTTCTGGTCAGGTAGCCTTATTCTCCCCATATCCTTTCTTTGATAACTTTTCTTAGCTTCGAAATGCAGGGATAGGAGTGGAACTCCAAAGCCACTAGTCCCAGAGTACTACTTAGGTTTCCTGCAGTCTATCACACCTCTGCCAAGAAGTGTCTTTATAAACTTTCTTCTATTTACCCATTTGAGTGTGCCATCACTTTTCTGCTGGGGCCCTGACTAATAAAGTATTATATATTATTTGGGTGTACATGTCTTATAAAACTATAAAAGACCTGCAGGGAAAAGAGAAACACAACATTCTGAAAAGTGGTTAACCCCAGGGGATGGGAAGAGAGGGAGAGTAATTACAGTGGGGATTGGTAAATAGGAGACACAGAGATAGCAACTATATGTGTAATATATATCATATAAAGGCTTTATTCTTAAGCTGGGTCATGAGATCATGAATGTTTTCTATAGCATTCTTTATGACTTTTATGTTAAAGTCCATAATTTAACAACAATTCTTCACTCTCTTAAGGATATCTTTCAGTGAATAAAAGTCTTAATTTAAATATAATTTAATTTAGCAAGCTTTTCTTTTTTGGTTTGGGCTTTTTACATCCTATTTAAGAAATCTTTACCAAAATGGCAACATAGGAAATGCTGGCCCTTGTTCCCCTCCATAAAGAAAAACAATTATATAAGCTATCCATAAACAGAAACTCGGGGCGCCTGGGTGGCTCAGTTGGTTAAGTGACTGCCTTCGGCTCAGGTCATGATCCTGGACCAGGACCAGAAGCATCGGGCTGCTTCTCCCTCTGACCCTCCTCCCTCTCATGCTCTCTGTCTTTCATTCTCTCTCTCTCAAATAAATAAATAAAACCTTTAAAAAAAAAAACAAAACAGAAACTCATAGAAACAGAGAGTAGAATGGTGATTTCCAGAGGCTGGGTGGTGGGGGTGGAAATGCGAAGATGTTGGTCAAAGGGTACAAACTTCCAGTTTTGAGATGAATAAGTTCTGAGGATGGAATGTACAGCATGGTGATTATAGTTAATAATATTGTATTATATACTTGAAAGTTACTAAGAGTAAATCTTCAATATTGTTACCACAAAAAAAAAATGATAATCATGAAAGTGATAAAGGTGTTAGCTAATACTACAGTGGTAATCATGTCTCAATATATAAGTGTATCAAATCAATACCTTAAACTTATACACTGTCATATGCCAATTATATCTCAATTAATCTGGGGGGATCTTTGCCTATTTAAGAATATCTTAGTCATTAAAATATGCTCTGTGTTATTTTCTAGAAGCTTTATCAGGTTACCTCTCTCATTTAGGTCTACAGTCTATTTGGAATTAATTTATTTTTTGTATGGTGTTATGCTTTCTATAGTTAACATAATTGTGGCATTTTCATGTCTAATATTGTGTTTAGGACTTTTGCCTTTACATTCATACTGAGATTAGCTTGTTGATTTTTATTTTGTAATGGCCTGATAATTGGCTATTGGTATATTTCTTCCTTAAATATCTGGAGCATTCACTGGGCCTGGATATTTCTTTCCAGAAAGGTCTTAAATTAGAGATTCCATTTCTTTTTTTTTTTTTTAAGATTTTATTTATTTATTTGACAGAGAGAGACACAGTGAGAGAGGGAACACAAGCAGGGGGAGTGGGAGAGGGAGAAGCAGGTTTCCCGCTGAGCAGGGAGCCCCAAGTAGGGCTCGATCCCAGGACCCTGGGATCATGACCTGGGCTGAAGGCAGACGCTTAACTACTGAGCCACCCAGGTGCCCCAGAGATTCCATTTCTTTATTTTTTAAAGATTTTATTTATTTATTTGACAGAGACACAGTGAGAGAGGGAACACAAGCAGGGGGAGTGGGAGAGGGAGAAACAGGTTTCCCGCTGAGCAGGGAGCCCAATGCGGGGCTCCATCCCAGGACCCCAGGATCATGACCTGAGCCGAAGGCAGACACTTAAAGACTAAGCCACCCAGGTGCCCCAGAGATTCCATTTCTTGACTAGAACTATTCATACTTCCTTTTCTTGCATCAGTACTACTTAGGTAAAGATAAATATTTACTTTTTTTCCATTTGGATATCCAATCTATCTTGTGCCATATGTTAAAAAGGCTTTTCTTCCCATCTCTGCCACTCCTGCTGCCCTAGGAGCAAATTTAATATAAATTATCATATATTTGTGGTAAGTTCTGGACTCTTTATTCTATTCTTCACCTTGTATGTATCTTGGCATCAATATCTCACTGTTTTATTCTTTTTGTTTTGTTTTGTTTTGTTTTTTTAGTGTTCAGCAATTTATCAGTTGTGTGTAACACCCAGTGCTCATAACATCATATTCCCTCCTTAATGCCCATCATCAATTACCCCATCCCCCCACCCACCTCCCCTCTAGCACCCCTCAGTTTGTTTCCTATAGTTAAGAGTCTCTCACGGTTTTTCTCCCTCTTTGGTGACTTCCCATTCAGTTGTCCCTCCCTTCCCCTATGATCCTCTGTGCTGTTTCCCATATTCCACATATGAATGAAACTATACGATAATTGTCTTTCTCTGATTGACTTATTTCATTCAGCATGATACCCTCCAGTTCCATCCAGGTTAATGCAAATGGTAAATATTCATCCTTTCTGATGGCTGAATAATATTCCATTGTATATGTACATACCACATCTTCTTTATCCATTCATCTGTCAGTGGGCATCTCAGCTCTTTCCACAGTTTGGCTATAGAGAACACAGGCAGTAACCTCTTCGACCTCAGCCACAGCAACTTCTTGCTAGACATGTCTCTACAGGCAAGGGAAACAAAACCAAAAATGAACTATTGCGACTTCATCAAGATAAAAACTTCTGCACAGCAAAGGAAACAATCAACAAAACTAAAAGTCAACCTACAGAGTGGGAAAAGATATTTGCAAATGACTTATCAGATAAAGGGCTAGTATCCAAGATCTATAAAGAACTTATCAAACTCAACACCCAAAAACAAATAATCCAGTCAAGAAGTGGGCAGAAGACATGAACAGACATATTTCCAAAGAAGACATATAAATGGCCAACACATGAAAAAAATGCTCCACATCACTTGGCGTCAGGGAAATACAAATCAAAACCACAATGAGATATCACCTTACACCAGTCAGAATGGCTAACGTTAACAAGATGGGAAACAACAAATGTTGGTAAGGTGGTGGAGAAAGGGGAACCCTCTTACACTGTTGGTGGGAATGCAAGCTGGTGCAGCCACTCTAGAAAACAGTATGGAGGTTCCTCAGAAAGTTGAAAATAGAGCTACCCTACGACCCAGCAATTGCACTACTGGGTATTTATCCCAAAGATACAAATGTAGTGATCCGAAGGGACACATGCACCCCGCTGTTCATAGCAGCAATGTCCACAATAGCCAAAATATCTCACTATTTTAATTACTGTGGCTTTATAGTAAGTCTTAATACCTCATGTAAGGCCTCCATACTTCTTTTCAGATTATCCTGGCTATTCTTGACCACATTCCCACATAAATAGAAAATCACCTTTTCAGAGTTTCCAGGACAAAAAACCTTTTTTTTAACTTTTTGATTGAAATTACATTGTACTTGCATTATAGCTACAGACAGATTTGGAAAGAAATGATATCTTTACAATATTGAGTCTTCCAATTAATGAATATACAAAATCTCTCCATTTATTTAGTTATTTAACTTATCTCAGTGATGTTTTATAGTTTTGTGTGGAGATTTTTTTTCATCTTTGGTTAGATTTATTCCTGGGTATTTGTTGCTTTTGATGTTATTGTCCATAGCATTGTTGTGTGTTTTTTTTTAATTTTCTTTTCTTTCTTTTTTTTTTTAAGTTTATTTAATTAAGCAATCTCTATCCCCAATGTGGGGCTGGAACTCACAACTCAGAGATCAAGAACCACATGCTCTGCTAACTGTGCCAGCCAGGCACCCCTAAATTTTATTTTCTAATTATTATTATTTTTTTATTTAAATTAAATTAGCCAAGGTATAGTACATCGTTAGTTTTTGATATAATGTTCAATGATTCATTAGTTGAGTATAACACCCCGTGCTCTCATATCACGTGCCCTCTTGAATGCCCATCACCCAGTTACCCCATTTTCTAATTATTAGTTTCTAGTATACAGAAATAAAATTTATTTTATATTAACCCTATTATGTCCAGTTATTTCACTAAATTCATTTATTAATTCCAATAATTTATGTGCACATTCTTTTAAATTTTCTATACCAATAATTATTTTGTTTATGAATAATGACAGTTTGTTTCTTTTTTCCCAGGGTGTATGATTTTTTTGCTTGCCTTGTTTCACTGTCTAGGACCTCTGGTGCAATGTTGAATAGAAGTAGTGGTAGCAAATATCTTTGTCTCTTATCTTAAGGATATAAATTTAAATATTTCATGACTAAGTATTATGTTTCCTGTAGGATTTTTTTGTACATACATATTTTTCAGATTGAGGAATTCCTTTTCCTGTACCTATTATTTTTCAGATTGAAGAATTCCCTATTATGGTAGGAATTTTTACCATAAACAAGTATTGACATTTAGAAAATACTTTTACTGCATCTATTGAGATAAACCTATGGCCTTTTTTTCTCCTTTATTCTGTAAATGTGATGGATTAAATTGACTGGTTTTTGAGCGTCAAAAACATTTTCCATTCCTCCTTCCTGGAATAATCCAACTTGGTTATTTTCTTAGCTTGATTTCCCTCCCTCACCCACACTCCCACCCCCAAACACACAGACACAGACACATACACACACAGAGCTGGCCCAGAGACAAAGATTTGGTTGCAAGTAGTTTATTGAAGAGTTGAAAAAAACTCTGATAAGGGAGTGGAGAAGGGAGACAGGGAAGAAAAGGAAGCCAGAAAGGGTGAATTATCAAGCCAGTGGCCATGGTCGGTGACTGGAGCTGAAGCCTACCAAGAAACTCTGGGAAATGGCATAGGCACATATGTCAGAGTTATCCTACCTGAGAGATGAGGGAATTGGAATATTTATAAGCCAACCCTTACCCATCAATCAATCATTTGTTGAAAACTGCTTCTGGAAAGTGTTAATTCTCTGGTATCTGTGGCCTCCGTGCATGTGGTCCAGAGAAAGCCCTCAGGCAAGAAATGAATATGCTGAAAGGTAACATTGACCCTCCACAGGCCACATCTGCAACACTGGTGACATGCCATCCTTTTAACATATTGTGGGATTCTCTTTGCTAATACTGTGTTTGGGAATTTTGCTGTTATGTTTATGAGTGACGTTGACCTATTGATCCTCTTTTTGTAATCACCTGATAATTTGTCATTGGCAATATCTCTTCCTTAAATATCTGGAGCATTTGCTGGGTCTGGATATTTCTTTCTGAGAAGAATTTTTAAAAAGGATTTCATTTCCTAAATAGAATTATTCATCTTGTTTTCTTGCTTTGGTTTTAATAAGTTATAGGGGGGTTTGGGGGTTTTTGTTAAAGAGTTTATTTATTTATTTGAGACAGAGAGAGCATGAGCAGGGAAAGGGGCAGAGGGAGAAGCAGACTCCCCACTGAGTTGGGAGCTGAACGTGGGGCCTGATCCCAGGACCCCGGGACCATAACCTGAGCTAAAGACAGATGCTTAACTGACTGAGCCCCTCAGGTACCCCAAGAAGTTATAGTTTTTTGGAGTTTTTTTAAAGATTTTATTTATTTATTTGACAGAGAGAGAAAGAGAGCACAAAGCAGGAGGAGCAGCAGAGGGAGAGGGAGAAGCAGGCTCCCCACTGGGCAGAGAGCCCCAAGCAGGGCTCAATCCAAGGACCCTGAGATCAGGACCTGGGACGAAGGCAGACACTTAACCGACTGAGCCACCCACGTGCCCCAATAAGTTATAGTTTTACAGGTGCTTATTTTTTCATGTGTCTGTTAGCCATTTGTACGTCTTCTTTGGAGAAGTGTCTGTTCATGTCTTCTGCCCATTTTTTGACTGGGTTATTAGTTTTTTGAGTGTTAAGTTTGAGAAGTTCTTTATAGATCTTGGATATCAGCCCTTTATTTGTAATGTCATTTGCAAATATATTCTTCCATTCCGTGGGCTGTCTCTTAGTTTTGTTGACTGTTTCCTTTGCTGTGCAGAAGCTTTTTATCTTGATGAAGTCCCAAAAGTTCATTTTTGCTTTTGTTTCACTTGCACTTGGAGATGTATCTTGAAAGAAGTTACTGTGGCCAATGTTGACCTATGTTCTCCTCTAGGATTTTGATGGATTCCTTGTCTCACATTGAGGTCTTTCATCCACTTTGAGTTTATCTTTGTGTATGGTGTAAGGGAATGGTCCAGTTTCATTCTTCTATATGTAGCTGTCCAGTTTTCCCAGCACCACTTATTGAAGAGACTGTCTTTTTTCCATTGGATATTTTTTCCTGATTTGTCAAAGATTAGTTGACCATAGAGTTGAGGGTCCATTTCTGGAGTCTCTGTTCTGTTCCATTAGTCTATTATTATTCAGCCATCAGAAATTATGAATACCCATCATTTGCATCGACGTGGATGGAACTGGAGGGGATTATGTTAAGTGAAGTAAGTCAAGCGGAGAAAGACAATTATCATATGGTTTCACTCATATATGGAACATAAGCAATAGCACAGAGGACCATAGGGGAAGGGAGGGAAATCCAAAGGGGGAGAAATCAGAGAAGGAGATGACCCGTGAGAGACTATGGACCCCAGGAAACAATCTGAGGGTTTCAGAGGGGAGGAGGGTGGGGAAAGGGGAGGGCACATGTTGTGATGAGCACTGGGTGTTATACTTAACTAATGAATCATTGCACACTACATCAAAAACTAATTATGTACTATACAGTGGCTAACTGAACATAATAAAAATTAATTAATTTTTAAAAAGATATACTTTTGAACTTAAAATAAAAGGTGCTTATTTATTCTGAATTTTCAAATATATTGTCATGAAATTTTGTCTGCAGTATCCATATTGATGCAAGAAAATATTTTTATCTTCTTAAACAAAACACTAGACATCTCTGAGACACCTGGGTTGCTCAGTCAGTTAAGCATCTGCCTTTGGCTCAGGCCATGACCCAGGATCCTGGGATCGAGTCCCACATCTGGCTCCTTGCTCAGCAGGGAGCCTGCTTCTCCCTATGCCTGCTGCAGCCCCTGTTTGTGCACTCTCTCTCTCTCTCTGACAAATAAATAAATAAAAATTTAAAAAAAAAGAACACTAGACATCTCTGAAATGGGTAACTTCAGGGCCGGCCCAAGATTAAATATTAGCCTTATATTTGTGTAACTTAAGAAAGCAAAGATCTGCCCCAAAGTGAATATCTGCCTCCACAGTTAAAAGCTACTAGCAATTTTTCAATGCAATTTATTCACAGGAAACACAATTAACTTTCACCTCACCTAGCACTAATTACACAAGTTGTAAACATCTAAGAAGCACCTGGAGACTCAAGAGTGCAACTCTGATACCAAATCAAAGCAAGAGATTTAGATTTTGAATTAACAAACTAGAAATAGTAGATGAAGCCATAAGAAAGAGCTCATATTCCAGAAGAATGTGGAGAGAGAAAAGTGCCAAGTTCGAAGAAGAGGTAAAGTGGAAACTTACAATAAAAATTAATTAGGAAATGAAAAGTAAAGGGAAGAACCTGAGTGGTGATGTTGGACATGTCAAAGAAGGAGAATTTCAAGAGCAAAGAGTTGGTAGGCCAAGCCCAATATGAACAGTGGTCTTAGAGAATAAGGACTAAGGTCATTTGCTTTTGAATGACATCTGAGAAAACAGTAAAGGAGTAAAAGTTAGCAATTAGAAATGTGGATAACGCATCATTTCACTGATTTCTAAGAAATGCCCATACTGAATAGCTATAATGCCCAGTAGTCAAGATTTAAAAATGTTTCCATGAAAAAAAAAAAAAAAGCTAAGTTCTATACCGTGATCACCGGTTGAGATACAAAAAGGATAAAAAGCAGTTGAAAGTGAGCCAGGTCTAACACCCAAAGGTCAAGAATATTATAACCAAAATAACAACACTTTTTTTGTGAAACCTGATATTTAAAGTTCCACAAAGTTTAATATTTTTAAAAAGCACTGCTTTTCTTCTGTCCCTTTGTATCACTTAAAGTGTTTTGCCAATCTCTATAATAAAAGAAAAAAATACAGCAATCCTGAGAGGAGTCATCACACTCTGTCATTTTAGCTGTTTACATGAAACAGAGAAGTAATGTGCATGCTGGGAATCTAAGCAGAGTGAACTCTGTTACCCTCACCCTGTCTTTAAGGACAGCCCAAACTTAAGTGATTTCTGGAAATCTTAAACATGTAAGACCCTTCTAATTCCAGAATCTTAGCTAGCACTTCAAGTCTAAAGATTCTGACAGTGAATGTATTGCCCAACCCTGCTCCAGAAAGAAAAATTTTTAGAAGAAGACCCTTAACTTTCAGGGGGGGATAAAAATTCTACGCCTTGGAAACTTACAATAACTTCAAAGAAAATCTTTTTTTGTTTTGTTTTGGTACAAGGAAGGAGCTTGGCACATGAAAACCAGGGCAAGCCATCTCTCCAACAAAGATATTTCTCATGTCTTTGCAGAGTACCTCAGCAATTCAAAGGAGTAATCAAAGTATCTGAGTGCAGAGAAGCTAAGAATTTATAACAAGTCTTCATTAAACACTTATTAGTTGCAGAAAATACATGAATTTCCACAGGTCCAGTATCCCAGGGTATTTGTTAGCTCTCCTCCACATTCTTTCTCTAGCACAGAGGCTTGCCTTTATCTTCTGCAGTAGAGATGAGTACATCTTCCTAGGACTGATGTTGGAAGGGGGCTGGCAGAGAGAATAGAAGAGGTGAATCCTCAGGACTCCACTCCTGGGCAGGTTTAGTGATTCCAGGCACCCCCCTCCATCACAGGTGCAACAGTACGGATCATTAACCAGTAAGACTGTTTTTAATTTTCTCACTTTAGTCTGCTGAAAACAGTTTCCTAAAACTGAACATATGCATTAAAGTGAAATAATGAATAGATAACTTTTCCCCAGTACTATGCTTTACTCCTTTCTGAGTAACACAAACCCCACAATCCAGGGCCATGGGAGTTACATTGTCAACGTTGTAACACCATAGAGTTAGAGGGTACTTTCAAAATGTTCTGGTCCAAACCCCTTATTTTACTGATGAAGAAATGGGGGCCCAGAGATGGGTAATTACTTGCCAAAGGACACACAGTTACTGGAAGATTAGGATTGAAACTGTAGTTATGTTCTACCACACCAAACTTTTCTTGCAACAATAAACAACAGATTGCATTTTCTCTTTTTTTTCCCTGTCCTCCCTCACTTTCTCTTTCATTCTCTCTCTTTCTCTCCATTTTCTTTCTCTCCCTTTTCTTTCTTTCTTTCTCTTTCTTTTCTTTTCTTTTTTTCTTTCTTTCTTTCTTTCTTTCTTTCTTTCTTTCTTTCTTTCTTTCTTCTTCTTCTTCTCCTTCCTTCCTTCCTTCCTTCCTTCCTTCCATTCCTTTCTTCCTTGTTTCATTCCTTATTTCTTTTTTTTGAATTGAGTAAGTATTGAAACAAAAGATTAAAAGTATTGCATTCTTTAACCCACCATGCTGTCTACCCCTCCAGGCACCATTAAGAAGGCTTCAACAGTTTCTTTGAACTGAAACTTGTTGTACAGGTTCTCAGCTTAGACACAACCTCATTATTTGTTTTTTTGTAATTTGAAAATAACTCTTTATGTATTTTATAATTTTTGAACTTTGCAAAACTCGGCTTATCCCTGTATTATCTGTTTTAGTATTGGTTTCCTACATATGGATGGCCAATACAGCCATCAAAGCCATTTTAAATGTATCCACTGAAACAGTGACTGAAATTTTGTGACACAGGTCAACAAAATTTAGCACAGTTTCATGGATCCAGATTTATCATAGCACATTAGATATAATTTTACCTTGGTCTTTACACTAATGGAATTTTAAAGTTGAAAAACATAAACTTCCACACTAATCTACTTTTATGAGTAGCTGTTACCCTGAAGAGTTAAATGGTATATGCACTAGGGTCATATAGTTAATTAACAATGGAACCAGCAGTAGAACTGAAGTCTACTGGATGGTCTACCAGTTCAATTGTTTATTCCACTATATCACGTTGTCTCCCCAAATGCAGCTTACAGATGAACACAATTATTTGCATCTTTCCCATCTTAATGTTCCTAAAGTAAACTTTGAGTTGTTCTTCAATAATCACTGTTTTTATTGAGAGGATGTTTTGATTCTGTCTTCCTTTCTTGGATTCCACCTTTCTTTCATCTGTGGGCCTTTGCTGCAGTTGCCCTGCTGCAACGATAAACAAACCTCCAGGTTCTTGTCTGATATCATCAAAGAAGAAAAAAAAGCGGTTCCTTCACTTATGAAACAGGTTTCCTTCCTTGTTGGCACAGCCATCATTGCTTATGAAAGTAGCTGCATCAAGAAATCTGCTCTATGACTCCTTAAGAATTGGGGCATAGTGAATTTTCGTGTTTCAACCTTTATAGAAGCTGTGTAACTTCACTCTCAGCATTGCCTTTCACCAACACTGTCTTTCTTGGTCAACTCTGAATCCCACTCTCATGACTCCCAGGACATTGAATCAGTCATCAAATTCCACTGCTTTTATTTCTGAACTCTCTCCTTCATCCCTCCCTTTGAGAGTGGAGTTTCAACAGCAGCTCAACTCTTTGAGACCTAGACTCTTCTACTAATCTCCAAATGTCTCCCTACCTCTATAATCTCCTAGCCTCAGTCCTTCCAAAATGTGTCTATTTTACTTGAATGTCTTACAGCATAAGACCTTTGATTACTATTAATCGCTCCCTTCTTGACACTCTCAATTCCTTTGACTACAAAAGCAACTCTCGCTCCTGGGTCTCTCCCAATCCTCTGACTAATCCTTAGTCTTCTTTGCAGAATCCTCTTCCTCTGCTAATCTCTGAAATATGGTACCCTCCTCTCTTCTCAATATACAAGCTCTGATGACCAAATGCATTTACTCAGCCAGCACCTAACTGATCCCTCACAAAGCTACATCTACAGGCCAGACCTCTCTCTCACAATTCACAGACAAAAATCTAGAGCTACTCTGTCCAGTACAGAAGTCCTGATATTTGAAGCTATTTAAATTCAAATTTAAATTAAGTAAAATTTAATATAATTTACGACTCAATTTTAAGTCAGCATATTGGACAGCACAAATATAAAAAAATTTCATCAATACAGAAAGCCCTATTGGACAGTGCTAGTCTAGAACTTCCCACAAATGAAATCAAGAGAAACACATTTCTAGCTTAAAATATCTAAACTGTCTCTTATATGAATGTTGAAACCTGCTCTCCCATATAAATTTCCTTCCTGTCTCCTCTACAGTAACCCTATTGCCACTGACATAGTTCCCATAAACTTTGCAATAGTCTCCTAGTTGATCTCCCTGCCCATGTTCCTGCATATCCTACCCCCAACCAAAATTCATTTTTGCACGATGCAACCAAGGATCTCTTTCCAAAATGTAAATCTGGTTGTGTTAAGCTCCTAGTAGTAAGTTTCAGTGGTTTCCTAGTATCTGTATAAGATGACCACATAATTTGTCATCTAAACCCAGACAATTTTGATAATAATAGGGAATGCTATTAATAATTATGCTGCTACAATAGGACTAAAATAGACTCTCTGAGGCAAACCAATATGTATGATCACCCTTTATAGAATCTAAATTTCTTAGCTTAGTTTGTGAGCTCTTATAAAATCTGACCCTGTCTACCTCTTCAGCTCTGTAGATCTACTTGTCATTCATCAAATGTAATGTCCTGTTACACTTCTGTGAATTTTGTTGTTCTGGTCCCTCTATCTAGATCTCCTGCACTCTCCTTGTCATGCCTGCTAAATATAGAATTTTAAAAGATGTATATAAGCACTATATACTCTATTATTTTTAAATATACGTATTTCCTGCTTATGAAATAATACACAATTCTCAGAGTACTTTGAAAAATATAGAAAAGTTTAAAAACAAACCAAAGTGTCCACATTCTTACCACTGAGAGACAACCAGTTAATATTCCATTGTGTATTTTTCTCTATCCATGTATACACACACTGTTTTCTTACCAAAATTTAATTTTTACTATTTTATAATAGGCTATTTTGTGTAATATATTATTTATTTTTTCATGTCACAAGTATTCTTTTATAATATGAGTTTTAGTGATGGGATATTAATTCACTGTATGAAGATAACACAAGTTTAGCTAATCTTGTGTTGGATATTGTTTGAAATTTATAAAATTTTTTAAAAATTCATTTTCTCACAACAAAAGCAATTCCTATTCACCAAAGACTTCTGCAAGGAAAATGCACAAAGAAGAGAAGAGACTTACTTACCACATTCTGAAAAATTACTTGTATGGTGCTTGAAAGATAAGTCTATAAGAAAACATATTTCTGAAATTGCTATTAAGTCAATGGAAAAATATTGCAATTCTAGAAATATGGACACGCAAATTTTCAAGAATACAAATATTATATAAAGGTAGTTTTTTTCACAGCTATTAATATTTTTTTCTCTTAATATCTAATACTGCTACTAAGCTTAATACTTATGAACATATACATGTTAAACGTGTTTTTAAGAAATACTTCTTAAGATATGTAGCAGCATTCCAGGAATTCCACCCATGAACATTAAGTTGGAATGTGGCCTTTCTGAAAATTTCCACTTCATTTTAATCACAGATGAAATAGAGATTCATTTTTAAAAAGTTATGCGAAATTTCTGACCTGGGAATTTTTGAAAATATCAATTATTTCTCTGAAAGATGTTAGACTTAACCAAGAGTAATTGGACCTGAATTTGTGATTCTAGGAAACAAAAATATGATTAATATATCACAGATATAGTAACCATTTGCAACTTCAGCAAGTCAAAGGTGGACTTGTGAATATATGAATACCAGAACATGTGCCAAGAACACTGCAAGAACACTGGTTATGGGACATCTGGGTGGCTCAGTCGGTTAGGTGTCTGCCTTAGGCTCAGGTCATGATCCAGGGTCCTGAGATCGAGCCCCACATAGGGCTCTCTGCTCAGTGGGGAGCCTGCTTCTCCCTTTTCCTCTGCCTTCTTCTCCCCTTGCTTGTGCTCTATCTCGCTCTCTCTCTCTCTCAAATAAAATCTTAAAAAAAAAAACACTGGTGATTTAAGGGGATAGAGCCTCTGTATATTTAATAGCAAATCAAGGATGGCATGTGCTAACACAGGCATGAAAAGAGGTACTAATCCTCATGTTCAGGAGGTGAATGCAAATCAGTTCAGATAAACTACCCTGCCTTAGTGTTCAGTTTAACTGAGGTCACTTCAGATTGCCAGTATATTGACCGGAGAAGATCCAAACTAAAATTTGCTAGAGTATGTGCCGGGAGTCTCACTGGTTCTCACACAACAGCAGAGGTAGGAGCAGGTGATGAGTGATAACAGAGCTGATACCAGTTGGCTGGGCTACTGAGATTAAACACACAGCTGTCTTGGCACCAATGAACAGGCATCTCCTGCAACTTGCACTTTTCACCCTGAAATGTGTAATTACTCCCTTGACTAGGGCACAATGCTAACCTTTCCTTCTACTTCATTTATAAACATTTTTCTATGCACAATTATTCACACAAATGCATTTTTTTTTTTTTGCTCCTTAAGCTGTAAATGTTGTAGATAAAACAAGCATTTGTATAGATCAAACCATTTTTCTTTGGCCTCCAATATAAATTTTGTAGATGAGGTCCATGGACCCCTAAGCTAAGTTGGTGACCACTGCAGGCAAGTAAAAGGTGTCATGCAATAACAACACTCTGTGGTTGCATAGAGCTTTACAGGTTTTAAGTCACTTTCACATATATTACTTTATTTCACTCTCACATAACCTAGGAAGTAGGACAAGAGTTATTATCATTTGTGTACCATTGAGTAAGCTAATCTAGGTTTAGAGATGTTTCATGTGTTGCTTGAAGGCCCATGACTAGTAACTGTGCAGGTTTTCTAACTCAGAGTTCAGCATTCTTTCCTCTACAATATAAACTAAATTGGATTACTGCCATAGTTTTTTCAAAATTTCTCTCTCTATATATATATGTTTCTAGACAAATTTCTCCATATAAGTTTCTTATATGTTTTATGTATAGACACCTAGATAAATTTCTGTATATGTTACTTACATATAGATATTTCTAGAAAGGAGAAACCCTGTCTGCCTAAATTCTCTAATTCCACCCCTATTCCAACATGAGGAGGAAACAGGAATATAATATTTCCTTTGAAGTCAGGGAGGATTGGGAGGAGGACCCTCTGTTCTGGCTACATGGAAAGAAATGCAGGAGGAACTAACTCTCCATCCTGGAAATACACACAGCATGAGTCATCTATTTTAAAGTAATGACAATAGTCTCTATGCTCTGAAGTTACTTCATATACTTGGAGAAAGTTGGCAGAATAACCTCCAACCTATGAGTCAGGAACTTGGGCTATTGAAAGTTTTATTTAAATGACCTTTCCCTTTAGCAAAGTCTGAATGTGAGGCTTCCTTCCATTCCTGCAGGCCTCAGGCAATAAGGAAAACAGGGTATTAAAGAAAAAAAATGTCAATAAGAGTTAGGTAAATAATGGAGACTTTGATAATACCACAATAGATGACGTCCAAAAGACAGTTAAAACGTGAAAATATCAAGAGAAGGGAAGGTCAGATTTCTCTTGGGTGATTTGAATTTCTAAATCTCTTAGGAATAATTTTTATTATCTGCAAAATCTTAAGAACTATTTAATTGTATTTGTCAATGCAACATCTACTGGAGCTTATGTCTTGTTTTATTTGGCACTTCAGTAAGGCACTTTTGCACAATTATGTCAACACATTGAGTTAGCCTTTGTCAAGAAAGGCAAGCATTTGAATCTTTGTCAGTCAAGCATTTCATTTTTAAAAAATGATCTAAGAGTCAAGAACAATAGACAACTATTCTTGACTTCATTAGTGCCTTTATTTTGATCTTTTCCTATTGACACTCTTTCTCAGGCACATTTAGGAGAGTCTAGTTACACTAAGCCCCGTTTAAAGGAAACTGAAAATTCCACAATGAAGTTCTCCACTTGACTGGAAGATTTTCACTTTCAGGAAGAGTGAAAATTGAATATGATTATCTTTCACTTTGAGATTCATTTATCATAGGAACAGGTGCATCAAAACTGGACTGGGGTTAGTAATGAATGGGGAGAAAGTGCAGCAACTATTAGATTCAAGATAAAACCAAATTTAGCAGGAGTAAGGCAGAGAGGTTGACAGAGAGATGAGATCAAGAATAGATTAAGTACCACAAATCTCATTAGTCCGTACCTAAGACCATGAACAGTAGATCCTCTTACATTTTGAAATGAAAGAAAACGCATTGGGGAGGGACCATAAGTTTTAATTAATTAGATACATATACGTTACTCTTAATTAGTTCACATTTCCCAAAGTAAATGAACACTCAGAGATGATGTTTAATTCTCTGCTAATTAATATTAATGTTAGAAATGTTAAGCAAAAAAAGTCAATTTCCAGAAATAGTGCGCCTATGACTTTCATGCTATCTGTATTTTTTAAGTGGCTCTTTTGCAAAAGTGGAAATATTCTTAATTATTTTTAATTCTAGATGTAGTCAGAGACTCTGTCTCTTGAGAAGTGAAGTAAGGGAAACTACCGATGGTGAGTCTTCAGAAGAATTCAGTGTATACGTTTACATAGGGAGGGATGACTTTATCACTATCTTTCAAAAGGCTTGAGCACTACTAGGTATTTACCCAAAGGATACAAAAATACTGATTCGAAGGGACACATGTACCCTGATATTTATAACAGCACTATCAACAATAGCCAAATTATGGAAAAAGCCCAAATGTCCATCAACTGATGAATGGATAAAGACGTTGTGAGATATTCATATATACATATGAATATTAGTCATAAGAAAGAATGAAATATTGCCATTTGCAACAACATGGATGGACCTAGAGTGTATTATGCTAAGTGAAATAAATCAGAGAAAGAAAAATGCCATATGATTTCACTCATATGTGGAATTTAAGAAACAGAACAGATTAACATAGGGGGAGAAAAAGAGAGAGGCAAACCATAAAACAAACTCAACTATAGAGAACACACTGAAGGTTGCTGGAGAGGAGGTGGGCAGAGGGATGGGTTAAATGGGTGATGGGTATTAAGGAGAGCACTTGTGATAAGCACTGGGTGTTTTATGTAAGTGATGAATCACTAAATTCTACTCTTGAAACTTATATTATACTACATGTTAACTAAATGGAATTTAAATAAAAACTTTGAAAAAAATACGGAAATACATAAATAAAATAAAAAAACAAAAAAGAAATATCTTTGCTATCTTTAGAGACAAAATGTAAAAATCGAAAGGCTGCATTATATTCTTACTTTTTATAATTATTATTTTTCTTTTTCTTAAAGCATTCGGAGACTTAACACCTATCAATAACAACCATTTATGTTTTCCTCCTTGCTGGAATAGTTAAGTAACAGACTCTTCCACAAGATAGTGAAGGTCCTCATGGGTAGGAGTCATTTGTTGGTTGTGCTTATCAATGTAAACTCAGTTCTTATCACAGCACTTGGAACATAATAAAAGTTCAATAAATATTTGTAGAATAAATGAGTGAATTATACTGTATATTCAAACTGGCTTCTTGAAAATCAAACATCTCTACACATCTTCAGAATGTATATGATGAAGAAGGAGCGTAGGCTGTAGAGGTAGACAAGGCTGAGTTCTAATCTAGGCTAATTACCAAATGAACTGAACCTCAGTTTCCCCTTATATAAAATGAGATGCTCACTTTGCCTGGCTGTTGTATAGATGACAGATATTGTGCACGCGAGCACACACACACGCACACAGAGTCCAGCAGAATATCTGATATTTATTATATGTTCAATAAATTGAAATTATTTTTACCATTTAATACCTAGATCATCTATTAAAGTAAGTTTAAAATGAAAACCTTAGCCAAAGCCTAGTACAACCTCTCATAAATGAGAAAAATTAGTCTAGAAAGAACAAGTGGCTTGCTGAAGAGTCAAAAATTAGCGTTCAGAGAAATGGGGGTCTGTACCAATTCCTGCTGAAGGATTTGAAGGCATATTTCACTGGATCAGTCCTCTATTTTTAATTGCACATGTATTTTGGCACAATTCAGCGTATCTTTTTCTAGGCCTCACAAAGCTAAATATAGGTGGATAAGTTACTATCTCTTAATATTAATCTTCTTATATTTTTATGGCTTCTCTGTCTTTGAAGCAAGGTAAATAAACTGAGAAACTTGTGCCTGATGAATCAGTTCTCCAAATGACTGCAGCCATTTAAATTTTGGCAATTTAAATTTTCATGAATATTGGTTGAACTAGATTATTTCAATTTTTTTTTCAGTGAATCACTTCAACTTTTTAAAGTTTTAATTAAGAGTAAAATAGGGGTGCCAGGGTGGCTCAGTTAGTTAAGCATCCGACTCTTGATTTAAGCTCAGGTCATGATCACAAGGTTGTGAGATCCAGCCCAAGCAGGTTCCGCACTCAATGGGGAGTCTGCTTGAGATTCTCTCCCACTCCGTCTGCCCCTCCCCTCTGCATGCGTGGCTCTCTCTTTCTCTCAAATAAATAAATAAATCTTAAAAAAAAAAAAAAAAAAAACAGTGAAATAATGTTTGGTAAAATACTTCCTCATCTTAACAAAATACCAGAAAAACTTAGTCTGTGCCTAAGGCAAGGTGTGATACTGTTAGGTGGCATCTTGTCACTTTACAAAGACCTCAAATCACACTACTCCTTTTAGCAAATTGAAATTATCCTAATGGCTTGAAAACATCTGGAGAAGCTTTAGGCTCATCCACTTCTTAGCTTCCAACACTGTGCTCTCCTCCTGTCTCTGCTTCCTCCTTCAGAACTACCTTCTCCACCACCAGTGCACGCCTTATCCCTGCCTCTTTCATCACTGTGTACTGATCTGCCAGGTGTGGTTAGGGGTCTGAACCATCAGCATATTCATCTGCAGTCCACTGCAAAGTCCAGCAGTGAAACACTTAGAGCGGTGGAAACACAAGGATTCAGAACAGACTCTGTTCATGTCCTGTCACAGCCATACTTAGCTTCTTTGATTGAGGTTGCCTCGCCATACTTAGCTTCTTTGATTGAGGTTGCCTCATCTGTATATTGAGGGTGGTGAAAACAGGGACTATTGCAGTTACCCAAGGTTATTCAGAAACTCCAAGTCTGTAACAACACTCTGAAAACTGTAAGTTTTCCCCAAGTATTGGTTGTTTTTATTTTTTTTAAGATTTTATATATTTATTTGTCAGAGAGAGAGAGAGAGCAAGCGTGCGAGAGCACAAGCAGGGGGAGCAGCAGGCCAAGGGAGAAGCAGTCTTCCCACTGAGCAAGGAGCCCAATATGGGACTCGATCCCAGGACTCTGGGATCGTGACCTGAGCCAAAGGCAGATGCCCAACTGATTGAGCCACCCAGCTGTCCCTATTGGTTGCTTTTAGGATTATCACCAAAGGATCTTTCTCCCCCCAGGCTTACTTGCTAAGATAAAATGGGAGTTGATAACCACTAAACTGATTAGCTACATTAGTGAGCTCAAGTAATAGAAGTGTCTTAGTCAGCTTGGGGCTGCTATACCAAAATATCACATACTGGGTGGCTTGAACAGCAAACATTTATTTCTCACAGTTCTAGAGGCTACGAAATCCAAGATCAAGGTGCAAGCAGATTTGGTGTCTGGTGAGGGCCCTCTTCCTGGTTTGCAGTTGGCCACTTTCTTGCTGCATCTTCACACGGTAAAGAGAGCTCTGGTCTCTTCCTCTTCTAATACAGTCTCTAATCCTACTATGTGGGCCCTACCCAAGTGACCTCACCTAAATTTAATTGCTTCCCAAGAGCCCCACCTCCTAATACCATCACATTGGGAGTTAGGGTTTCAATAAGTGAATTTGGGGGGCACACATCCAATACTAACCATAATGGGTCAGAATATTTTGAAAAATCTGGGACACCACAATGTATGAACAATGCAGTGAGCTGGAAGTTAGGTATAGAATTTTAATTCAGGTTCTATATATCGCTCTATAAACTAGGAAAGTCACTTAGCAAATTAGCAACTAATTATGTGTCACATACCATGTTAGGTATGTAATTCACATACATTATTTCTAATCTTAAAATATTATAGCAAGGTAATTAAAATTATCCTTGCTTTGCAGATGAAGACATGGAAGACTCTGAGTGGCTCAGTAGCATGCCTAAGATTACAAACATACTCAACAGTAGCCCCAAGATTCAGACCTAGTTCTCTTACTAAAATCCCTGCCTCACTCTATCATGCCATTGCTTTCTTCCTTGGTTGTCTTATCTGTGAGCTGAATGGTCACTCTAAAAGTTTTCTTAGGCCCCATTCAACTCTAAAAGGTGATAATTGACTGTAGTGGATGAGTATTTGGACTTCTTAGATGAGCTATTAAAGTAGCTCTAAATAAAGCAACCTGTATGCCTACGAATAGATTGTAAGTGTACCAAGACGTTAAGACTCTTATCTTTCAGACTTATGGGGAGGAGACAGAGGAAGCTGGAACCCCTGGCCCCATCACTGGGAGCACCCTCTTCCATTTACTCCAGTGTGCCATGTGACTAAGACAATTTTTGCTGTGTCATGACCAAAAGTGTTGGGGAAGCTCTGCAATAATGAACCACGTGTCTACATATAACAGGGAAAGTGTTTTGTAGCTTGAAACCAAAAATCTACATAATTCAACTCATGTTGTGAGTCTGGAAATGACTTAGTTTCCCCAGAAAAAAAGCCATAGCATGATTTATACGTTCTCCAAATTGTATAGTTGGAGGAGCAAATAAATTTTGCAAAGGGAGATCTGACTGAGCCAAGAAAACTAAACGCTGATCTTTTGAGCATTCCTAGGTAACTGTATTTACGTAATAGGTTTATTTAAACAAATGGTCTTGCTATGTTTTTAAGCCTTTATTAGTTAAACTAGAACATATCTGCCAAGTTCACCTTCAACTGCTGACCAACATAGTTTTGAATTTTGAGATGCAATATAGAATTCTACTTAATTCTAATTTTTTCTTTCCATTGATTCAGTAACTTCTAAAGTACATTGCATTGTAGAAATATGCAAAGTAGTCACCTAGGATGACCTAGTTGATGTTTAATAGTTTATCAAGCATGTACATCTTTGAAATATTAAGATTAGAGTTCCTGGACAAACCATAAGGCTGGTACTTCCTCTTGGTTTACAGGTCAGCTTCTACATTTTATAGCTAGAAACTGACCTTGACCCTCTTCATGAAACAGAACTGTGGAAGTGCAGGCTGCTGTGCTTCCTACAATGCCCTTTTTTCCAGGCAGTCTTCAAGGGTTAAGAAAGACACTAAGGGACAAGAGAGAAAGATTCAAAAATACAGCATCCTGCGGGCAAAACCGCATCCACGCAATTAATTAAAGCTGCAACCTCTTAAAGGGACATGTGCCCCCAAAACCAGCTATTCCAAAAAAACCCAGATATTGCAAAGTGACTGAAAAATGCACCACATTCCTTCAGTCTAAAACAAGTAAATATGCTCACATTGCATGCAGAAGAAACCAAACTCTCCATTACTTCTCTCTTTAGCCCGTTGCTAGCCTATACCTTTGTTTGGGACGTTATTGCTTCACATAAAAATTTTCAGACTTGTCTTCTTCACGTTGAAAGTTAAGAGGAAGGTGGACTTTTTGCTAATAGACAATAGTAAAATTATTGGTTTCATTTATGAGTCATAGATCACATTCTCTCTTAAATGCAATTCATCGTTTAGGGTGTCCTAATATTATTTAACAGTTTAAAGCTGGATGCTGCTATCTCTGTTAAATTTAGAAAAGAAAACCAGTAATTCATGGAGATATATATATATATATCTATGGCAAAGTTTTCCTTTTATTGTCCAAACTCAAATCATCGTCTCATTTTACATGTTGTCTTAAAAATGAGAAAGTTGATTGGGGACCAAAGTTCACTATCCTTTAGAGCTTGTCCAAATTACAAAATGGAAATAAATTAATTTTATGTAAATATAAAAATATCTCTAATTTAGTTTATTTTTAAGTATAAATATTTATTTTTAAAATATAAAATACGATAGCCTTTTGAATAGGGCTTCCCTCCAGATTTAAAAAAAACCTTAACTGAGATTTTTCTAGGCTAGAACATGAAAGTTACACCCACCAACAGCTCTATAAAATAGAATGTCTGGTAGGGCCTCTTACAAAGATAATAGCAAGTCAAACAGCTGACAGAAAAGGCTCAGTAAAAAATAATCACTATGTCACTGGGGTGTTTGCTCGCTTTTGTTTTCTCTTCTCAAAGAGAAAGAGAAATGTACTGGGGCTGTGGTAAACTCTGAGGTTTCTTTGAAGTGTTCCCCAAATGTGTCATGCTGTATCATGCCTAAATGCTTTTCAAGTTGGTTCTCTCTGTCTTGAGCACCCAGCACCTTCTTCTTATCCTGGCAAATTTAGAGCCGTCATTTAAGGTCCAGTTCCAAAGTGACCACCTCAAGGAAGTTTCCTTAGGTACTGGTTAAACTGATCCGTGGCATGGGCACAGTTCTATTCTAGCACTTCTTGTACTGTTGCTAGACTTCTCCCTGTGAGCAGAAACCAAGTGAAACTTTGTTTTTGCTGTGAGTTTTTGGTAGGATTAAACATAACAAATGAAACCACCTAGCACAAGATTCTATGTTTTGTCTACGCTAAATAAATGCTTTCTGAAGTTATTGCTGTTGTTATGATTAGGGGGCAGGGCCTGCAGAGGGCACAGCTAAACTCTAGCCAACACGGTCACTCGGGGCTTATGTATGTGGCAGCACACGTAGGTCAATCCCACATCCCTTGGTCACCTGGCTCCTTCTCTTCCTCTCCTGTGTTCTGCTTGTCACAGGGGATCCTTAGAGGTAAAATGATAGATTAATGAAGGGAAATTAATCCTGCATTTGGTTATGCAGACAGAGAATCGGGGACTTTCGTTCAATTCTCACTGACTCCTGGGAGAATCCTGTGTTTATCTGGGATCGAAAAATAATGGTTTTCTTTTTGTTTTAATATGTGATAAATGCTACTAATGTAATGATACATACTAATGTGTGACAAATCATAAATCAAATGATCATATTACCAGGTTGATATATTTAAGGAACTTAGACAATATTAATCTTTACCAGTATTTGTTCTTAAATAAGGAGGGCAATTTTTCTTTTTCTTTTTCTTTTTTTTTTTTAGTTTCAGGGGTAGAATTCAGCGATTCATCAGTTGCATACAGCACCCAGTGTTCATTACATCAAGTGCCCTCCTTAATGCCCATCACCCAGTTACACCATCCCCCCCACCCATCTCCCCTCCAGCAACCCTATTTGTTCCCTATAGCTTAGCGTCTCTTATGGTTTGCCTCCCTCTCAATTTTCATCTTATTTTATTTTTCCTTCCCTTCCCCAATGTTCATTTGTTTTGTTTCTTAAATTCCACATATGAGTGAAATCATATGGTATTTGTCTTTCTCTGTGTGGCTCATTTTGCTTAGCATAATACCTTCTAGTTCCATCCAAGTCATTGCAAATGGCAAGATTTCATTCTTTTTTGATGGCTGAGGAGTATTCCATTGTGTATATATATACCATATCTTCTTTACCCATTCATCAGTCAATGGACATCTGGGCTCTTTCCATAGTTTGGCTATTGTGAACATTGCTGCTGTAAACATTGGGGTGCATGTACCCCTTCGAATCACTATGTTTGTATCCTGTGGATAAATACCTAGTAGTGCATTTGCTGGGTCGTGGGGTATTTCTATTTTTAACTCTTTGTAGAACCTCCATACTGTTTTCCAGAGCGGCTGCACCAGCTTGCATTCCCATCAATGGTGTAAGAAGGTTCCCCTTTAGGAGAATGTTTTTTATATCAAATATTTTTACAAAAAGCAAACCAAAAAAGAAAAAAAAAAGTAAATATATGAGGTGATGGGATGTGTTAATTAACTCAATTGTGGAAATCATTTCACAGTGTATGTGTATATCAAACTTCGTGTTGGACACTTTAAATATCTTGCAATTTTATTTGTCAGTTATACCTCAACAGAGTGGGGGAGAGGGAAACCAACGAAGTAAAAAGTGACCAATTAAGACAGGCTATTTGTTTGTTCTTAATAATATTTAATACCATAGATATTTGGAAATACCTAGAAATTCAGGAATACCTACATTTGGGTCAGTATATTGACCCAGCTAAAACCTACTCACATATTTTCACTCATATACAGTATATAGTTGTAAAGTGATGAAATGAATTTTGCATGTCATATGCAAAATTTAATCTTTATTCTACAGCCATATTAGTTATATGCTTTTCTCTCAGAGTTGCATGCATTAAACCAATCATAAATGCCAGCCACATGTAAAATAGTGTGTTTGAGGATCTCAAGGTATATCCCTGACTTCTAGAAACTTATGGTTTAGCCACATGTATTCCTTATCTTTGTATTTTTCCTGTCCCCTCGCTCTCTTTTTTGACAGTACATATGAAATTTAACTAGCAATTTTAGAGGCCTATAAAATCATAAGCAGATTGACTCGCAATCTTTCAAGATTTTAAGTGGAATTTTAATGTCAGTGTACAGGCAAATGTGGGAGTAAGAAAGTAATTTTTATAAGTTAATATCATCTCCCTGGTTAACTAACGTGTATGGGGCAACTCCACACTGACAAAGGGTAATGTGATGCGAGCATTACCACAGTATTTGAGGCCAAGTATTTACAGTGGAACTTAATGTGGCACCGACACATACTCTCTCCTTGTGTTAGTCACTGTGTGGGGAGCATTCACTTTCCGTGTATTTGCTTGGTGGCAGCCAGGATGTTCTGCAGACCCTTGCAACACTCTTTTCAGAAAGTGAATCATTTTGCCTGGTCAAGTGTAAACCAGTGTCACCCAACAGTAGGATGTCTACTAGGGTACAATATCGTAGATTTTCTCTGAGAATAAGGACCTATATACGAAAGTATTAAACATGGTATATTAGTCTGCCAGAGCTGCTATAACAAAATACCACAAACTGAGTGGCTTAAACAACAGAAATCTATTGTCTCACAGTTCTGGAGGCTGGAAGTCCAAGAGCAAATCGTCAGCAGGGTTTGTTTCTCCGGAGGTCTGTTTCCTTGGCTTGAAGATGGCCACCTTCATGCTGTGTCCTCACATGGCCTTTCCTCTGTGCACACACTCCTGGTGTCTTTCTCTCTTCTTGTAAGGACATCAGTCCTATTGAACTAGGACCCCACCCTTATGACCTCACTTAACTTGAATTTTCTCTTTAAAAGTTCTGTCTCCAAGTACAGTCGCATGGCAGGGGGTGGTTAGGGCTTCAACAGATGGATTTGGGGGGTGGGCAGGGGAACAGGACACAGTTCAGTCCATAACATATGAAAAAAACAAAACTTCAAAATCATAAATAAAATAATACCATTGAAAGAAACTTCCCTCAATGTTTCTGAGGATTCTTTCAAGTTCTCTGAGAAAGTAAAGTAGGGAAAATATAAAACACAGCTGTCATAAATTTTAGTTCACATCTCACATTTAAGAAATGGCACATTTGTTATTTTTCTAAATAATGTTTAATCTAATCAACAGGCTATAGGAAAATTGACTTTGGTTACTATTCAGGGACTATCACCCCCTTTTGTCCAGGTTCAATGTAGATCTGAAAGTCTTATGTGGCTGAGAAACCCACTGTTTTCCAGCTCACACTGGTCATTGTCCCTGCTTATTGTCCAAACCACACAGTCACTCCAGGGCTGAGGTGCAGGGTGGGGCTTTGCTGAGACTGGGAGCCTGACACCTGGGGTCCTGCCTCCGGAGAGTAATGAAAGGAAGGGAACAGTGCAGAGATTTCTACTGTTCTTTGAGCCTCCAAACTATCCATTTGCCCCCCTTCTCAGATTTAAGAAGACCTCTACACCTTCTTCCAGACTAGCACTTCTAGTTCCTTCATCATTTACCGTTCTACAGATACTGTCCCCTCAGTGGGGTTTAGAAATGCATTCTTCTTTTTACATCAGTCATTTTTTTCTTACTATTACAAAAAAAATAAAAATAACAAAAGGCCTGAACGGAGCTGTCTTGTAGGCTGGCTTATTCAGTAAAGATGACAGCTAAAGTCTACACAATCCAGGAAAATGAAAAGTTCCACATGTGTCTCATCATAGCAACCAAGAGGAGAGCATGAATCCTTTCTAAGAGACAATGAGAGACATCAGAAACTAAAAAGATAAAGCAGTTGAATGAATTTCATTATAGGCTCTTTAAATGTCTTTTAAATTGTCTGTGTTTTACTTTCTTCACTTGCCCTGCATTCTAACTTCGTTGAGAGTGTCCAAATGAGCCTTCAGTCTCTTTCATGGCAGGAGGAAAACTGACATCAAGAGAGAGTTGAAGAGGGAAGAGGAGTGGCTTTTGCCACCAACACATTCTTCCCCATTATATATGACCCTGTTGTTCCAACTAGATCCAAAGTGCTGCAAAACCCCTCACATGGGGATGCCTCAGTATAAACCAGTGACCCTTCCAAAGTTAAACAAATTCTACATATGCATTGTTAAGTAATTGTATTGGCAGAATAAAAACATATGAATTAGGTAAACAGGGTTGAAAACATTTTCCAGCTAAAACACCAGGTCAGCATTCGTACTAGTTGGATATTTTACTTCTTCCTGCTAGCTAGCTCCCCATATTTGAATTAGATGAACAAGATTAATTTTTATCTTTTTACTATTATTCAAGATTTCTATACTCAGGATTTTTTAAATAGACATATTTCACATAAGTATTTTTTTGCATAAGTTAAATAAAATATAAATCAAATGTCATAATTTTAAAAATTTGTCATGTTAAAAGTGTGATCACTAATTTTTCCATATTGAGCTTCTTTTGTCAAGACTTAGTCAAATTTTAAAAAGAATAAAGGATGAAATAATATGATTTCTGGGATGTGCTTCAAAAAATCCTGAGTTTGGGGCGCCTGGGTGGTTCAGATGGTTAAGCGTCTGCCTTCAGCTCAGGTCATGATCCCAGGGTCCTGGGATCGAGCCCCACGTCGGGCTCCTGGCTCAGCGAGGAGTCTGCTTCTCCCTCTGCCTCTGCCTCTCTCCCTGCTCATGCTTTCTCTCTCTCTTTCTGTATCTCTGTGTCTCAAATGAATAAATAAAATCTTTAAAAAAAAAAATCCTGAGTTGAAGGAGAAATGAAACAAGATTGGTCATGATTAGGAGCTTCGTGATGATTACATGGGGATCTGTCCTAGTATTTTCTCTACTTTTGTATATATTTTATTTTTTTAAAAGATTTATTTATTTATTTTAGAGAGAGAGAGTGGGGGAGGGAGAGGTGGCGGGGGGGGGGCAGAATTTCAAGCAGACTCCCCACTGAGTGCAGAGCTCCACATGAGGCTCAATCTCACAACCCTGGGATCATGACCTGAGCCAAAGCCAAGCATTGGAGGCTCAACCAACTGAGCCACCCAGGTGCCCCTTGTATATATTTTAAATGTTCTATGACACAAAGTTGAAAATAGCAAGTAAAACTTAAAAATTGAATGTCGTACTCCTTACAAAAAATAAAGACTAACAGTAAATATGATAGAAAGGTAAATATAACTTTACCAGAGAACACTAGACAGACAAGTGTCAGGGTGATTCACGAAATGTCAGCTTTTTCTCCAGTTAAAGTGTTTGGAGTCCCCAGGGAACTGAACTCTTTTATCTTCTGTCACCATTGTGAAGGCTGATGGGCGTGTCATTCACCTCTGAGAGTAGTGCTTTGGGGAATAGCATCACTGTGTCAACTAGTGCCAACTGGTGCTCGTGCTGTTTTAATATTCTCTGAGGTCTTGTCAATCAGCAGCTGTACTTCTGAGAAGAGTTTAAAACCAAGCACTGGTGGCAACTCTCCTTCTCCTAATAATCTAATAATGAGGTAGAGAAAGAGTAAGAGGCAGCATGGCTGACTGTTCCCCTCCTTTGACCTTAATTTTGTGGGTCCCACTGATGAACAGATATACTCATTCTAGAATTATGTATTAAATGGCGTAGGGAGCCTTGCCATGTGTGGCAAGGGATACACAAAAGCATCAACCATTCTCTCTTCCTCCAAAGAGCTTACAACCAAGTTACAGTTGGTACACATAGAGTAGATTAAGTTAAAAACACAAGGCAGTGTAGACTATATGCCCACTGAATAATACAGATTCCAAATACTGTAGCAGTTCAAAGTAGGAAAGGGCCCATACTTGAGAGAGTAAGTTGGAAAAGCTTTCCTGAGAGGATGGGATTAAAATGGAGGTTTAACCATATCCAAATTCACAGGGAGAGTCAAGGACTGAGCTAAAGGTACATAATACAGTAGAAAGAGCAGGAGAACTGAGTCAATCAGATCCACCTTCAACTCCAGCAGTTGTCTCTAAACTCTGTTCTTTCATTTGTAAATCGTGCAGAGTTGTTATAAGAACTTAAAATACTAGCATTTGGGGAAATGCCTAATGCTAAATAGACCCCCAATAATTGCTGTGTGTGTGTGTGTGTGTGTGTGTGTGTTTGTAGGAAGCCACAGGATAAAAATTTGTAAACAAAAATTGCAGCCATAGTGTAGAGACCTCAAATATCAGACTAAGGGATTTAGACTTTATTCCATAGATGTCTGATGGCTTTAAGCAGAGAAGGTATTTGGGAAAGATTATTGCAGTAGTTATGCAACCTGGTTGAGGGGGGAGACTCGATCCAGAGGGGTTCATTAGAAGGTTAATGTGATGATCTGAGCACAAAATGCTAAGGGCTAGAATTAGCGTTGTGGCCAAAGATGAATTTACCTGAAGCTAATGAAGCTTAATTTTTGGCCCCACACTTGCATGAGCCTCATCTAAGTCCTCAGAAAAGACCCTAGCAATTCCTTCACATAGTCAAGTGGTTTTGTGAACTTTGCAAAAATGAAATATTAATTAGTTAAGACCACTCTCTCTTTCCACCCTGTCTTAGTCACCTTGGGCTGCCATAGCAAAATACCACAGACTGGGTGGCTTAAATAACAAGCATTTTTTTTTCTCAGTTCTGGAGGCTGGAAGTTTGAGATCAGGGTGCCAGCATGGTCGAATTCTGATGAGAGCCCTCTTCCTGGTTTGCAGACAGCCATGTGAGGTGCTATGTATTCCCACAGCCTTTCCTCTGTCCTCATGGGGGGAGAGAGAGAGCTCTTCCTCTTCTTACAAGGACATTTATAAGGACCTCATCATGAGATCACTATCTTCATGACCTCATCTAACCTTGATCACCTCCCAAAGACCCTACCTCCTAATACCATTCCATCAGAGTATAGGGCTCCAATGTATAACTGTGGGGGAGGGGGCTACCAACATTCAGTCTATAGCACACTTTCCTTCCATATCACTTTCTTTTCATTATGCTCTGGAGAGTCTACGGGCATTATGGGAATGAACTAAGAGGAATTTGAGTTGGAGAGAGATTTAGTCTGGGTTTAGTAAGGTATATTTATGTGCTTTTCCTTCACTTCCCTGTATAGTCAAGTTACTACTATCTTTCCCTGCACAGAAATGGTTTCAGAAATACTCCTGTGCCCCAGTGCCATTTTACCTAGAGTCTGGACATGAAGGTGCAGGGCCACAGTTTGTATTGCAATATAATCTGCCCTCAGACCCTTAGGCCCCAAAGGTGTGGGTGGTAGAGGAGAAAGGCATTTTGAAATGTATGGAGCCAGAAGCCAAGTCTGTGGAAATTCTACCCACCATCAGATATGTAAAGTTGGACATGGAAGATTTGCTTCTTATTGATAACTAATCAAAACAGATGTCCTCTCCTGTTGGGAATATATTCAACAGTGCAGCATATGCATTATAACTGTTTAACTGTGTTATAAATACACCATACTTCGTTTCTTTTTAAAGTGGAATAGTATAAAATAAAATTTTTCAGAACACTTAGGTTTACAAAACACATGTGTACTTTTAGCCCCACTTCACAGAAAGTCTAATACAACTCATTTATGAGAAAAAAATTAATAGTTTTTTCATAAGTTTGAGACTAGTTTATAACTGAGAACAATTTACATGACATCACAGTAATGATCTGTGATGCTCAAACTTTTCTAAACTATTAGTAATTTTTAAAATTTCAATCCACTAAGTTGGAGAAAGATTGAATTGTCTTTCTAGTCTCTCTCAAAAAATATTATACGATCCTTAGCTTATAAAAAGGTGATCCACAAGTATGTAGCCAAAAAATTCATATACCAGGAAAAAATTTTGGTGAGGTATATGAAGCAGTTAATTAGTAAAAATGTTACATTATTTTTATGGATTTTGTAATGCTTGTGGTATTTATCAGTTATGATTCCTTATACCAGTCTAAATGCAAATTAACTTCCTGGTCTAATTTTGTATTTATAATGTTTGATTTTTTTTTCCCTAAAATGGGGCTTCCTAAACCTTGTTCTATCCCCTTATTGTGGCGGTGAGAATAAAACAAAAAGGACAGATGCAGACATTAAGGAGGCTCAAAACAGTGAGCTTCAGTGAATCATGTTCATTCTGTAGGAATCACAAAGGGAAAAAGAACTTACTCCCCTCCTAGAGAAGGTCATTTTATTGGCCATGAAAACATTTACCACCCCTCTTTGGGTGCTAGACTTTCCGGAAAAGTGTGCTAATGACACAGTTTGAAACACTCAAGTCAGCATAAAGTAAACAGAAATTCACCACATGTGTTCAATGTCCCACTGCCAATATCCACACCACATTTTTCCTTACCTGCAGCAAGCTACCAACTCATTTTTCTCTCTTTGACCTTATCACCACCACCCAAAACAATTCTCCAAATTCTGGACAAATTCATCTCTCTAATATGCAAATCAGGTTCTATTGCCTTTCTATTAAAACTCTATTACTTTTAGGAAAATTACCAGTCTTTAACACAGAGATGTTACGGACATTGGAGGACCCTTTCTCAAGTAATTGCTCCCATCTGTCTATATGGCTTCCATGAGAGCTGCGTTATTACACCAGCTTTAGTTGCTAGGTCTCTTTGCCTGGGTTTTAAGACTTGGGACTGAGGAAGTCAGTGGTCATGTTTTTTGTTATGTGACCCTTAGAATCAGAGGTGTCAGCAGAGACAAGGTAGATACACAAAGATGAACTAAGACAAGAGAGTGTTGATGCCTTGAATGTATTCCAGTTCCTGGTCTCAAGTGTCCCTGTAAACTGGTCCCACCCTGATCTTTGGGCTCTATAGATGATATAGCATATTTATGATAAAAATCACCTTCTCATCTGAGTTGGTCAAGGTATGCTCCAGGCCCTTGCAACCAAAAGTCCTTTAGAATGCAAATGGTTTGCAAGGCCTTTCATGACCTAGGCCCTATTTAATTATCCAAGCTCATCTCTGCCTATTTCCTGCTTCATCTTTAATAGTCATTCAATACCACAAACAGGTTAGGTCCCTCTCCCCACCAAACCCATGCTCTTGCTTCTGTCTAATCATCTTTCAGGTCTCCATGAAGATGTTTCTTTCCTTACAGAGATTTTTTCCTGACTCACGTGCCCTCGTCTCTGCTGTCCTCCTGTGAGATGACTTATTGTACTGTATGTCATTTCCTCTTTACTCTCTTCCTCCACTGTGTATTTTTCACCACAAACCCCTTCTGAAAAGGTGGGAACCATGCATGACTGTCTTCTTTATCATTCTACTCGCATGGTTTAACACGTCAGGTACATACTAGGCTCTCAATATATATTTGTAAATTAACCACCCAGTCAACATTGACAAACTCACAGTAAATTAATAAAGGGTGGGACAAACACCCAAACCCACCCCCATCTCAAAAGTAGAGCAGTACTGGAACCTAGAAACTTCCTGTCTATTCTGCGGCATTCCTTTATCTTGCCACCTATAACCCTCAGAAGTCACCACTGACCCAAGGTTTTCCCTTTTCTCATTGGTTTGCTTTTTCTTTAGGGTCATATGACATATGTAGGTAAACCTAAACAATAAAAATGTCTTGCTTAATTGCACTACTGGGTATTTACCACAAAGATACAAATACAGTGATCCAAAGGGGTATGTGCACCCCAATGTTTGTAGCAGCAATGTCCACAATAGCCAAACTATGGAAAGAGCCTAGATGTCCATCGACAGATGAATGGATAAAGAAGATGTGGTATACATATACAATGGAATATTATGCAGCCATCAAAAAATGAAATCTTGCCATTTGCAACGATGTGGATGGAACTAGAGGGTATTATGCTAAGCTAAATAAGTCAATCAGAGAAAGGCAAATATCACATGATCTCACTGATACGAAGAATTTGAGAAACAAGACAGAGGATCATAGGGGAAGGGAGGGAAAAATGAAACAAGACAAAACCAGAGAGGGAGACAAACCATAAGAGACTCTTAATCTCAGGAAACAAACTGAGGGTTGCTGGAGTGGAGGGGGGTGGGAGGGATGGGGTGGCTGGGCGATGGACTTTGGGGAGGGTATGTGCTATGGTGAGCGCTGTTAATTGTGTAAACCTGATGAATCACAGACCTGTACCCCTGAAACAAATAATACATTATATGTTAATAAAAAAAACTTTTGCTTATTTTTAACTATTTTGAACTTTATAAAAATGGTAGCATACTGTTAAGTATTCTGCAACTTGCACTTTTAATAACACACAGTATTTCTAAGCTTCATCCATGTTAATGTGTGTAGCTGTGGTTCACTCATTTTTACTACTATATGGTACTGCACTGAATAAACTTACTATCCATTATTGGTCTATCCATTTTCTTCCCATTCTTCCAGCCATCCAGTTCCCTAGATCCTGACAGATTTTATTTTTCAAAGATGGTACATCCATATTCCTCATACCATGTGCTCTTTTACTCTATGTCTTTGACACTATCTCATGAGGAAATGAAGTTTAATTCTCTTCTCCTTGAATCAGGGTGGACTTCTGACTGCTTCAACTAAAAATAAAGTCAAAGTGGGTTAAAGACCTAAATGTGAGACCTGAAACCATAAAAATTCTAGAAGAGAATACAGGCAGTAAGTTCTCTGACATTGGCCATAACAATATTTTTCTGGATGAATCTCCTGAAGCAAAAGAAATAAAAGCAAAAATAAACTATTGGGACTACATCAAAATAAAAAGTTTCTGCACAGCAAAGGAAATAATCAACAAAACAAAAAGGTAACCTATGAAATGGAAGAAGATATTTGCAAATGACATATCTGATAAAAGGTTAATATCCAAAATATATAAAGAACTTTATAAAACTCAACACCAAAAAAACGAAATAACCCAATTAAAACATGGGCAGAAGATATGAACAGACATTGCTCCAAAGAAGACATACAGATGGCCAACAGATACATGAAAATGTGCTCAACATCACTCATCATCAAGAAAATGCAAGTCAAAACTACAGTGAACTATCACCTCACACCTGTCAGAATGCTAAAATCAAAAACACAAGAAACCAGTGTGGTGAGGACCTGGAGAAAAATCCTCTTGCACTGTTGGTGGGAATGCAAACTGGTGCAGCCATTGTAGAAAATAGTATGGAGGTTCCTCAAAAAAATTAAAAATAGAACTACCCCACAATCCAGTAATCACACTACTGGGTATTTACTGAAAAATACATAAAACACTAATTCAGAGGGCCATATATGTACCCCTATGCTTATTGCAGCATTATTACAATAGCCAAACTATGGAAACAGCCCAGGTGTCCATAGATAGAAGAAGGATAAAGATGTGGTAACTGTTTACAGTGAATGTTATTCAGCCATAAAAATGAGTGAAATCTTGCCATTTGCAACAACATGGATAGAGCTAGAGTATAATGCTAAGTGAAATAAGTCAGTCAGAGAAAGACAAATATCATATGATCTCACTCTTATGTGGAACTTAAGAAACGAAACAAACGAGCAAATAAAAAAGAGAGAGAGAGGCAAACCAAGAAAGACTCTTAACTATAGACAATAAACTGATGGTTACCAAAGGCGAGGTGAGTAAGAGGATGGATGAAATAGGTGATAAGGATAGAGTACATTTATTGTGATGGAAAAAAATTTAAAAATTTTTAAAAATGATCTGTTGAAATAATTTCTCCCTGCCCCCACCAGTTTCACAGGACTCCCAGCCTCCTGCTCAGGCAGAACCACCTGTCAACCGTTTGTCTCTAATTACAACATTCAGCTTCTTTAAAGACTTCTTTACCTTTGAGTAAATTTGTCTAAACAGTGTTTCTCACAGTGTGGTCCACAGACCATCTGCATCAGAAGCACCTGGGTCCTTATTGAAAATACAGATTCCAGGCTGCATCCCAGACATCCTGAATCAGGATCTCTAGATTTGTAGCAAACACTCCAGGTGTGCCTTAAGACATTCAAATTTAAAATCACAAGTCTTCTGGAAAGGATTTTGTGGGTTGGGGGGATGGGGAGCAGCTCTTGGCATGGACTTGAGAAAAGCGATCTGGGAGGACTCAGGCAGAAATCCTTTTCTCCTTGCCAACTAAAGTAATTAAAGCCCCAGTGTTCTACACCTCTAAAATCTGCTTCTTTCCCCAGACTCTATGAAGCAATGACCCCAAAGCTATACAGCAGATGCTCAGAAAGCATGACAAATCTTGAACTTAAGGTGGCTAAATAAATGAATAAATGAAAAAATATAGAACCTATTGTCTACAACTCATTACAAAAGAACTTCTGATTTTCAGATCATGGTAGGGGTTAGTGTCGAGCCTGGAGAATATATTTAAAATTTTCAATGATATTTAAAATAAATAATGGCTTTATCTATAAACATGCATGACTAAATATTATGTGACTTACTCTGGAAATCGGTGTTTCAACTAATGCTAAAAAACCCCTCAATGGAATTTCTCTCTCATTGTGCACTTTTATGAACATTCTTTCAATTCTGTTTTTCTGTTTTCAAAGTTAGTTGTTTACATGTTTGTATATACCCCACCTCACTTCACAAAAATTTTTGAATATTTGTTCCATGTGTATAGAGAAACAAATACAAATATTTGTTAAGTATTTCTGTACTCAAGCCAACTGTTCGCCAATATCAAAGGACCAGAAGCAAAGAACCATCTTTTTTCCTGTTTATCTGAGGAAATTATAAAATTTCCCTGCTGCTTAACTTGTCATGGGAATATCTAACAGTGTTTGAATTTAGCATTAAGAAATGTGTTCTTAGCTATATTCATGTGAATGTTGTAAGTTCTTCTTTCTTAACCGCTATTTATTGTTGTGTTCTTGTAAGCCACCTGAAGATCTGTGTACAAAAGGTAGGAAAACAAGAAAGGAAAGAAATTAAAAAAAAGAGAGAGAGAGGGAGAGAGAGGAAGAGGGAAACCTGATGTAGAGAAGAGTGTTCCTAAATAGAGAAATCCATCTCTTATGTCATAGAATCTGAATTCTTGAATCTCAGATGTTGTTCGCTAGACTGCTGCATCAGCCTGACACTTGTCTTGCAGTATTTTTTCTTACACTCTGCTTTTTTCCTACAGACTCCATCTAGTAGTTTATAAATTCTTTTAAGATAGAAATGAAGTGTGTTTTCACCAGTGAACCTCAAGATTATGGTATTTGCTGCATATCCTTTAAGAATTTCTCTTTTAATAAAACATAAAATAGTTCATCTTGCAAAAATAACCTATATGCAAAAACACTGACTACAACAGTAGTGAAAGTTAACATAATACTCAATGATATACAAGTTGCATATATTATTTCATTTGATCCTCACAGCAATTTTATAATGAAGATGAAAAAAGAGATTACTTTTCTCACGCTTTTTACATGTGCCCTCCCTTCTTCCTGAAACATACTTTGCCCTGATATACACATGGCTTTCACTCACACTTCTTTCAAGTTTCACATAAGTGTCACCTATTCAGAACCCTTCCTTGACTACCCAAACAAAATAGTATCTCACTCCCAAATAGCACTTTTGCCATCTTCTTTTTGTTTGTCTTTCTGTACTTGAATGTAAGCTCCATGTGGGTGGGTATTAATTTTGTTTGCTACTATTTCCCCAGTCCTACAACAATGCCTAGCATATAGTAGATTCTCAATAAATAAACGAGTGAATGCATGAGTCCCATTTCATAAATAATGAGCCAGGAACAGCAGGCTTAAGAGATTTGACCAACATGGCACTCCTAATGAGTGGCAGATTAGGTTTTGGATCACAAGTGTAAATTTCAAGTCCTGCCAGATTTTTAGGACTACTCTAGAGACATTGTGCTAACTTGATTGACACTATTAACTTCAGGGGCATTAATTTCTGCAATAATGTGATATCTGGAAACTTACAATTTCATGAGTGTTATCTGGGTCAAAAAAAATTAAAGCAGGTCACATTTACTAATACTAGATAGGATGGTAAGAACACTTCTAAGCTGTGGTGTTCACAGAGCAATCTCCACCACACTGAGAACTGACGCACATTTCTTGGGTGCTAATCTTACATGGTCCCTGAATAAACCCTTTGTGAACCATTCCAAAGTACTCTTTGTCAATAAGCAAATAGTTACTTCTGCTACAATAATAGCATCTTGAGAGATGATGCTATTAAGATAACAAAAGCTCCTGGCTACTCAGCGGTGGACCATTTAGTAGCGTGACAAGTACGTGTTACTGCATGAGCACTGGTAAGGAGCACAGCCTTTGCAAGTGGACCCTATAATTGCAATGCTTCAGCCTAATTGTAAATATAGCAATAAAGAAGACCTTACCTAATTTTAGATTATACTTGCCCCTGGCTTTTAAGGATCACTAGTACACATCTAATACTAAACACAACTTGATTTTGCTTAACTCACTTAGAAATAGTAAACTCTCCATTGACTGCCATTTTATCCACAATTAACACTTTCAAACAAATTCTAGAAGTCCCAGGAGACAGCAGAACCATAAAATAGAAGGAGCCTGGGTCCCCAAGTCACCATTTGGAGGAGAGAAATAAGTGCTATGGGAACACATCAGAAAGTCTTAGGAAAGGCTTTTCAGAAGTTGTTATATCAGAGGTGGACATTGAATTAAGGTTTATATTGGAAGAAAAGAAAGTTAATTCACCTTGGATAGAGGAGGAAGCATAGGCAGAGTTTCAGATGTGAAAATCTTGGGTTAAGTTGCAGGAAGCTCCAGGTACATTAAAACGTTGTAAAGCTATGAAGTGGCATAAACAAAACCTTCCATTAGAAGGTAAACTCTGATGCAGTGAGAAAAACAGTTTGAAAGAGGAAGCAAATATGAGAGGGACTCAAGTCACCAGACCACTGGAAAAATCTAGGCAAGAAACAATGCAGGGGCTAATCTAGGCTACATCAGAAGAAACTGATAAAAAAACAAATATAAGAGACCATTCAGAGGAGGCATTCCTAAAGCTTAATGTTCAAGTAGGTGCTGGGAATAAGAAGTTAAAGTAACATTAACTGAGGTAGGGAACACAAGAGAAAGTACAGGTTAGAAGAAAAAGATGATGAATTTGTTTTTAAATATGTTGAATTTGGAGTCCAAATTAGAGGAACTATCCAGTGTGCAGTTTGCATTACATATATAGAACTCAGAAAAAAAATTCAAAATTGGAATTATAAATTTGGGAGTTGGCAACATAGAGATGATGGTTAAGCCATGGGAGTGGATGAAATCTGCCAAGAAAAGTGTATAGAGTGAGAAGCGAAGGAAGAAGAGATTTCACAGGATACTTGAAAGAATGGTTAGAGGAGTATAAAAAGCATCAGGAGAGAAGGGTATCATGAAAACTAGGAAAGGACAGACTTTAAGAGTCCCACCCACATAGAAGAGTTCAGACCAGACCCAGCAGGGAAATCAATATGATAACTAGTCATAAGTAGGATTATAGATTTTGGAATTACATCAGACACTGTGGGCATGTTCCAAAGATTTGCCAAAGAATGCCAATCTGTCATCAGAGGCAAGTGATAAATTCTGGCTGGAAATTAGAGATGGAGCCAGAGGTAAAGCATCAAGTAAATGCACAACTAGAAAGGTGGAGGAACAAGACTGCAAAATGGCAAAAAGGTCCAGGATTTTTGCCAGAGCTCCTTATCAAGTTTTGGCCAGATGCAGACTGGGTATGGCTAAACACAAGAGATAGTCAACCATTTCCAGCAATAAGAGGCCTGAAGGATCACTAGGGATTTGCAACTAACTGTTGAAACAATTTTGTTAGTTTTGGAAGTAGATGCCACATTGCATTGGAGTGAAGAAGAGGTTCATGAGTGAAGGCAGTGAATGAAGATATCTTTCTCAAGATTGCTGATATTAAATGGAAATGTGTAATGGAAGCTTAAGTGGTCGAGTTAAGAGAAAGCTTGGTTAGGGTGTTTATGATGTTGAAGGTAAGAATCTATCAGAGAAGAAGTGAAAGATTGAAAGAGCACATACTTTAAGGAATCAAGGAGGAAGTCAGAGGAGATGAGACCAAAGTACCTATGGAGAAGCTAGTTGTGCGAATTATTTTATCTTGCTTGATGTTACCCTTGCCCATTAAAAAAAAAAGAAGAAGAAAAATACAGATGAAGTGGAGATGAATGGTTAGAGATACTGAGATATTTCACAACTGACAGCCTTTATTTTCTTCATGAGGCCAGGCTAGGTGATTCAGTGAGAGAGCAGGTAAAAGCTTGAGAAGAGAGTCAAGTTTTGGAATGACAGCTGCAGAGAAAGAGGGCTCTTTCTGGGGAATGTGAGAAATTAGATTTGCACTGAACACCCAGCTCAGTTAAGGAATCATAAGGAGATAAGATGTTCTCTAGCAGTGATTAGAGCCCGAAGGTCTAAGAATGGGGAAAATAAACAACTAAAACCGACATTTTCCCTGGTGGAAACAAAGGGCAAAAAGAGGATGAAGAATCCAAAAGTGTTGATGAGTACATGAGGTAAAGGACTGACCAAGTCTACCTGGAGCTGCTTCAGGGCTGAGGTAATGACCTATCATGATTCCCACCACAGGACCTGACACATAGAAGGAGCTCGAGAGATATGGAATGAATGAACGTATGAATGAGCTCATACTTGGCATTCAGGGTGGTCGTGTGGGAGATGAAGCAGGAGGATGTTCATAAACTGAGAGACTAGGAAGGATTGGAGAAGCAGCAGGGTGCGATGAGGCTAAAGAACAGGTTTAGTGGGAGAGAGTTTGAGAAGAGAAAGACTACAAAGTTGTTGGCAGAGAGAGTTTTCTCAAAACTGTAATTTTCAAGGAGCAGTTCCAACCAAGTAAAAGGTCCTAAATGTGCCTCTCTGTACATGGGATTGGTAAAGGGAAATGGAGGTAAATGTCAGTGTGAGAGCAGACTGTGAGAAGTCACTCAGGATGACAGCAGATGTATGAGCCAACTTGCAAAGTCCTTGAGGATTAAGAAAAAAATGACCCAGAGGTAACAGGAACAAGAAGACATATATTTCATCAAGATAATATTGGCTCTCGCTATCACCCAACATTCTTATGAGGATCAAATAAAAAGTAATTAGATGTGTTCTTGTTGGGAGGTAAGAGATACAAAGAGCCAGCATGTCCTTCAAAGGAGGAGAGATTTAACTGAAAACTACATAAAATTGCCAGGAGAAGTTGCAGGGAGCCAGGATAATGCTGAGTCCTCTTCCAGAAGCCAAATTATAGGAGCAACACCTAGAGTGTTGAGGGAGAAGCAGTGTCACTAGGAGCAAGTCTGGGTTTCAGGGAAAAGAAACAGGAATAGAAAGTCATTTTAGCTACTAATTATGTGCTAAGTTCTGGGAGCTTTATCTATATCATCTTGAATTTCCACAGAAGCCATGCAAGGTGGATATTATTCCCTTCAGATCACAGATGAGGAAACAGGGAATGTGGTTGAGTAACACTGCACAGTTATTAAACAGAGTAGTCAGGATTTGAACCCAACTCAAATAAAATCTCATTCCCCTTCCACTCCACCTCATTGCATTAAACCAGTGTTTCATAGGGGAAATGAGAATATAAAACATTGGCATGATGCACAAAGAACTAGTAGAGGATAGAGGCAAAAGATGAGAAAAAATGAGATAGTGGAGATCAGAGTATGAGCAAAGGTAGCGGGCAAGAGGGGCTTACCATACTGATCAATGGCACTGGGATGTAGGAAGTTGGAAGGCGGACAGGAGGAGAGCAAATAAAACTAACCAGCCTTGAGTTTCAACTGCAACTTTGACACTCAGTGGTTGTGGTGTCTGTATGAAGACCATTCCCACTAGTTAACTAACTGCTTTTTTTTTTTTTAATTTACGTGAACAGTCAAGCAGCCATCTTGCTACTTTAACAAGCACCCTTGAGGAATCAATTAAAAATTACCATCTCAGAGCACTTACATACGTACAGTAACAGCTTGGGTTAATTTACTAATTCTTCTCATCAGCCTGCCATATTATTAGCCAATTTCTGTAAATCTTGTTATAATTCACACATTAAAAAGGCAATGTCTTCCGATTATCCTTCTGCGACATTAGAGAAAACATATACATCCTTTTCGATCATCAGTCATAATTTTAATGTATTTTATGGAGGACAATTGATTGAATCATGTTATTAAAGTATTTAGGGTGTTTGAAAATCGCTCTTTCAAACATTTTGAGTGTCATTTTTATGATCTTGTTTATGCCATTTATTTCCTTGACAAATCCTTTCTTTATATATAGCATAGAGTTATACATCAGCCGGGTCCCAAAGGCTCATCAAAAATCCTGAGTTAGGGAATTTAGAATACAGACAACTGTTATTTAGTGTAAATGCTGTGCAGGCAGCCTTCACAGCCAGAGATTTTTAGACATGTGAGGAATCTTATGCAACTCAAGTATGACTGGGCTTTTGGGGGCAGCTTCTTTTCTCACTTCTAGCCCATGTTAGAGCCTGCCGGAGTACTTAGCTATACTCCTCAGTCTGTCTCCCCTGCCTCCCCAAACTGTTCCAATATTCCAATTCCAAAAGTGTTGGCAGGGTGAATGGGGAAACTCGCATACCATACAAAAGAAAGTTCCCGAAACTCCTCCATTAGACTTACTTTGTCTAGTGACATCTCCTCTCTCTCCTTCCTTGCTTGGCCTCTTGAAAACCCTCTCTATTATCCTCGACAATTCAGCATTTCTTGATCGTCTTTAGAATGTGGAGAAGAATTAACTTTGTTAGTTGCCCTCTCACACACAGAAGTCTTATATACCAAAACTCTCATTTTACTATCGGATCCATCAAAACTATCATCTAAAAGAGGTACAAGTGTCACAGGTAGGAATAAAATTGGGTTCTGCATATACTGTTGCTTTTTTTCACCAATACATTCAGTAACCTCTGAAGCTCCTTCTAACTTTAAGATTCTATCACTTGACTGCTCTGTGGTTCATGATGAATCTGGGGATCGATCTATAATGGCCCAAATAAGATCATAACAATGTGAAAGATCTGGGATGGGGAAGAGGGACTTCATGTCTGTACTTTGAGAGAATGGTCCTTGACTGATGTGAAAGGCCCAGATACAAGAGAGAATTGAGGAGCTTCCATAATTTATATATACATGGCTAGCTGTACATAAACTGACTTTACTGTTTGTTTTTTAGTAGGTATGTGGGGCTTCTTAGGTTCATTTCTTTTTGGTTTTCAATGTTAAATTATTTAATATATTAAATATGCCAATTAATCAAGCATGAATATACTTTTTTTTAATAGTTCTACACAATGTATGGAATGTAAATGTGATTTATATGGTAAATAATTTTTTAAGTTACCAAAAGGCAGTAACTATCCATCTAATTTGTGTACTGCCTTGCAAAATAAATGATGTCGACAGATAGTTTAAAAATGATAGTCCATACAGAGATGTGGCTGAATGGGTTTTTGTCTTTTGGCCCTGAATTTATTGATTCAATTCTTAGGTGTCACATCTCTAATTGAGGACAATGGGGTATTATCAATTGACAATATATTTTTATCAGCTACCTATTTATTTAGCTCATGGCAATTTAGGCTGAGCTCAGCTGGGCTCCTTCATTCCTCAATCAGCTGTAGATCAACTTCAGGTTAGATCTGAAGCTTCAGGTCAGGCCTTGGTTTTGGCTGGGTTCCCTCACGTGTCTGGGGCCCTCTGTTAGGACAACTGAGCTGACAAAGTTCTGGTCCCAGTGGTCTCTCATCCCCTAGCTATATAGCCAGGGCTTGTTTACCTACCTCATGGAGGAAGAGGTCCCAAGAGAGTGGAAAGGGATATGGACTCCACCTTTTAACTATTTTTTTTTAGGATTTTATTTATTTATTTATTTGTCAGAGAGAGAGAGAAAGAGACAGCACAAACAGGGGGAGTGGCAGAGGGAATCCTGATGCGGGGCTCAGCAGGGAACCTGATGCAGGGCTGGATCCCATTACCCCGGGATCATGACCTGAGCCAAAGGTGGATGCTCAACGGATTAAGCCACCCAGGAGTCCCAGACTCCTCCTCTTGATGAACAGATCTGTGAAATCACATAGCTAAGAGCATGGATACAGTAAGGGGGAGGGGGGGCGGGGTGTAGGAATGATGATACAGGTAGGCTTCTATCAGTGCCCAGCAGAGAGCTTGGCTTCACTAAAAAAGATTTTTGACTGGCTAATTAATCCAATCAATGTAAATGACCCTACCACCCTAGGGTTACCATAATTAACCAGCTGAACCAAACTAAGTAACTTCTTCATTCCTATTAAATCTATTTTATAAACACAGAGTTGAAAACTTTTCTTAAAGATGTAAATACTTAACTTTTTTTTATTTAAATTCAATTAACCAAGGTATAGTACATCATTAGTTTTTGATATAATGTTCAATGATTCATTAGTTGAGTATACCACCCAGTGCTCATCATATCACCTGACCTCTTTAATCTTAGAGAAAATGTGCACTTCCCATTTCCTTAGGCTTTGGGTAGTTGGGCATTCACAATAACATTTGGTTGTTTTGTTCTCTTCTGAAGGCAATGCAGAGAAAGCAGCAAAAGTATTTGTGATCTGAGTTTGTCCCTAGAAACTTCCAGGTAAACCACCTCAGAGGGACTCACTCAGCCTCCTCCTGTAAGATGCTCCAATCATCTTATCAACTGGGAGTTGAAAGAATTAAAGTAGCTTCAAAAATACTTCATTGTACCAGGAAATCGGATCTCAGATTCCTCATTCTGTAGTTTATATCCTAAATGCTATTTGAAACCAGTGTTTCATTAAGAGCACCATGATAAGTAGTTTGTTCAGATTGAGCTTCTGAATTATTTTCATTCACATTCACAGGATGAGCAAGATAAAACTTGAACTCAATTTTTAAGAATCTGTTTCTGTACCACGCAGCTTTGTTCACCCTATTATGGAGATGTTGAGCTCATGATGCAACAACACAAATGTCTATTTACCTGCTGCTTGAAAATGAGGCATTGCTCTCACTTTTCACACAAAAATGTGAAATGTACTTTTCTAAGTAGCTTGTTGTATAGCCTTGTCAATTTTGAAATCTCACGCTATGGAGTTTTTTAGCTTATTTGTTTGGCTGGTTGTTTTACATGCTTAATTTTTCAAGTTCAGATTTAGATCTTATGATGCTGGACTCAACAGCCAGATTTCTTTCCTAGATATTCAGATGTCAGAAGATACAGTGACCTTTATTTGACTTTTTTGATGGACACTGAATTAGAAATCAGGAATGGAAAGTAGTTGTTTTGCTGGGGCTTTCCTTAGCAACGCATTCATTGCCTACTTGTCTTACTAATTAAATGCTATCTAATTTAATATAAGAACTTTGCCAAACTGGCTGCTTATTTATGAATTTACGAATGTATTACAGTCTTTCACCTTTGATAAAGAGAGCAATAAACTATACTTACTATATAGCTAAACTTTGATTACTTTTACTGTATTTGAAAATAGTTGCACTATTTTTTTGAAAGTAGTTGCACATACACATCAGATATGTAATATTACACAAGAAAGAAACACTGGAAAATCAAGTAGAAAACAGAACCCACATTCAGGAATTGAATATTTATTTATGTAAGGAGGTATCTACAATTCAGCTTTCAAAGGACAGTCTAATGTTTCTTATAAGACAGTTTAATTTTTCTTATCTGCTTACATATTGTATATTTTAAGAAAAAAGCAAGAAATTAAGTTCAAAGTAATTTTTTTTCAATTAAACATACCACTTAAAATTAATTTTTAATATAAGAAACACTATTTTCATCATCATAAATTTTTTTAGAAAGACGAGTCTCAGGATCAAAATTAAAACCTTCTAAAAATTGTTACTAAACTTAAAATTAAGTGATAAGGGAAACTTTTGAGCTCAGCATAACCACTTTTTCTACTGGGCCTCTACTGGGTCTACTAAGCAGACCAGAAACTTCTGGAAGTTGGGAGGCTGGGTGAAACATTGGAGGGAGGAAGAAGGAAGGTGTTAGAAATGGTGATTTAATGTAACCACTGATAATCCAACTAAAGAAACTAATTACTTCAGTTTACAAATAGTGAGGTTCACAATTTTAATTCTGTGGAGGACTTTTTATTCTGGTTTCAATGCAATAGGAATGATTAACTATAGTGATAAAAATAATGCCCCACTCCAAATCTCAGCGGCCATTTCTCATAATTTAATTATAACCTCTTATTGACAGGATATTATTTAATATGTAACCTAAAAGTAATTAATATATGTATGATAACATTGTGAATTTTATTCTTTAAAACCAGCTTTTTGTTTTTTTTTTTTTAAAGATTTTATTTATTCATATGAGACACAGAGATACTGAGAGAGGGAGGGAGAAAGCATGAGCAGGGAGAGAGGCAGAGGGAGAGGGAGAAGCAGGCTCCTCGCTGAGCCAGGAGCCCGATGTGGGGCTCGATCCCAGGACCCTGGGATCATGACCTGAGCTGAAGGCAGACACTTAACCATCTGAGCCACCCAGGTGCCCCAAAACCAGCTTTTTGTTTTGATAGCATGACAATTCATATAGAATACAACTTCAAGTCAACAGAAAATATGCAGATTTCTATATGCCAGAAATAAGCCAACTAAACAATCACAATGACTTCGAACTCTTCATCCCAAAGATGCATTGGGTGCATTTTTTATAAATTGAAATAAATAATTGATTGGGTCTAAAAGTAATTTATGTTTTTGCTGAGCTATCTACTCCCAAAATATCTGGATTCTGAGTCTCTAATACATTACACTGTGAATTTTATTCCTATTTCAAACTCTTATGTGTGTAGGCAAAAGCAAGACTTTGGTAGTTTTGTATTTCTTTTAAAGTTTTGTCTTTTCTTTCTGTGAGCTAAAATAGTTCCCCCTTCATTCAGAACACATATAAAGGAAGAAGAGGAGGTTAGAAATTGTATAACATTCTGCTCCATCCAGTCCAGGTTGTTAATCATCTAATTTATTAAAATATGGAGTTTTCATTCAAAAGACATAATTCCTTAACTCTAAATTCTGTAAGGAAAGAAAATTTATAAATGTACAGTCAGCCGTCTGCCTTGCCTCCTCATTCTCAGTGGGCCATTTTTTCCAGCCAACAAGCAGTGCTATAATTTGCTACATTGATAAGGTAGATAAGCAGGCATTTTTTGACTTTGCCAGACTGGGAAACTGGTAAGTATTCTTTCGTTTTCTGATGCTATGACAGAAATATACAGAAATTCTAATCACTCTCATTGTTTGTGCCTGAGATTTAAGTTCTTATACATCATACTTCAGGTAAGCGATTCAGAATAGATTCAAAGAATGAGTGTTCTGTGATTCAGTGAATCCTTGATTCTTTGATCCAATAAATGAAATCTAGACATCACTCTGGCTCTCACTCATTGTGTGATCTTAGATATCCTCAATGTTCTGTCTATACCAACTCATTTGACAGTGATTAGGTGCTTTGTTTTGCTTTCTATGTGCCTACATGTTATATTTGCAAACATATTGCCATCCTTAGATGATTAAGAACTGTACATCCAATACATACTTGTATTTTCTAGTTTGTATGTTCTGTGTGAGTGTTGATTGATCTTGCTGTCAATTTAATGTTTCCTTTTTTTTTTACAAGTCAGTTCTATTGAAATTTTATATTTATAAAAAGGCTTTTAGTTCTTAAGCCCATCATAAATAAGTCCCAGTTCCATTCTTTTTACTTCCAAGTAGACCTGCTGGATGTGTTTAATTTGGAATGGAAAGAGGAAGATTGCTTAGGGCGTAGTTTCCAAAAACATGTTCCTCTGTCAGATGTTAATAGATGTTATTTTTAGGGTTCCATAGTCAAATGAGTTTGTGAAATGGAAGATTAAAATTAGGTAAAACAGGTTTCTTTATGAAAAAACTGCTCTGGAAATTTAATATGCTAATGAGCAATTATGAGTGATAAAGAGTGATAAAGTAAAGAGTGATAAAGTATGTGGTGTCCTACCTAGTTGACCATAAAATCATGATTTTGGAGAGCTGCTCACATGACTAGTTTTCTGCAGAACATATTTTGTGAAATCCGATCTAGGAAACAAGACAAAAAGGCTATTAAGTAAATATATATGGCAAGAAGAAGAGATCAAAGATGGCAAAAATGACATTTGGAATCAAGAAGTGGTATCAGTTGGGATACCTAGGTTATTATGCTGCAGTGACCAAAAACAAAACAAAATGTTAGTGATTTCAAACAGATAGTGTTTATTTCTTCTTTACACCTATTATTGATCACAGGATGGCTGAGTGTACTGTTCCACCTTGTCTTCGTTCAGACATGCAGGTGGAAGAGCTTCCACAGATCTACAAAGCCACAGATCACCATGGCAGTGGGAAGGGAATATGGAGGATCACATGTGGACTATTAAAAGTTTCTGCCTAGGGGTGTCTGGGTGGCGCAGTCGATTAGGTGACTGACTCTTGATTTCAGATCAGGTTGTGAGCTGAGTCCTGAGATCAAGCCCCAAGTCAGCTCCTCAGCTCCGCACTCAGCACAGAGTCGGCCTGAGATTCTCTCCCTCTGCCCACCCTCCCACCCCGCTCAAGCATGCGTGCTCTCTCTCTCTTTCTCTCTCTAAAATAAATAAAATTTAAAAAAAAAAAAAAAGTTTCTCCCTAGAAGTGACCTGTACATCTTCTGCTTCCACTCAATTTGGCCAAAGTGTGTTACATGTCCATACCTAACTCAAAGGACACAGGGAAATGTAATGTTATCATATGTCCGGGAGAAGAAAGTCAGAATATTTGTGTGAATATTCCTAATGACTACACAGAGTCTGAGGAGAGCTGCCTCCCCCAAGATCATGCACCTTCCCATATCCAGTGGGATTAAAGGCATGTAAAGTCCAGGGTCCTCATCTCAACTCAGGACAATTCTGAGGGGCAGTCCTAGTTTCACAGGCTTTCAGAGGGGTTGAGTAAGGCCATTGTTAAGACTATTATGGCTCAAACTCTCCCTCTGTCTCATCCTGCTTCCTTCCTGTCCTTTCCTCAAGATGTTGTTCCCAAAAGCACTCCCTAAAGAACCTTCTGCTTGATAATCTCTGTCTCAGAACCTGCTTTATGGGAACCCCAGTCTACTGTAATAGTAGTAGTATGAAATATTGTTTTGTGTGTTTTTAAACTTTATGTAAATACTATTGTGTAATACGTATTCTACAATTTGCCTTTTTCCTTCAAATTATGTTTTTTGAGGTTTATTCATGTTGATTCCTGTAACGCTAATTCATTTATTTTAACTGATTTTTGGAAAATACCACAATGTATTCCCTTATTAATGAGAATTTAGGTTTTTTCCATTTTTTTACAATTATAATTTTGCTAAGATTCTTTGTACATATCTGCTGACTTACACATAAAATATATGTAAAAGTACATATACATATATTATATGTATATGTAAATCTCTAATATGTATATACCTAAAATATATATTTATATATACCTAAAATAAGAATTGCAATAAAATAGGGTCTGTACACTCTCAATTTTAGTAGATGTTGTATTTCCCTGAATAAATGGCCATTTATTTTTTTTTCTGGGACTTTCCTATTCATTTCTTTGCCCATTTTTTTTTTCTGTTGGAATCTTGATTTTTTAAACTGAGCTTTAAATACACATGATACCATTCTTTGTCAGATATATGATTTGAAATATTTTTTTCAAGTCTGTAATTTGCCTTTTAACTTTCTTTATGTCTTTTTTTTATAAGTAAGCCTCAAATTTTAATGCAGCCAAATTTATTCATCTTTTTTCCCTTTATGACCTGTGCAAAAATTTTCCCTACCCCGAGTCTTAAAATATTCTGTATTTTTCTTGAAGGTATTATGGTTTTTGCTTTCCACATTTGAGCTATTAAACCAACTGGAATTTATTTTATTTTTGTATATGATGTAGAGATATACTTCTTTTTCATATGGTCAATCAATTGTCCCAGCATTATTTTTTCTAACCTGATATCCCTAATTTGTAATGCCACTTCTGTGTATATGTATGCACATGTGTGCACATGTGTGTGGGGCCTTTGTCCTGTTTAATTAGTCTATTTTTCTATTTCTGCACTAACATCTTTCTGATTTAATTACTATAGCCTTACAATAACTTTTGGTGTCTGAAAAGTCAAGTCTTTTCCTTTATTCTTCTTTAAAATTACCTTGGCCATTCTCAACTTTTTATTCCAAGTGAGTTTTAGAATCTACCTGTTAACTTTCACCAAATGAAATTCTCTGCTGGCATTTGATTGGAACTGCATCATATTTTTATACATTATATTTTTTTATAATTGGTATCTTTATGATACTGAACATTTCCATTTATGAAAATGGTATATCTCTAAAGAGATTCCTTTTTACCATATACATGTTCAAGTCCCACTTTTTCAATATTGTGATGCACCCAAGGGAGCATGGAAGTGAAGGAGCAGGCTATGCATATGCATCGCTCTCCTGTTTTCTCCTTCTGTATAAATAGATTAAATTTGGCACAAATGTGATTTGAAATAAATGCAGTGCTTTAAGAATGACTGATGCTGTACTGAAGTAGCTACAAAGCACCATTTGAAATTATTTGAATGGCTGAGAAATCTGATGAAGTATAGTAATAAGAGTCAAGAGAGTTATGTAAAGGCCTATACAGGTGATGGAAAAGTGAAAAGACTGGTCTTTCCTACTGGGAGAAATAAAGGTTGGCAGACCAATAGTTATTCATTCATTCATTCATTCATTAAACAAATATTCACTGAGTAACCACTATTTTCCAGGCAATGTTCTGGCACTGGGGAAAGAATAGAAAACCAAGTAAAACCCGTGCTCTTTGTGAATCCACTTAGGAGAGGGACTTCTTTTACACTCAGTAGTACTGACTGCCCACTGTATAAAAAACATAAATCATTCTTTCAGTCCTCAAGGTGCTTATGAGAAGATTAACCATCATTAAATCACTAGAGCAATAATCAGTGCTATGTGGTATGGTCCAAACTATAAATGCAATTAAAGTTCTGAGTAGAAAGATTCTTAGAGATTGGTTGAGAGACAAAATAGATTTCCTGGAGAAACTGTGTTTTGTGCTGGAATTTGAGGACAAGTAGGATTTGGTAGGTAGAGAGGAGACTGAGACTGCATAAAAAAAGATACTGGGATGAGACTCTTTGTGCCATGTGAGTAGACAAGAGGAACTCAGCATTCCTGGAAAAGAGATTCATGTTGGGTAAGCGGTGAGTTTGGATAAATCAGATGAGGCCAGACAGCAAAGGACTTTGACCACCAGCAGTGCAGTATAACATGGCTGCAGAGACCAATTACAGACTATCCTTCTACTCTCCTCATCCTTCTCTGCCTCCTCCTTTTTTCATGTATCAGAGAACTGATGTGATAAAAGCAAAATTATAAGATTTATTAATCCTACAATAATATGCAGGAAGCATTGGAAAGTGAAGAGACAAAAGATGGAAACTGTTATCTTGAGTTTGACACAGAATGAGAGGCTCTGAGACAGAAGACAGGATGGTCCCTACATCGTGAAACTTAGAATCAACATAGGAAGGCAAAGCAAATGTGTCTACTACTAAACTAATAAACACTTATAACCCAGATGTTTGCCCCAGATGTAACCTCTTGCCCTTTGGCTTGAACCCCTGAATCCACACCTGATTGTATTTCAAAACTTTTTTCATGCTTTCTGCAAATCCCCAGGGGCTCATATCTTTCAGGGTCACTCTGTCCATAGCACTTGCATCCATGTGTGTCGCTTCTGTTTTCCCCCTTAACAGCCTTCACCCAAAACTCTATCCCCTCACCAATTTCCATAAAATATGCATGCTCTCCAAGCATTTTATGAGTTTATTTTAATTTCCTGAGCAATTGAGGATCATGGGAAATGATCCTATTGGGCTATGTACAACTTCTTCTCTTCACTGCTTTACTCTCCCCTCCCTCCCAGTCTCCCCCTCTGCTCCTCATTTCACCTTTTCTGAATTGCTTGCAAGAATCTCATATTCTCAGTTCTTTTTTTAAGGTAGACCAATGCAGTGCTCCCTGAATCCTCATCCCAAACTCTCATACCCAAACAAATTAAAGTGCCAACAAACAAAAGGAGAGATACCATTTCTTAAAGGTAGTTAGGTTTGTAAGTAATAAACAAACCAAAACCTTCTCTTACACAGAAACACATAATAGAACAATCTAAGGCAGAAAAATAAATGTGCTTTAGACAGCATGGTAAAAAGTGGGGAAATAAGGGCTACAGTAGTTCAGCGAAGGAAAAGATCAATCAAGAAGGGTTTTAATGGAGGAGATAGATCTTGAATTGGACCTTGAAGAAAGGCTAGAATTAGTATTGCAGAGAGAGGAGGCAAGAGGTCATTCAAGGTAAGGAAATAACTGTAAGAAAACCACAGAGGAAAGAATGAGCCTGGCATCTGGGTGACGGCAGCTCTCAACTGAGAATTTAGAAGCAAGATAAGGCTGACTGGGTGCTGGAAATGCTGGGTTGTCAGACTCAAGGGCTTGGACTTAATCCAATAAAAATCAAAGCTCTAACAGACATGCTTTGAAAGGCAGAGGATAAGTGAAACTTTGGGGTGGAGGCTGGGGGGTGGGTCCTCAGAAATAAGAACTGGGGGTACAAATGTCATCAGAATTCTCTCTTTGTTTCTGATTTCTGCTTCTTTCTGTAGGTTGGCTTTAATTTCTTCTCCTGAAAATCAGGGTTTTTTACCCAGGGAGTATGGTGATTCAGCAGATTCCTGGCTTACCATCCATGGAGAAAAGACTCTTACCTCTTGCTCCAGCTCCAAAAATCTAAGATAAGGATTCTATTTGGCTTGGCTTAAATCAAGTGCCCATGCCTAGAATGAGCATTGCAGTCAGGAAGGTAAAGTTTGTGGAAGAAGATGGTAATTTCTAATGGACCACATAATAAAATATGACCAGATTTGAGAAAGGGAAAAAATAGGGAGTAAAGAAGGGGATGAAGCATGGATGTCATCATTGTGAGAGAGTTGTGAGTGAAGAAGCAAATGCAGCTTGTGTCTATGATTGGACCCACTGGAAATGTTTATGTAAAGAAAATCGATTTATTTTTCAGCAAGCGTTTACTGATAAACTACTATTCTTTTTTTTTTTTGATAAACTACTATTCTTAAGTAGCTATCATATCTCTCTTATTTTTTTCTCATTTTCTTCTAGTTTAAGTCATCAGCCAATATGTTGTGTCCTTCTAAGGCATCTTAAATTCTTTTTGGGAAAAATGGAAAAAAATTAAAATCAACTGCTTAACAGCTGTTATGAACCAATTATTATGTTAAGACACAGTTCCTGTTTTCAAGGAGCTCTTAGTCTAAAAGTAAAAATACCATGTACGCAAATAGCTCTTACAGCAGATAGAAAATTATAAATGCTACTAAAAAGAATAGATAAAGTTCTGAGTTCAGAGTTTATCCTACTATAAGAAGTAGTATTATTGAACCGATATTTTTAAGTAGAATAGAATAGATCAAATTAAGACCCAAAGATAATGGCAATGAAAGACTTTCTATAGTGAGGACTAGCCTGAGACCAGAATAGCATGGAAGTAGTAAAGAGCAGAATATGTTGAGTAAACAGTTTATATCTGACAGGATGGACTTGATCCTAAAAGGGGAGTGGGCCACCAGAAGTGGAACCCTTCTAAATCTGTACTCAATCAAAGCAAGGTAGCCTTGGGAAGGTGACAAAAAAATACATCTAAAAAATTTTTATAGAAAGATGTATGGGACGTTGTGACAGGTTAATAGAGAAGCAGCTAAGAAGGAGAGGCAGAAGAGACAGATTTTGAGGGTGACAGAATCGGGGAATTAGCAGTGTCCTGTGCAGATTTATGTTACCTAGTAAAGACCATTCTCACAATGAGAAGAGATCACCTCCCATTTCAGGAGGCCCCAGATTCCTAACCCACTGAGGGACATGGAGACAAGTCTCTTTGTCTTCCACACTAACCCTTGCCAGAGTTGGTGGTGGTTCTGTGTGGCCTATGGAACCCACATGTTGTAAAACCTCACAGTGCCACTAATTAATGGCACCACTGGAAAGTCTTTGCCCTTTAAGATCTAGATAAGAGTTGTTCAAACCCACAATCTAGTCCTTGTGGAAATCCAAAGATTTTTGCACAGTCCATGTTGTGAATGCTTACCTCAGTTCTAAGGTGCCATTTCCTCTGAATTAAGAGACTTTTCCATGTGGGCCCTCCCTATTCCATGTCAGCCCAGCTAGGGAACTCATTCCCTTCCTTGGTAGCCACAGACTAACTGCTCTCACATGGTGTTATTGCTGACAATAGACTTTAGTGAAGGTTTGGGGAAATGGAAGGGGGTTCATATAACAAAAAACAGCTTCGAATGGGATTTTAGACATATTTTTTTAAAAGCCTTCAGCTGTCCCATGACTAAGGATTTTTCAGAAGCCACTTCACCTCATATTGTGCTCAGCCTTGCACTATCTAGAAAGCTCCTTCTATCCCATCCCATATTTTAATTTTACTTCTTCCATTCAGAATTTACTCCCAAGATTTTCAGACTCTTTCTACTGTATTATACAGAGCAGACTCTCAATCAAGGGTGACTTGTTCCCTTTGGGAGATTTGGCAATGTCTGGAGACATTTTTGATTTTCACAACTTGAGGGCATGTTTACTATAGGCACCTAGTGAGATGAGACTGGGGATGCTGCTAAACATCCTATATTCACACGACAGCCCCCCACAACAAAGAACTAGTCAATCCAAAATGTCAATAGAGCTAATGTTGAGAGAACATGACATGGAGTAAGTCTGTTCTCTCCAGCCTCCATACCCTCAAACTCCATGTCTTTCAATCTTATGTCCATAACCTATGAGGTGGTTCCCTCCATTAAATTGAAGGGGACCGTTATGGCCCACAAGAGCAACAGAGACCCTGAAATGTCCTCTAACACTAGCTGCCCTTCTTAGAAAAAATTTGTGGTTTTGAATAGAATTTTTCCTTAAAACGTAGAGAATAAAGTTCTTATCCATACTCAACTCTACTTACTCTGCCAGAAAGAGAAAGAGAGAAAGAGAAGAATGTAAATAGTGTGGGTGATTCTGTTCCACGTTCCACTAGAGCATATGCCCTGAGGAGCGCAGGATGGGAGATGCGAATCTGATGTTCCTTCAGTTGGTCTCAGTTCCTGAATTGCTCTCATAGAATGAGCATCTTACCATGCTGAGTGTGATTCAAGTGTTTTAAGATACGTTTTTTTTTTTTTTTTTGGTACAACATGGCCCCTAAATGCAAGCCAACTACTTCATCAGGTGTTTAGCTGAGAAAACAGCAATCTGTTCCAATGCTGGAGGAAAAACTGGCTGAGTTGGATGCTATATCAGCCTCAAATGTGCACAAAAATGGCCATGTAAATTATGCCTTGAGGGATTTTTTTTTTCCTGGGGTATTTCTGACTTGGTATGATTTTTCACCTTGCTCACTGACTTAAGAATCAAGCTCTATGTAAAATGCAATTCCACCTTAGAGGAGAGTTGGTGGGAAGTAGAGGTCTTGGGATAGATTTGAGGGTAATTAGAGATTGGGATGGTGAAAAAAAAAAGAGAAAAGAAAAGAAGAGATGACGAGTGAAGATCAGAAAGGCAGAGAAGATGGAGAGAGCACATAGCTACTCCATCAATTTTCAGGCACATCTATTTGATAATTGAAAGGAAGTTTACAGATGTTATAAAAGGGAAGCTGTGCCACAGAGAGCTTAGTTTGTTGCAATATTGATCTTTTAAAGACATTACTGTGGAATGTACGATCAAGGTCTGTAAACTAATGTAATGCCTATTGAATTGTTAACTCTCTTTTCTTGTATGCCTAATGTACAATATTGTCATATTTATCATTTAATTTAATAAGTTATATGTTAGCTTGTTTCTTAATTTAAAAAGCCAGCAAGTATATGTCATAAATTCTAAACAATTTATTTAAATATTAAACAAGTAACAAGGCAGCTCTTGCAGGTGTGCCTTTGAAGTCTGTGTTTATATTGTGTGTACAAATGGCTTTTCATGTGTGTAAACAGTGAGGTTGAAAAATAGGTGGTCACTACTTATCTCTGTCTTTGCTGGTGCACATTCTGCCAATGGACCACCCTCAGCAATTTGAAATGGAGGCTATTCTTCTGATTGTTAAGATGAGATAGGGAAAAAGAAAATTAACTCATAAATATTGCATGGTCAAAAATTTTATATGAGGTTTGGAAAGATAAATTCTACAGTAATAATTTCAGAAATTCCCATTTTAATTAAATACAATATTTTCAAAATTGTGCTATGGTGCCTGGCATAGGCTTTCTTAGTTGGGAACTTTCTGAATAATGCACTAAATAAAGGGAAAATTGTTCTCTACTAAGTACTATTTTCAACACATAAAATTTTGTAATGATTTTCTTTTATTTGGGCACAAATTAAGGATATGGATACTTTCTCCAGACCAAATTACTACCTTTTATTGTCAAGATTTTAGTCCAGCACTGCTATAAAGTACAATTTATGAAAAACAGTTTAGAAGGGAAAATTACAGAAATTAAATTCTGAATTGAAAATACTGGAATATTGGAAAGGGTATAGGGGTAGAAGATAGTTACCTAATAGGTTTTAGTTAACTTACCCAATAACACTATTAGAAAGGAAGTATTATTTGGATTCCAGGGAAAGAACATATTAAAGTCAAAGTTATAAATGTTTAAGACAAAATTCAAATCTGGTTCTGGAGATTCTACAGTTTATATCCTTTTCTCTACAATATTCTGCTACCTAAACTCCATAATGAATTTGGTAATAATGAATATGGAAACATCCTAGTATAAATACATTCAAACTTCACTATAATACTCATTATAGACTTATATTCTGTCCTATCTAAATTAATTAGGGCAATGAACACAAGTTTCATGGATTGCAGACAATAAAGATTTGTCACTCACAGTCCAATGCAGTTCAGGCAACTCTCCTTGGTAGATTTCCTCCAAGAGGTGACTCAGGGATCCAATCTCCTTCCATACTATGATACTGCCATCCTAAACTTGAGACCTCCCAGGCATTCATGGTAAGGGAAGTGAGAGGTTAGACAATCAATGAAGAGGTCTTATGACCAGTGGAGCACATAATTTCCACCAATATACCAGGATGTAAACCCAGTCATATGGACCCAACCTAAATGCAAGGGAGGCTGAGATATGTAGCCTTCTTGTGTGCTCAGAAAAAAAGAGAGAGTGAGAAAGATCAAATCTGGAGAACCCATAACATTATTTCTTCTACACTATTTAAGGAAATTTACTTCTTCATGTAGCAAAAAGACCCTATGAATATTATGTAAAGGTCGAGGTCAAGTTTATGCCATGGAACACTAGGTTACCACAGGAGGAATGGAAATGTGCCAGGAGAGTTGCAAGTTTTGCGACAGGAGGCTTGAGATATCAGAAGAAAGTCTACCTGAATGTTAATGGGAGGAAGCCAGGCAGACAGCCCTGAATATCAAATGACCCCACTAAGGAAAATACAAAAAAGGGAGAAGTGATTCAATAAGATCAGATGTCAAGTGCATGGAAAGCAGGAAAGAATATGGGTAGAGTAATGGGTAGGAGAAAATGGTTTAGGATTAACAGTATGAAAAATATCATAGTTAATTTTTTTACTATATTTAAGTCAGTTTACAGGTTGTTAATGCCCATAACAACCTTATGAGGTAAGTTATAGTATCTCATTTGATAGGTGATGAAACTAAGGCCCAGAGTCACACAGCTACTCAGAAGCAAAGCTAGAATCTAAACCCAAGCTAAATCTGGCTCCAGAGTCTATGCTTTAACCTTTATAGTTTATTGCCACTCTAAAAGACAAACCCTGCTGAATTTCCTTTTTTTTTTTTAGAGTCTTTTTTTATTTATTCATTCGAGACACAGAGATACAGAGAGAGAGAGAGAGAGAATATGAGCAGGGGGAGAAGCAGAGGGAGGGGGAGAAGCAGGCCCCCCACTGAGCAGGAAGCCCTATGCGGGGCTCAATCCCAGGACCCTGGGACCATGACCGGAGCCCAAGCAGACGCTTAACCAACTGAGCCCCCCAGGCATCCCTGTATTTCCTCTTTTAAGTGATACTTAGTTTATGACATAGAGGCAACTTTTCAAAAGAAAATGTAAAAGGCTGGATGTCAAAATTCCATGTACTGATTCATCAGGCTATACTGGGCCTTTCTTCCTGATCTCATTTCCCTTTTGCAAGGTAATTATTTAAAAGGCTAAACAAACTGATAGATACCTTATCCATCACCCTGCTTACAGACCCCTGCCTTTGCCATTTCAGATCAGAGGAAATGCTACTTCTAAATTTTTCCAGAGTAGGAAGTTCACAACTTCCTTTCTAATCTGTCTCAACATTTCATACTCTGTAAATAGAGTAGATATATGGCATCTGGAATGTATGGGAAATCTACACTACTATCTCAAAGATGGATTGACAAATCAACTTGAGTGTTGTCTCTTTTTTTCTCTATTTTATCTGTCCTATATGCAGAGTTTTTGCAGACTGGAGAATAAATTACTACTTTTTTCTTAAGAATCTTCTTCCTCGGCCCATTGTGGTCTTCTCATCTCTCAAGGAAATTTTGAATAGACCCTGAAAGCATAAGTAATGTTGTTAATATTTAATGACCTGTAAGGCAGCACTGACCAATCAGGCATGCATATCAGCCAATCAGCAGGGCCATAGGCTGTAACGTAAGCAAGAAGTCCAATTGTCCTAGTACTGAACAACTGAACATAAGGCCTGCTCTTAACCTTGTGCTGTCGTGTTCTGGCAGGCATGCAAAAGGAGATTGTAATCTCCTGCATATTCCCCTTGTGCTAACATATACACTGAGGGCCACATACCAGCTCCCTCTGTGCCAAGTGCTGGTTAAAATCTGAGGTTTTTTGGCTTTCTATAGAATAGTATTACTTGCACTTCAAACACTGCTGATTTATCTCAAATAGCTGATAATGATTTCAGTGATATTTTTTTTGAGATTGGTCTATATTGGATATGTTTCTTCTCATTTTAAAAAAATCATTAATTGAAGCTAACTTGTTCTGTAAACTTACCATGTGGCTTAGTGAAATATTAGCTCATCTTCACTAGAATATTTAGTTACCACTGATTCCACTATCTAGATGTATTGCAAAAGATGGTCCCTTTGATTATGAGAGTGTAAATCCCGATCCCAGCATCTACATCCTGGCTCCTGACCTCACCTGCCCTTCCACCCATCATTGCTTATACCCTCAGCTATAACTTTAGATCTTTGAGCCACAGTTTAAGTCTGTCTCATTTTCTTCTCTGCTCAGTGGAGTTGGTCATCATGTGACAAAGACCATTGATTGTCCCCTGTACTTAATTCTCCCCTTCTTCCTTTTAGCAGTAGAAATCCAGCTTTGGGAGGGCATATGGCCAGTCAACCTCTCTTGAAAATTGCTCTGGCTAATGGGATGTAAGCAGAAGCGATGTGTACAAACTATTTGGTCAAAACTTTTGTTTTTTAATAGAAAACAGTGGATATGATGCTGGTGACACAGCTTCCACCATACAGATGAGGACAACACTCTGTGGAATGGGGCTGTTGGGGAGAAAACATTTTTCTTTACCCTTCAAATTTCCCCTGGCTAGTCTAACAGTTAAATTGACATGAGACAGATTAATAGGAGAAAAATCAAACAAAAATTTAATAAACTGTATACCTCCTGTATACATGGGAGAGACCTAGGAAAACTAAGTCTCTGAAATGGCCAGAGCCATACTGTAAATAGCTCCAGCTAAAGAAAAGATGTTGGGGGTGGAGAGTCAGTTATGGGAGGTTACCAGGAAAAGCACAGTAAAGAAGGGTAATGTTGTTAAGTGGATTTAAATCCATCCCTTCTCCATTGATAACAGTTTCTAGAGATTTTAGAGTTATCTTGGTATAGCCAGGGAGACACTTTTACAAATGGAGACTTCCTTTATACATGTAAATATCTCCTACAAAAGGGTAACTTCTATTTGGTTTTCAGAACTTCTATTATACCCACAGTTTCTTAAAAATAACCAGCTTAAAATAATCAATATGCTAAAGAGGTATATTTTGGAGTACTAAAGTTTGCTCCCCAAAGGGGTTCCTGAAGACCTCATGTAGCAAAACCACCTATCTACCCTGAACAAATTTCATTTTTCTTGACTTTATGTGAGATAGAATCAAAACTATTTGGGGGTGTCTTTGTATAGGAGCTTCATCTGTACCTGACTACTACATTGGAATATAAAAGAACTACTTGAAGATTATTCCTAGCTTAAAGGGCAACATATTGCCAAATAAAATGAGCTGAATAGTGGTCAAACCCACTGAATTCCTAAGCCCTTTGCTGTGGTCTGAATGTTTGTGTCCCTCTAAAATTTATATGTTGAAACCCTAATCTCCAAGGTGTTGATATTAGGAAGTGGACCTTTGGGAAGGGATTAGGTTATAAGGGCAGAACCCTCATGAATGGGAGTAGTGCCCTTATAAAAGAGGTGCCCTGACATCTTCCACCATGTGAGGATAAAACAAGAGCCTGTGACCCAGAAGAGGGTCCGCACTTGACCATTTTAACACCCTACTCTTGGATTTCCAACCTCCAGAACTGTGAGATAAAAATTTCTGCTGTTTATAAACTACACAATCTGTAGTATTTTGTTATAGGAACCCAAACAAACTAAGATACCTGTCCAATTTGGACTGAGCACTTTTCTCTAGGATTAGAGTCAAAATATTTAGCAATTCATACAACATAGGCCAACCAGTCAGAATAGTTCTGGTAATGACTTAAATCAACAAACAGTGGTTTATATGATGAGTCCTGCATTTCATTGAGAAAAAGGTGACTGGTATTAATTGGGCTAAGAAAAAGACAATTAGAAAGTGACCCAATAAGCAGTAGCATTGAAATGAACTGAATTCTAATTGCTCTGTTCCAAGGATCGATAGTATCCTAGATGGGAGTTCTTATTGCCCTGAAGTCATCTTCATTCTTGAGGATCTCAGAGAGAATAGTTTGACTTTTAAATCCCTTCCCTCAACTGAAACCATGAGCTGGGATTATCTACCAGCCCCACTTTAAGTTTTATTTGCATATATTAAGAACAATTCCCTCTTAAACTCTTGGGCAGAGAGTGCAATACCTGGGGTTTGTAACAATGGGAGTGAACCCCCAGGTGATGAAAGCCTACCCCTTATATTTTTGGCTCCCTATCAGGGAACAGTAGCCCCTATCAGGAAATAGGAATGTATTACTCCCATGCAGGTTTTTATACTTCTGCAGCAAATATGAAAAAATGTTCCCACCTCATAATATAAAGGTGGTGACTACCTTGTAGCCTGTGATTATTTTTTTGGTATGCTTGAAATATTTTATGAAACATTTATAAACTTATGAAATATGTTATGCTTTATAATATTATAGTTAAATATTAATATAGTGACATTAAAAAGATGCAGTCAAAAACTCGAAGTGATTTTTACAGTAGCAAAAAATAAAATGAACTCAATTGTTTACCTAATTTGTTATTAATAGTTTTGTATGATGTCACTACCTACCAGGTTAAGGAAATCTAATCACTTTAATTTTTTCATGTATATCTTACTTTCAAAAACTAACAATATTGGGTTTTCTTCTGAATTGTTTCCACAACCTATGAATAACATAATGCTCCAATTGGAGTCCACTGCTAACTATAACACCAAGTTTCCTCACAAGTACATATTCTATTCTCCCCTTTTTATCTTGCTCATTCCAGTCAAGTTTGATTTAAGTAACACTAGGAATGTAGCATTATTTTATCTCTGTTGGCTTTACTTGACTGTTCTTTAGGTTCATCTCTATAAATATAGGAATTTCAACTATCTTGACTGAGTTTTATTTTTCAACTTCTTAAGGAAGGAAAATCCTGCAATGACGAGATCACTTCTTAACAAAGTGATGAAGTTATTATAAGTATAAGCAGTAGGCCTGGGCTCCTGAGGAAAATATTAGATATTTCCTCCTATGATAATTGGTTAAAAACTAGGAATGACAACTATGGCTTTGTCAAAATCTTATCACAGCCAATTGATCTAATATTCCCTTCTGATAGGATGAAATCTGAAAAAGAAATCAATTAAAATCTAACTCAAGAGTAATGGATGCATCTTTGTGATACACTCAGTATATAGAGAGAAAAGTGATCTGGACTTGACTACAGTGAACTGTGTGCAAAGATAATTAAAGGAATTGGCTTATCAATTCTCATCTCTCCCAGATAAACCAAAGTTAGTTAGTGCCTTAAGATAATACAATAATAAACTAATAGGTACTTCCAGAGCCTGAAAGTGATAAAGTACTTCCCAAATACTGATTCAGGGGAGGACTCCAGAGGTCTAGAAAAATCAACATACAGTCCAAGGGGTGTGTATTGAAAGAGAAGGTCCTCAACAGTAATTAGCCAGTCTCGTTATTACAATCATTATGTGATTATGAAGGCCAACCCTACCCTTACTCCTTTTTATCACTACCTGACACTTCCTTTCTTCTGTCTCCTACTTCCTGTTTCTCATCCCCACCCCAGCAGTAGCTGCCAGTAATAACTTAAGCTCCACAAAATGAGCAGCCTGGGGCCAATTTTTTCATTTACTGTACTCTAGGGCAGTGGTTCCAGATCATCATCAGCAGCAGAGGCAACCTGGGAACTTATTAGAAAGGCAAATTATTAGGCCCCACCCCATACCTACTGAATGAGAAACTCTAGGGGTGGGGCCTAGTAATCTCTTTTAACATGGTTTCCAGGTAATTCTGATGCATGCTAAAATTTGAGAATCTCTGTTTCAGGGAAGAGAATTCTTAGAAGTCTGAAATGCTTAAGGACCTCAAGTGAATCACTGATTCTCAAGGGACCTTGAAAATCCTTTGAATTGGAAGCAAGATATTTAATCTTCCAAAGAATCAATCTTGGTATTTTATGACAAAACTCCAAAGGTGGATATTTAGCATTTTTGAGAGCACTTACTAGATCCAAGTACTATGTTAAGTACGTATCCTGTTATGGTATCAATAATCTCATTTTACAAATAAGAATTTATTTTATTTATTTATCTTTCTAATAAATAAATTTATTTTATTCTAATAAATTTAATTTATTTTATTTATTTATCTTTCTAAGTTTAGAAAGATAAGTAATTTGCACTGGGTCATAAGGTTATTAAGTGATGAAGCCAGAATTCTAAGCTTTGTAAGCTGGCTCTACAGTACTGCTTGATTTGCTGGTTCTGTGAAACGGGGTAGTGAAATATAGCTCTAGGCTAAAAATTTTTGCTTGGATTTTTCATTCAAGAAGATTGAACCTTGGCTCTTTCTTGTACCTTGGGCTTTTTGAATTATCTGCAGAAGTTAGCATTTGCTTAAATTTCTCAGTGAGTGTACTCACTGTGATTAATAATCTTGATTTGGCTACTTAGTCCATACTTTGTTAATGTACTAGTAGTTGTATTTTAGTATTATAATCTCATGGTGCCATGGAAATAACTTACAGTGAATAAAAAGATATGTACACATGATATTGTGTTTTGTTCCTTGGAAGTTTTTATTGAATTATAACAATAATACATATTTTTTACAAATAAAGATAATTTAAAAACTGAATATATTTTCAAACAAAACTTCAGTTCATGTGATACTCAAATTGGAAATAAAAGCAGTAATTTATAAATGAATGGGGAAGTAGTATATGTTGAAATGATGTGGTTATAATAATAAGTTTCCTGGAATTGTTTTTTTTTTGAGATATACGATTATTATAAAAATACATGCTTTCATATTAAAAATCAAAAAGTCAGATCAAAAGTCATATTCATAAATATATTAGAAAAATCTCAAAACTTTAGGTGCTTATTTGGTCCTTTACACAAGAAAGCAATCTCTACTGTCACTGTACAGAGGCATCATAAGTCTACTTAACTTCTACTTAGAGGACATGGTTCTGCTACATTCATGGCAAAGGCCATTAAAAAGCTTTTTTTTTTTTTTAAGTAATGAACTAGTTTAAATGGAAACATGTCTGCTTGTTTTGATAAAATATTAAAGTCTAGCTATAATTAGCACTAAGCACTTCAAAATAGATTGTGATTTAAATATTAATAATTGATGTGGCATATACCTTCTATATAGAAAGTGTTTATACATGTTTCATTTTTACACATGGACATTTAATGTCCAAAATTTATACACCAAGAAAACCATATAATGCTCTGTGAAAAACTGTCAACACCAAAACATTTGCATCTGGCAGGAGTTGGTGCTGGGAAAGAGGAAAGGATATCTAATCACAGTTTTTACTGAATGTGCATCTATGTCTGTTGAAAAGAAAGTCTTCCCAAGCAATTAAAAATGCTTCATATTGAAAGAGCTAATAGATAAGTGCCCCCAAAAGAGTTAGAAAAAATAAATGCAATATAATAAAAATATCGTTTGACATAAGAATGCATTAATTCCCCCACTGTGCCAGCTAGATGAAGTGGGAAATACTCAGCTGCCTTTGTTGGGACAAACTCAAAACTTGGATTAGGTCCTCCAAATGAGTAGATGACCTCTGAATAAGATGATTCAGTAGGCTGCTTTAATAATATACCATTACTCCTACTTGCCTTGGAACAGAAATCACTCAAATTGGGGAGACTATGGGTGAACGGCAAATTTGACACTTGCAAAGATTTAGTTTTCATTTGCTTTGTAATGCATTACCCATAGCAAATTTACCTCTATCTTTAGGAATAAAGATGACATCCTCCATGAAGCTTCTTACATTTTTCTGTCTGCTATTTCCAGTGTCATGTATCTGACATATGATAACCTCCCTTTATGAACTCTAATGTTAGGGGAAAGATTTATTCGTTCTGGGTGCCCATATGGCTATTCTTGACCTACTTGCAAATATATGACAAGATATACTGCACATTCTCTTATTCTGACGTTTCTATTTCTGACATTAAACACACCTTTTAAGAATAAAATAATCTTTACTATGTGTACGTAGGCATCAGAAAATTAAAATTTAAAAATCCACTTGGCCTCATTTTATATGGATACCTTATTGCCTGCCCTTGAGGTATTATTAACATTTTATATCACAGAAAATATCTTTTTAATTGTGATTTTCATAGCTAAACATTGAAATCCTGAAACATTTTGTTTCTTTGCAATCATCTTTGTTAGAATAAAAAAATAGTGTTGATCAAAATGTTGTCTTAGTTGTTACTGACAGCTGTTAAAATGCTGCTAAAAATATAGTGCCAACTACTGAAAAGCTAACTGCTCCTGTGAAGTCCTAATGAGAAATTCTAAATGAGTTTTTCATCAAGTTCAACAGAGACTCTTATGTTTCTCACACCTGACCCACTGGATTGTTTCACTTTTCTGTGGTAGTTATTGCACATAATATCAGAGAAACAGCCCCAAAGCATAGTCCTAATGTGCAAACCATGAATGTATTTATGTAAGATTAGCACAGTTATTTAAAGGTGATGAATTTCCTGTACTAAGCAAAGAAAAAGAGAGAAAAAGGCAAGAAATTGAAAATATCTTTATTTTTATTAAAATATACTGCTCTAAGTTCCTCTCCCCTTTTCAACTACTGTACATTATTTCTAAATTTAGAACATCAGTGTAGGCACAGTGAAATCTGATTTGCTTCTAATAATATGGCATACTAATTGTGATGCATGTGCTGTTGGGTGCTCTGTCATCTCAAAATCTGGCCATAGAAATGTATTGTTTATGTATTTTTATTTAAAATGACCACAAAGGAAATTAAGGTAGATAGATGAATAAATAGTTAGGAAAACACATACAGAAATGAATAACCAACGCTAATAAAAATATTCCAAGTAGTCTAGAAAATTGAGTTTGGTCTATTTTGGATATTAACAAAAACCCTGATATGTTTTGTATTTATCTTCTGGTCCACAATTTCTTATTTGCTTGCAATGTTTATAAACTGTAACATGTGTGTTTTACAATAAACAAAGAAAAAATTCTATCTTATATTATTTCCCTATTTATCTTCTCTCTCCAATACCCCCTCCTCTCTCATTCTGACTCTCTCCGTCTTTCTCAACTCTTTCCAACAGCTGGTAAGAGACGGGGCGGGGGGGGGGATGCGGAAAAGAAAGCCTAGCTTTTTAGAAAGAAAAAAATGCCAGCATGGCTAGGCTTATTAATGAAGTTAACTATGACCAAGAGCTTAGCCTTTAACTTCTAAAAATTATTGAATACAATTAAATTATATTATACCTAATGGTCTTCACTTTCTTGTTGGTAAGTAAAGATATAGAGAGGTATATAATACATTCCAAAATAAATTCGAAAAGATTTTTTGGGGGGGTGGGTAATGATTTCATGGCTTAAACAACTCTATGCTTTTTTCTTCCCCCAGAGTCAGCTGTTTGAAGAAATGAAATTAGCATCAGGGAACTAAGGGGTGGCTCTGCAAAAGCTAAAATAAAGAGCAAGGGAGAATTTTTTCCAACACAAACTTAGATATTAGGCTTTGTATCTGAAGTTATATAATAGAGGATGTGATGTCACACATGTAAATTGCAAACGCTGAGTCTTGCATTTTATGGTGGCAAACCTCAGGGAGTTTGACACTAATGGGATGAGGGAGGGTGGTGTCCTAAGGTACAGCGACTGTGAATGGAGGGTTATCTATTGTCAAAAGGGAGATAACTATTGCTACTGCTTCAAGATTTAAGAGTATTTGGCAGCTGTAAATTGTCTCTATTTGGAGATTAAGTTCCTTTTCTGTTCCTTTCCTTTCTTAATTTTATTTTTTTAAAAAAACACATTTTCATCCTCTTGCAAAGAGAAAATATACTTATCTAAAAGGATGAAAAGAACAAACTTTGTTGAGACAGCTTAAAAAACAAGTAACGACATTTCTAGGCGTACACTTTTTTAAGGTGATAGGGCTCTTTATTAACAAGCATTGGCACAAAGAATATTCCAAACAACTAGAAAACCCTGCATCCCCATCTTTGATGGAGTCTCTCAGAGGCATCACTTGTGGGATGATTCCAAGCAAAACAAGTGTCACCTTCTCTTCAGATGAGGGAGCCACACATATTATCCTGGAGGTGTTCTCCCTTAGGGTGGCACAGAACCACCTCTTGTCTTACAGAGAGCAGAACAAAATAAAGAGAAGAGGGAAACTTAATTGTTCAAACATTTGGGCAAATAGCTAAATAACTTAGATAGCCCCAAAGATTTGCCTATTAATAATTGCAAGATTCCCAAACAGCACTTCCAAAGGATAAGAGAAGCTGCTATACATGGGCATATGACCCCCTACCCCGCCCCCAACTATTTTGGTGTGAAAAAGTTTCAAAAGAACATTTATATATGCTTAAAAACTCATCTTAGTTTTATAATACCAAATGGTTTTTCAGGTAGGGAAGATAAAAAATTGAGACGGGACAAGAAAAAGCACAGGAAGAAATCTTCTAAATTTCTAAAATGTTGCACTTATAATAACCTACTTTACACCATAGTCTGATCCTTGACAAGTTGTCTGTAATGGAAATTATTAAAATCACAGTAGAGTATTTAGGTAAATAATGTTTATGGTAAATCATTTTTTAAAGGGGGAAAGAATGATACCTAATTTACTGATTTTGTAAACAGAATTTACGTCATATAGGTTACCTTAACTAAGAGTTTTCTCTAACACTTCATTTTGAAAAATTTCAAGCATACAAAAAAGTTGAAAGAATTTTACAGCCAACACCTGTATACCCACCAACTATATTCTACCATTAATATTGTACTTCAATATACACATGCTTCATCGCATATCTATCCATCCTTCTGTGTATTTTATCAACCCGCCAATGTCAATCCATCTTATTTTTGATACATTTCAAGATTCAGTTTTTGCAGTCAGGACACTTGTAATTAATTATTAATATGTTCATTTTGAAAATATAGTATTATTTTGATTTCGCTTAAAATATAATACCTTAAGAACTTCACATTCCCTACAAATAAGGGAACTGAGGCAAAAGTTTGTTTAATTAGAGGCCAAAATGCCACCTTCCGCCATCTAAGAACTGAGTAGTGCCAATACTGTGTGGGTGATGGACCCAAAGTTTTATATTCGGACAGTGGGAATGTGGTTGAAGAAAGGCAGTGATTGTTTTTAACAGGGTAGCTCCGAGTTTAACACAGTTTTGTGTGGGAAGAGATTAGCAACTTTCACAGCTATTTAGTAAGAAAATGGGAAAGAACCCTGAAAAGTGCGGGGGGGGGGCGGTTAGGGTGGTGGTCAATAGATCCTGTAGGAAAAGAAGTGCTAAACTGGGAAAGAGGTGTGTGTGTGGGGGGGTCAGTTCGCGGCGTTTAAAAAACTGAATCATAAAGGACAACAAGCAGGGAAGCCTGTAAGGGGTTGTGACTCTATCCCCGCCCCCCCAATTTTCCACCAAGGGTAACTGTAACAGTGCGGTGGAAAAGTCTGGGGCTGAACCTATATCTCACACACGTGAGTGAGCGTGAACCCGCGCGCGCGCGCGCACACACACACACACACACATATATATTCCCTGATGGGGGTGATCTGTGTGGCAGAGAGTGGCGGACGTGGGACTTCGGGGAGGCTCCGGAGTCCGGAGGCAGCAGACTGCTCCACAGGGCAGAGGGAGTGGGAGAAACCCGGGATCGCGGGTCACAGCTTCATCTTCTGCCCCTCGCCTTGCGCCCGCCTTCGAGGCTCGGTCGCCCCCCTTTCACTTTCGCGTCTGCGTAGGTGTCTGCCCCGGCTGGCGCGAGGGCGCGGGGGCGCGCGGGGCGGCGCGGGGGCGCGCAGCGCTCGCGGAGCTGAGGGGGGAGGGGTCCTGGCGCTGGGCCCCTTCCTCAGCTTGCTCTGCGGAGGCACCACCGTCCGCATCTCAGCCGCTGTCAGAGCTAGGGGACCGGTCGCGGCCGCCGCTCCTCACCAATCTCCCCACACGCCCCCACGCGCAGCCACCGGTCCTTCCTCGGCGCCCCCCCCCACGTTGCGGGTGGGGCAAAGGCGCCGCAAACTCGAGAGAGGTGGAGAGGAGCAGCCTCACTGGGTGGGCGGCAAGGGAGCACGAAAAGAAACTTTTCACTCCCGCCCCCCGCGCGTGGTCCCCAACCCGTGCCGCCCCCCGCGGCTGGGGACTGCACCTGAGGCCGGGGCGCGAGCTCAGGCCCAGACTTTGGGAGGACGTGGGAAGTGGTGGAGGGAGGGTTACGTGCATTGGGGGTTCCGTTTTCCCTCGGCCTCCTTGCCGCCGGGGGCCAGGGTGAGAGGGCAACCAGCCACTGGCGCCCCCATCCCGATTTCCCACCAGCCGGTGGCTGGACGCTTTGCAGCCTCCTCCCGCTGCTGAGGGTGTGACCCGGGGAGGGGGCCGCGGCGCCGCGGGCTCCCCCTGCGGCCGCCCCCTCACATACACACAGACACACACGCTCCGCCGCCGGAGCTGTCACCGGCCACCCCAGGCCCGAAGAGGGGGCGCGGAGAGCCGCGCTGCGGGGCTCAGGCGTGGAATCATCCCGCCGTACTTCCCGGCTTCCAGGGCCGCCGCCGTCAACGCCCGGGAGACCAGCAGCCCCGGGAGAGGGGCCCGCTTGAGGCCGGGCCGCCGCTGCTGGGGGCGGGCGGGCGCCCGCGTCCCCTTCTGCGCGATTTGGCGCCGCCGCCTCTCCTCCTCCTGCGGGGTAACAACACTACTGATCTATTGCTCTACCCAACGTCAGTAGGGCCACTGCCGAGATTATCATCCTCTCCATCCTTACCGCCGATCTGCTAATATTGGACTTGCTGGTGGCGGCGCCGGCGGCGGCGGCGGCGGGAGTCTCGCTGCCCTCACCCCCACCCTACCCCCCCCCGCCCCGCGCCCCAGCTCCCCCACCATGTCCTAGAAAAGGTGAGTGCAGCGACAGTCACTTTGCGCTGACAGCGGCGGGAGGGGGCCCGGGGAGCGCAGAGGCGGCCCTGGGGAAGACAGGGTCCGCGTAGAGGGCGCCGGTGGGCGAACCGAGGTGGGCTGTGGGCAGGAGACCAGGTGCCCGCCAGGCCGCCTCCGGGCAGGGGTGCTGGGCGACAGGCGAGCGATCGCGGCGGTTGTCCCTGCAAAATCTAACCTAGATTTTACAAGAAGCTGAGATCCAGGGCAAGACCTACCCTCCGTAAAGGAGGTAAAAACTTAGTAAAAGAGACACGTCCATTCCCTTAATAATGAATAATTTGTCAGCGCAGGCTGAGCCGCCGCCTCCTCGCCTGCCCGGGCGCTAGCTAGGTTCCGGACTCCCCTCGCTCCTGCCTGCCGCCCGCGGTCGGCCCGGTGCGATCGATGCCAGGCTGCTTGCCTGGCCGGGAGAGCGCGCGTGACGGCGGGCCCCGCGGGAAAGTTGGGACACTTGGCTGGGACTCCCGGCTGCAGGGTCCCGGGGGCCGCTCCGCGCAGGGGACTGCTGAGCACCGGAGTCGCCCCCGCCGCCAGGGAGTTCCCTACCTGGAGCGGCGGCGAATTCGAGTCTTCCTGGGTTCGGGGTCTGGAATCCCGAAGCTTAATTACTGTAAAGAGAGGAGGGGCCTTTGGGCACAGACAGGTTGACCGCCCCCCACCCCACCCCCCCCCCGCCCTCCGACTTTGGCGGGTGCGAGGCAAGGGTGAGGCTGGAGGCTGCACAGCTGCCACCACCGGGCTGCGGGTCGCCGAGGGCCGGGGGACCAGATTTAGGTGTGTACGTCACTGGTGCTGACTCCGGGCCAGCCGGGAGCCCAAAACGGAGCCTCAGACGCGGAGTCTCAAAGTCCTTAGAAATCAAAGTTAAAGAAGCCCTTCCTTTTGCTTAGTAACTACAGCGTTTGGGTGGGCGAGAGGAGAGTCGAGATGGGGGCGGTTGGAGGGAAACCGAAATTTCTTCTTGCAGACACTCGATCCTTAGAAAACACTGATTTCTTCCCCCTCCTGTGTGTTTCTCCCAATTATGTGCACCCCTCCCACCCATTATAAAGAAGTGAATATCCTCGATGGTAAGCTTTCAAATTGAGCTAGTGGAAAAATCCAATACTAAACTAATAAATGCACCAACAAAATCATAAAGGAGAGCAGCAGCTCTTGACCCTGGCACTTTTTTTTTTTTTTTTTTTGATGGGGTGGGTGGGAGAGACGCTGCGTTTAAAGGGCTTTGGCTGCACTGAAATCACCCGCTTTTCCTGCACGGTTAAAACAAGGAAATTCAAATCGAGTGGGAACGTGATCCTCTTGCTCGCTGTTAGCGACGCTGCGGCTGCTCCGCTGAGAGGTAACTCGCAAGACCGAGGAAAGGGGCGGGGAGAGGAACCTTAGGGGTCGGGTAAAGCCCACTAGGAGTCCTCCCCTGCGCGCGGACGCTGTGGGCGGTGCCTGGGCCAGGGCTGCCGCTCACCTGGCGCTGCAGGTGGAGAGCATGAGGGACCAACACCTTGACTGGATCTCGGAAAAACCGACTTCTTCCGCGTCACCACACTTTTAACGTCTTTCCAGATAGCCTGAGGTCAGCCAGGAGGAGAGTCAGGTGGGCGCGAGCAAGTTTGGGGCAGTCGAGCGAGAGGGGCGGGGGGCAGCGTGTGGAGGGTGCCTAGTGCCCAGTGTCGTAGCTGCCGCCCGGCACCTCAAGCGCCCGCCGTGGCTGCGGCTTTAAGGGAGCTGCCGAGTCTAGGCTGTGTCGCAGCAACTTTGTATCAGTCATGTCGCCCTCCTGGTGACTGACAGCCGGGATTGTCCAATGAGAAACCCGCCTGGCTTGTGCGGCGTGGAGCCTTGCTTCCCTCCGGGCCAATAGGAAGGGCTCAGGGGGGCGGGATAGCAACCTGAACTTTATCTGGACATGTGACCACCCCGGCCCTGGAGCTGGCCCACTCCCCCTCCGGGCTTTCGCCTGCCCTCTTTCCCTCTCTCCCTTCCCACTTCGCCAGCCCTGGCCCTGGCCCTGGCCCTGCCCCCTCCTCTCCGCCCCTCCGCGCCCGGGGTGTCATTGGACCGGGGAGACGCAAGCCAACTTCAGGCTGCTCGGAGGAAGCCCGTGCAGTCACCTGGGTGCAAGAGCGTTGCTGCCTCGGGCTCTCTCACTGCAGGGAGAGCGGCACTCGCTGGCCTGGATGTGGTTGGATTTAGGGGGGCTCCGCAGCAGGGGTGTCGTGGCGTTGGCGAGCGCTGCAACAGGTAGACGCCGAGAGACGGACCCCGGCCGAGGCAGGTGTGTAGGGGTGCGCCCGGGGCGCCGCTTGCCTGACTCGGCTTGCGGCCGCGGCGCGGGAGCGTGCACTTTGCAGGGAGAAGTGGCTGCGTAATCCGGAGGCACAGTCAGTATGGTGCTGTGTGCTTGTTGTTTTGTTTTGGTTTTCCACTTTTTACCCCCTTTGGCCGCCAGAGGACTATTTTGGGAAAGTTTGGCCACTTTGGATAAATGCCCTCTAACGAGCAGCTTTCAACCGCCTTTGGCAGTGGGAGGTCTACCTCCCTTCTCTTTCCCCAAGGATGAATTTCGGATCGTTTTCCTTATACAATTTTTTTAAAGGACGTTTGAATAATATTTCTTTCCTCTATCAATTGCGGAAGCACCCAAATCTTAGCTGGAGGTGTAGTAGATAAGGGCAGTTGAAGGAGATACAGATCCTGATGCAGCCTGTAAGAAGAGGGCTCTGGAAATTAGTGCATTTCCCGTTCCCTAGTATTTATAAAACTCTTGAGAGAGGCTAATGCTTTCTGTGGCAGCAGTAGGAATTCTAAAGGCAGGGGAGAAAGGATGAAGCTTCTTTAGGTGTCATCCGTACCCTACTATACTGAATTTTAAAAGACTGGGTTTAAATCATAATGGTTTATGGCACCTTCAGTTTTAACTATTTATTATAACCTGGAAGTTAGAAAAACTTTGATAGCAGACAAGTTTTGAAAGCGGTGAATTTCTAATGCACTTAAATTGCTTTTTAACATTTGTATGGCCATTTCTTAGGTGCTGTTATTCATGGTATTTACGTAGTAATGATAACAGCGTTCTCCATCTGTGAAGTTTTAATTTTATGTTTGAGTTCATGGCACACTATCGTTGAAATGCCTGAGGATAGGAGTTTAAAAAAAAAGGGGGGGGGAGCTTTTTCCTTTAAGGGAGACGTAGTTTGGCTTGGGGATTTTGGAAAGATCAGGTGGCTTAGTGAATTAGGTGAGTGAATAGAAATCAGGTGTACTCAGTTCTAACTGGTTCTCCCGCTCTCTTAGGTGACCTTGGGCAGGTTTCTATCATTTACCTCATGTATAAAAGAGGAGAACATAGTAATAGTTCTGTAGTAGGTATGACAGAAAAATAGTTACATACAGCAAACTTTCACAGCGATGCAACCAGTGAAAATTGTGAAATTCTTAAGGTTCTGTCTTTTAAGATGCCGTATTACAGTGAAGTAACTATAGAAAATATGTTTTAAATGGGACTGTGTTTTGGGGGGTATTAAAAGTGAAAGTGTTTTCAGACAAAATACAAATTCACAAGAATCTTTGTTAGTATTCCTGAAAAAAAACAAAAACAAAACCGCTATTTCCTTATGGAAAAGCGCAATTTAACACAGACTGTAAAACATAAAAATTTTTAAGTCAGGTTTTTCCTTTGCCAAAATAGTGTTTAAGAGCATATGAATGGCTTAAGGTAGAACTTTTGTCAATGCTTTTCCTTACTTCTGTGAAATTTCCTTTATGTTTTGGGGGAGGCCATTTGCATGAAAATTAAAGGGTCAAAATATTTTTTGTCTTTGTCCCAAGAGAGCCTCTGTTATAGTTTCTGCTGTAAGGGAGACAAGTCTGATTTTATATAAGCTAGATATGTATACATGAAGTGCCTGCTTCGTCATCTAGTTAGTAACAAAAACTTTCGCTTTACCCGCTGGGTATTAAGTTCTATGAGGAGTATAATCATCAACTAGTATTTTCAGTATTTATTACTAAGTTCAGGTTAACTGAAATTCTGCTCAAGCCATGGTTATTATGCCATTTCCAAAAAGACAACCGGGCTTTCCTGGACTACATAGGAAATAAATTCCTAACCTCATCTATTTGTTTACAGAGAAGACTGATTAAAATAATGGGAACTCAGCATGAAATATTTTAATACTCCTAAGTTTTTAAAAACTCTGATCTTTAAAAATGTTTCCAGTGGAAGCCATGCAGATACTAGATGTCCTCTATCTTTTTTGTGCCTGACAGTTGCCAACCTTTATTTACTTTGTTGAGAGGTGCATTTAAAGTTGGTAGATGAAAACAGTACCTTACACAGAACTAATTTAGATTTCAGCAAAGCCTTTTGCAAATTCTTTAATGATAGCCCTGTCAATAACATGGTGAAATTCAGGCTGTTTTATGTTATTGTTAAGAGTTAAAGGCTAGCCAAACAGGACTTGGAAAGTTGTGATCAGCTGCATGATGTTAGTGATAAGGTGCTTCCTTGTAGAGTGCTTTAAGATTGTACTTGCTGGCTATCTCCCATATAGATTCTCTTCGAATCTTCATGTAGCTTCACAAGTCTGAGATTTGGCTCCTGCTTTAGGGCAGAGTGATGAAAGGCATCCCTTAGAATATTAGTAGGTGTTGTGGAAAAAGGGGGCAGTGGCCAAGTTATTTAGGGGACGCTGGAATAAAAAGAAACAGGTTTCTGCACTGTAAAACTTCTCAGAAGTTTAGCATGCGGATTTACACTGTGAAACTTCAGAAAAGCAATAAGTGATCATCTTTTCCAAAAGAACATTTGGAGGATGGATTTTTGGAAAAGGATCTGAAGATAGGGATTCTCCTTTCAGACTGTTGCTTAGGGTGGGGGTGGGGTGGGGGGAGTGGAGATGAGAAAGGAAGCTGTAGGTGGAAGGTGGGGAGGCTGGAGACTTTGGATGTCTCTGGCAAGGGGCCCTAGGCAAGGGTGACCTGCAGGCATTAGGGTAGAGGGTTGTGCAGTTTACTGAGATAGGGAATGTGGGTTTATGGACAGGGTTCAGGGCGGGAGGTGTGGGGGGGGTGATACACAGAAGATGTTCAGTTTTGAACATGAATTGACATGTTTCTTGTGTTTAATGAATTTGGACCTGAAACATCTATACCTTAGATGTGCATCTATTCAAGTTTGGTATGGGGAGGACAGAATATTCTAGGTAGAAGTAGAAGCGCAGAATGCTTGAATTTGCAACCTATGGTTACAGCTAAATGGTTTTTCAGTAAAGTAGAAAAGGTCAGTATTAGCGGTTTAAGTCCCATTTCAATACATATATACGTATGTGTGTATATATATATACATATTTCAACTTGTCTTTTATCCACACTAAATTTTTTGGCTGGCATTACCAGATAAACACCTCAACTGTTGTAATTTGATTTATTTTCCCCTGTTTTGTGTTGACTTGTGATTAGGAATTTATAGAATAATGTTCTTTAAAAGGTTACATGCTAGATTTTAGTAGTCACAAATTGACTTGATTATAAGAGCTAACATTTTTTTATTTGTACTGGGCTATCTGCTTGGGATGCAGTGGTGAAATTAACAAAGTTTCTGCCTACTGAGAACTTAAAATGTAGTGTAGAATACAGAGAAGTAAGAGATAATTAAAATAACTTAGACAATTTAGGCATTACATGTCATTATAGAGCCTTGTGATATCTATTGCCAATTTATTTAGTAGAGCCATTCTATTATTTTTCTATGTTAATTACTATAAGATCTGTAGCAGAAGAACTTCCTAGTCTCTTTTCCTGAGGGGAAGCTAGAGGGAATGGGGGTAGTGAGTGGCCAAGGGAGAAGAGGATGAGAGGCCTAAAGTAATATTGGTGTACAGAACTGCAGAAACTTCATCAGACTTTTATCTGGGTCATGGATTGTTGACACACCTGAAAGGATTTGAAAAATGCATACATAATGATTTTAGCAGTTTTGTATATTAAAATGTACAAATGAAATTTTTACTAAGAATGAGTTAATTTTCTTTAAGATAGGTTTCTTTATAGAGTGGTGGTTCTCAAAGCAGGGGGCATTTGGCAATGTCTGGAGACATTTGTGGTTGTCACAGCTGGATGTGGGGAGTGCTACTTGCACATAGTGGGTAGGTGTCCGGGATATTGCTAAACATCTTACAATGCATAGGACAGACCTTCACCACAAAGAATCATCAGGCCCAAAATGTCAGTAATGCCAAGGTTCAGATACCTTGGTGTAGAGACCTGGGATCAAATTCCAGCTCTGCCACATAGATATGTGGCCTGTGCCTTGGTTTCCCCAATGTATCATTTGGATACTACTTTAGTCAATCTCATAGGGTTTTTAGTGTGAATAAGAGGCTCTAATGTGGCATCGGATTATACAGTACATAGGATTATATAAATATAACCTATTACAATTATTTTGTCTATGAAATAAATTTATATAGAGAGCCAATAGATATGATTGTATATCTAAAAAAAAAAAAAACACCTGTGGGCTTCCTGAGGATGAGGACTGTGCCTGTTTTGTTTATCACTACAGATTCAGTGACTGGTTGTAGGCCCAGGATGTAGCACACACTTGGTAAATACTTGTTGAATGAATGAACACATAAATTGTCAGGACTCATCTCAAACTTCTTCCATTTACTGCTGAAAATAAAACTGTCTCTGCTGGAAGTCTTTATAGTAGAGGTACCACTAAGTAAGGATGCGTGTCAAAGTCCCTGCCAGCATTGAAATACGGAGAATCTCGTGCTGACATTCCCGAGCTATCATACTGCCTCTCTATGGAGTTATGGACCATCTTAATTAATCAGGATACATGAATCTTTACTTTTCAAAACTGACATTACGTTATCCTCATCACTAATCCATTTTAAGAAAGTCTTATTTTTTTAAAAAAATAATTCTTAAATTATTTTTCCTGTGATAATTCACTTGATAACTTTAATTTCGTATTGAGAAAGGGTAACATTGATTGTATTTCCGTATTGTTTTTAATAAAGCCATGTATTAGATATGGAAAGCAGCTTCCATATGCTTGAAAGACTCCAAGGTTTTGGAGTTAGAAGATTATTTTTAAACCCAACTTCATCACTTACCACATCTTTGACCTTGGGCAAGTCACCCACATCACTAAGCCCTTCCTTTCCTCCTTGCCTGCCTCATCAGTCCCCAGGATTACTCAGAATATTAAATAAGTTAACATTTATAGATAGTCTTTGCAAATCTAAAGGCTGTGTTATAGCAAACATGTTACTTTTATTTAGATGCAAAATAATTTTATATGATTGCTGCTTATAGTCTAGCTTCTGGACAAGTTATATAGTCAGTACTGTTATAACAGCACCTAAAAAGGTAACAATTTTAATGTAACTAGAAGTAATGCTTATAAGTAGAATATGTATGTATAGCTTAGTAAATGGAATTTTAGAATGTCTTCTAGAGTAATATTGCTATAAATGACTCTAATTCAATTTTTTAATATAAATTTATTTGTTAGCCATGGAGACCAAAGGCTACCACAGTCTCCCTGAAGGTCTAGATATGGAAAGACGGTGGGGTCAAGTTTCTCAGGCTGTGGAACATTCTTCCCTGGGACCTACAGAGAGGACCGATGAGAATAACTACATGGAGATTGTCAACGTAAGCTGTGTTTCCGGTGCTATTCCAAACAACAGTACTCAAGGAAGCAGCAAAGAAAAACACGAACTACTCCCTTGCCTTCAGCAAGACATTAATCGGTCTGGGATTTTAACATCTGATATTAAAACTGAGCTGGAGTCTAAGGAACTTTCAGCAACTGTAGCTGAGTCCATGGGTTTATACATGGATTCCGTAAGAGATGCTGACTACACCTATGATCAGCAGAACCAACAAGGAAGCATGAGTCCAGCAAAGATTTATCAAAATGTTGAACAGCTGGTGAAATTTTACAAAGAAAATGGCCATCATCCGTCCACTCTAGGTGGTGTGAACAGGCCCTTGAGATCCTTCATGTCTGACTCTGGGAGCTCTGTGAATGGTGGGGTCATGCGTGCCATTGTTAAAAGCCCTATTATGTGTCATGAGAAGAGCCCATCTGTTTGCAGCCCTCTGAACATGACATCTTCAGTCTGCAGCCCTGCTGGAATCAGCTCTGTGTCCTCCACCTCTGCCAGCTTTGGCAGTTTCACAGTGCACAGCCCTATCACCCAGGGGACTCCTTTGACATGCTCCCCTAATGTTGAAAATCGAGGCTCCAGGTCACACAGCCCAGCACACGCCAGCAATGTGGGCTCTCCTCTCTCAAGTCCATTAAGTAGCATGAAATCCCCAATATCCAGCCCTCCGAGTCATTGCAGCGTAAAATCTCCGGTCTCCAGTCCTAATAATGTTACTCTGCAGTCCTCTGTGTCTAGCCCTGCAAACATCAACAACTCAAGGTGCTCTGTTTCCAGCCCTTCCAACACAAATAACAGATCCACGCTTTCCAGTCCAACTGCTAGTACTGTGGGATCTATCTGTAGCCCTGTAAACAATGCCTTCAGCTACACTGCTTCTGGCACCCCTGCTGGATCCGGTGCAGCCCGGGATGTGGCTCCTAGTCCAGACACACAGGAGAAAGGTGCTCAAGAGGTCCCCTTTCCTAAGAGTGAGGAAGTAGAGAATGCCATCTCCAACGGTGTGACTGGTCAGCTTAACATTGTCCAGTACATAAAACCGGAGCCAGATGGAGCTTTTAGCAGCTCATGTCTAGGAGGAAATAGCAAAATAAATTCTGATTCCCCATTCTCAGTACCAATAAAACAAGAATCAACCAAGCATTCATGTTCAGGTACCTCTTTTAAAGGGAATCCAGCAGTAAACCCATTTCCATTTATGGATGGCTCATATTTTTCCTTTATGGATGATAAAGACTATTATTCTCTATCAGGAATTTTAGGACCACCTGTGCCCGGCTTTGATGGTAACTGTGAAGGCAGTGGATTCCCAATGGGTATTAAACAGGAACCGGATGATGGGAGCTATTACCCAGAGGCCAGCATCCCTTCATCTGCTATTGTTGGTGTGAATTCGGGTGGACAGTCCTTTCACTACAGGATTGGTGCCCAAGGTACAATATCTTTATCACGATCGGCAAGAGACCAATCTTTCCAACACCTGAGTTCCTTTCCTCCTGTTAATACTTTAGTGGAGTCATGGAAATCACATGGCGACCTGTCATCTAGAAGAAGTGATGGATATCCAGTTCTAGAATACATTCCAGAAAATGTAACAAGGTAAGTTGGTTTTTTCCTCCTTTTTTGAAAATCATGGCTTTATAAAATGTTGAAAAAGTTTTTATAATAAATTTAAACACGTTTCAGTTTACTGTTTTACATGTTTTCAGCATGGTCATTTAGTGCCCCCTCTTTTCCTTGTTGGTATAATGTTACTGCTTTTTTGAAGTAGAGAAACAAAAAATTCTTATTATCTTTTAGAAAATATTTGTGTTGATTGTGAAGGAGCATATATGGGTATCCCCTCCCCCCCCTTCCCCATTGCCTGTTGTAGGTGTTTGGGAAAAGTTTGTTTTCTCCTGCCTGTTACTATATTTACTTTAGCAGACTAGTGTTAGATGATTTTTTTCTTTAGCTGTACACTGGTTTACTAGAATTGTTTTACATTTGTTTCTTTGTGGTCTTTTTTTCCTTAGCTTTTTTTTTTTTTATTAATCACTTCATTGGTTGTGAAATATGAAATTGAACCCCAAATCTGTTACCCACGAGCTCTGTATCCTCTTTGTCCTTTTCTGGGTAGGTTAATTGTATGTAAGTCATGGTTTTCAATACAAATAAATTATTTCCATAACTGTTGAGGGCTTTTAAAGACTCAGCACATCTAAAATTACTAAGTGGACAGTCTTGCTTTCTTACTCATATTGGAAGTGAAATATGTCACTGCAGTTTTGAGTTGGTATAACTTTTAAGATCTGCAAGAAGACATACTTTGCTTACTGTAAAATATCTCTTGACTTTCCTTTTTGCAGATAGCATGTTGTATATATTTAGAAAAAAACAAGAGGCTTTCGATATGACTGTAAAGGGTGGTTCTAAGTTATACAATGAATACTTGCATTGGACTTTGCTTCAGTACTGTTTTTATTACATGGTTGTGATAAATGACCCCTTTATTGAACATATAAAGAATAGATGTCCTAGATACAGTTCTTTCCTTTGGCAGTTAGGAATATGTGGATTTGTCCCTTAAAAACTTAGGTTGTGGGAAATATGTTCATCCCATTAACAATATAGGGTTTACATGTATTTCTATATCTTTCTCCTTCTCTTCTCTTATGAGCCAAAAGCTAAAACTTTAATTCGTGCATTTTTTCCTTGTCATTGATTCAAACCTTGCTCCTCTTGCCTTTATGGAAGCAAACATTCCATTAAAGGATACGTTATTACAGTTCTTGATAGCATGAATGATCATATTCTGATACTGCCTCTCTTAAATTCTGAACCCTAATGCAAGGTAGCCTGAGATAGCATGGCTTTCATCAGAAACAAACTCAGCATGTGGTCTCCTGCTAGTGCATTGTTTTACTTTAGAGAAGGAAATTTTGCACATGATGTCGATATTTTTGTAAGTGATGTTTTTAGTGAGTTAGTATGAGGGAGTACAGCCTAGTAGTTATGAGCATGGCTGCCCTGGTTGAAATCCCAGCGTAATTGCTTTGTGTCCCTGTGCATATCCCTTCATCTCTGGGCTTTTAGTTTTCTCATCTGGAGGAAAAAGAAAAAAGAATTCTATAGTACCCATCTCAAAGGTAGTTAAGATAATTGAGTTAATTTTGCATATCATCTGGTATGCAATAGGTATTCTATACATTTTAGCTGTGACTGTTAACGTTTGATTAGTTCGCACAATCTTTAGCTTTCATATCCTTTAGTTTTGTGTTTTCTTCATTATATGAAATTACAAAATAGTTTAAAGAAATATTTTATATGTAATTGAAAGAAATATTTGTTGATAATTCTTATTAAATTCTACTCTTATTATTTTTTATGGTTAGGCATGCATCATACATTTGTCGCTACATATTTATTTGCTTTTATAGTTTTGAAGGCTATTGCTTTGGGTAATGATATTTCTGGTAGCAATAGTAGAGGTAGAGTAGATAAAATCATTAGTTCTCTGCTTTGTTTTGTTCTGTATCCTATTTCTGCTATTTGAATTGTAGGTTTTACACTCAATTCCTGAAGCCCCTCCCAATGTTCTAGTGACCCATAGCCTTAAACATATTAATATGAATCAGTGACCTTGAGCCTACTCTGCATTTGTGGGGCACTGGAGGTGTTGTTCAGTGTCTCTTCTGGAGAACTCCAAAATTCTTTACATACGTGTTAATATAGTCAGAGGGGATTCATTTTGTTTACACACAGGTTGGTATTATGCTAGTCAGTGTAAGTTTCCCCAAAACTTTAATAACAAAGCTTTAATGTTATGAAGTCTCTTACAGCGTACTGATTCTTGACAGCTTTTTCTGGTGAGTATTATTCAAACCAATTTGTTTTGGGAAAAGTTTTCAATTAGCAATAATCGCGCCTCAGATAAACCTCATTGGCTAAGATACCGCCACTGCGCAAAGCTGAAACCTACTTGTTTTGATCATTTTCAGAATAAAGGCTCAAGGATCGGAAGATACTTAGATGTTTTTCTAGATTTCAGTCCCCATGTTATAATATTTAATTTAACCTCATCCATGCTTCATCACCAGTCTCTTATTATTTAATGTCTTTTGGATCAAAATCCAGCCTTTTGGTCTATATCTTAATATGGGATGATGATACCCCGTTCCGGGGGATGTGGAATATTTGAAGAATTACAGGTTGTGGAGGATCAAGGCGGTGTGTGACTGTTCCTAGGTTTCATAATAACCTTTGTCTTTAGATTGAACTCTAAACTGTTTTCTAGTAGGTCTCAAAGTGTTGTTTGGGATTCCTGAGACCCTTTCAAGGAGGTTCATGAAGTAAAAGATCACACATCGGTAAAAGGTCCACTCAAAATGGAGGATAGACCAGTGGCTTTTAATGTAATAGTTTATGAAAAGTTCATAACATGGTTTCAGATCCACGTTGCAACTAACCTTTAAGAAATTACTCACAGGCAGTTTTCAGTGTAGTATCAAAGAATCACATCTGCCATTATCTCTAATGACCATTAAAATGCTCGTCCTTTTTCCAACAACATACCGGTGTGAAGCCAGATTTTCTTCATACACTTGAACCAAAACCTATCACCACACATTGAATGCAGAAGTAGATAGTAAAATCCAGCTGTCTTCTATTAAGTGAGACAATAGACTTGCAAAAATGTGAAACAGTGCCACTCACTCAAGTTTTTGTTTTGGGAAACAGTTATTTTTTTCACAAACATACGCTTTTGTTAACATGTAATGACTTCTTAGTTTTAAATGATTTAAAGTGAATATTAGTTTTAATCTAATACGGTAAATAGCATTAGATCTAACTTACATAAACAAAAGCTTTTTGGCATCCTCAGTACATTTTAAGAGTGGAAAGGTGTCCTAAGACCCAAAAGCTGAGAATTGCTGGTCTCTTTTATTCTGTACACCCTTTGGAGGTTAATGAAAAAAGAGGTTATTATTTTATTTGTGTTAGCCTCCCTGAATATTATGCTAAGGAGGGAGTACCCTATTCAGATAAGAAAAATGGTTCTCATCTAGTTAATTTTTCAAGCTGATAGAAGTGAGTAATGGCTGTGAAGTGTGTGTTGTCCTCATCTCTGTGGGCATCCTGTGAGAGCAGTGACGAAAGCCATCTGTCTGTTAATCATTTCTAGTGAGTGGATTGCCTGGCCACCCAACTGTAAAGTAAATTATGACAGAAGCTGAATGTAAAGCTTTGAGGATGGACACTGGACCTGGTTGGGTCATGTAGATTGGAGTTTCCCTGTCAGCTAGGACACAAAACTGTGACCTTGGTGAGTCACAACTTCTCTGGGCCTCAGTTTCTTCGTAAAAAGTGAACATGTTGAACTCCGTGCTCTCAGAGGTCTGCCAGCCAAACTATTAAGTGGCTGTGAAGTTTCCTTGGAGTTCTGTATGTTAAAAATCAAAATAGAGTATCCTTTAACAGATTTGCTAATCTGGTTTCAAGTATATTTTAATCACAGGTGTAGTTCTGTAGTTTCCAGGGTGTTCTGGATAGAAAAATGTCATTGTCATTTATCATTTGAAAGTGAGTAGGGGTGAGTTATTTTACTTTGAAAAGCAGAGTTTTTTTTAATCAGGTCTTTTATAAAATTTGATACAATGAATTTCTCGTTCTTTTAATTTACACTCTTCCTTTTGAAAGCAATGTTTTTCTGTTGACACAACATTGATGTTTATGGCGATGGTCATAGTCACTTTGATAGCATCATAACAGTGCTAACATTGACTTAGACCTTTGAATATAAAGTTCACTGTTTCAAAGGGCATATTCTGGTAGGCTTCAAGACAGGTAATCCGGTATTTATCTTAATTGTGCTGCATTTTTTTTTCCATGATAGAAGGAAACAGTTTGGTAAATCACCTATAGTGGTTTTTTATTTTTCAATTGTCCCTAGAGTTTTTTAAAACTAACCTCCTATAATAAAGCAACTTTATTAGCAAACTTCCTGAGTAAACCATTGAGTTCTAAATATTCTCTGTGTAATGCAAAGTATGAAAGAGTGATGATTTGGGGGGGGGCGTGGAATTGGATTAATTATTGGTGCTTACTCTAAAATCATTAAGAATTACTGAGGTCACTTAGAAGTGAAAACATGAAACTTTCTTTTTCTTATTATTTGTCTCACAAAATTTTGATTTTTGAAATTGCTAGTGTACCTAGAATTTCTCCCGGTTAGTATTCTAAATAATATTTTTAGAAATGATTTTACAGTGAGACTTGCTTCTCCTGATGATTCATTCACTTCCATTCATTTATGTTATTTTTGGTGAGAGTAGTGATAATTTTATTGAAAAAAAAAAAAACCCTTAGTGCTTTTTAATGAATAAATCACTATGTACAGTGCAGTTTGATAAATTTTGCTTTTAACATTCCAAGTGTCCTAGGTTTATATGTCAGTGTGTCCACCTTTTATCACCTGAAGTATTAGTATACTTAGAACTGTTCACTTCATACTTAAAAAATGGAGATAAGAGCCCTGGTTTAAGTTAAATAAACTCAAATTATTCAACTTCAGGCTGTTTGCCTGCACAGCAGTGTTGTGCTAAAACCAGGACCTGGAGGTGTAGCATTTATGGATTTGATGCTTTTTGCACTATTGAAATTCTGGGTGTGTCTGACCTTTTCTATACTTGTAATGTTTAGAGTAATACCAGATGTTATGATGATCACAAGTAATTTAGGAGTAACACTTCACTTCCCCTGATGCTTTGATGTCATTAATTTTTTTCTCCAAATTATTTTTGGGGCTTTCTTTCAGCTGTTGCTTTAGCTTCATGCTACTCATCTGATAAAATTTCAGTTCTCCTGCCAAATAATGTATCATTTTCTTTCATTTACTAAATTCAAATCAGGAGAAAAATATTTGCTTCATTATTAAATTTAAATATAGCCATTAAATTGTATGTTGTTGTGGACTGCATTCCAAAGTTTATTAGTGAAAACCCCCCAGGAAATATAAGTATGTTAAATGTATAGGTCTTCATCTTAAATTTTAGAATTTCTAGTTTTAAACTTGTCAAGTATAGGCTTTGTTTTCAGTTTTAAGAGTTTTATTTTGTTCTTTATATAGTAAAGTAATGATGAAGGTAAAATGTAATTACATATATGCACCTGTTCCTTAATTGATGCCTGGAAACCTCTGGATTTATGATTGTCAGTGGTAAGGCCTAGGCTAAAATTTCTTTGTAGAAAAGAGGTAGAAATTCCTTGTATTTATGCAAGAAATAGAAAACCCTAGTATAAGGAAGGAAAGAGAACAAACACAAAGTAATTTGAATCCTTAAAAATTCCCTAGGGGGAGAGAGAGCGCTAATAACTGTGACCTGAATTCACAACTGCGGCTGTGACTTAATTTTATCAATGAGGACTCCTTCATTGGCATCTATCCTCACCTTATAGATGAGGAATTGTTTAGATGTAGAAACAAAAAAATTGTAATCTAAAATAAAATGAAGTAAGGTTTATAATGGGCAAAGTCAACTTTGGGTATTCTGATGGTAGAAGATTATCTAGGCAAGTTTTGGAAAATGGAGAGATGGGGTGGTGGTGGTCAGAATTGATATTTATCCTTAGTCTTAAAATTTTTGCAGGGAGTAGGAGTGGTCATTTTCTGATGGAGGGAGTTACATGAGCCAAACTTGGAGGCCGGCAGAAAACACCGAATATGGTCAGGCTGTATGGCTGACTGTGACACACAGGGAATTGGGGGGGAAGAAGGCCTGGAAGAGGTTAGTTAGTTGGAACTAGAAGGGAGTGGAACTTGAAAGTCACACTAAGAAATTTGTACTTAATTTGGGAGGTAATGAGGAACTATTGAAATGTTGGAGCAGGAAAGTGGCATGAGCTGAAGTGCACTTTGGGAAAAACCTTAATTAGGCAGTGGTTGTGGGGTGGAGCCTTGTTAAGAAGTTATTGCAACAGTGCAGGGGGATGGGAACTTGACTCTGTCCAGAGCAATGAAAAAAAGGGGACAGATGTGAGATATTACAGAAGAAGCCCTTGTAGGAGTTGATTTTTATATAAATTTTATTTTTGAAATAATCGCAAATGTAAAAAAAATTAGGTCCATTATGAAGATTTATAAAGAAGGTTATTCACATAGCCACAATATAGCCATCAAAATCAAGAAATTAACATTAAGTTACTTGCTTTAGATCCATCTTGTACTTTTTCTGCCCCGGTCCTGGAGTCAGCTATTTTTCCAAGGACTGCCCCCATTCCCGCAGATACTCTCCTGCCTATGATTGGGGTCTAACTCTTGTTCTGGGTCACAGGGCCACATTCCCCCAACAGATGCCCTCCTTATTCCCCTCCAGCACTGACTCCCCCCGCTGGGCTGTCCTCTCCGTGCTTGGGTTCTGATACTCTGCACTAGACCTTGTGTACACATGGACACATGAATACCCCTCCCCATCCTGCATTGGGCATCAGAGCTACCCTTGGGCTTGGTGCCCCACTGTGGGCCATGACTGCTGTCCACACCCTATCCTCTACTGTGGATCTCTACTTTGCTATGTCTTGCCTAATGATTTTAGGACTGAAGTATGAAGGAAGAGAAAGGAGAGCACTTGATACTTCCATAGAAATGGAGGGAGGGTCAAGTATGTGGAAAATCAGCGAAAACTCAGCATGTTGTAAGTTTGACTGTCATGGATATGGTGAGCAATAAGAGAAATGGAGAGGTCAAGAAGAATAGTAGCCTTGGAGAAGAAGTGATGATTGATCTTGGATGCATGAGTTTTTAGTTCCAGACTACCTCTGACTGGAAGAGTTCTCTCTATAGGCGGAAATGTTGATCTGGAGATGTAGGAGGACTCTTCCTAGAAGTGGCGGTTGAGGGGGTCAGTGTGGGTGCTGTTCCTCATCGAGAGACTGTATATATGACTCAGGTGTAGTTTGAAGTGTATTCTGGGGGCACCTGGGTGGCTCAGTCATTAAGCGTCTGCCTTCGGCTCAGGTCATGATCCCAGGGTCCTGGGATCGAGTCCCACATCGGGCTCCCTGCTCAGCGGGAAGCCTGCTTCTCCCTCTCCCACTCCCCCTGCTTGTGTTCCCTCTCTCGCTGTGTGTCTCTCTCTCTCTCAAATAAATAAATAAAATCTTTAAAGAAAAAAAACAAAGTGCATTCTGCTAGGAATTTGGAGGAATAGAACCCCATTTAGGAGATGAGCAGCATATCCTAATAAAGGAGACAGGGAGTTGTTTAGAGAATCAACATAGTGCCAAGTCATGGATGCCAAGGGGAAGAATCAGGTAGTCTTAGATTTTCCAAGTTAGAAGTGCTCTAAGGCTATCTATAAATCCAGCCCTAAAACTAAGGTCCAGAGAGATTACATGCCTTTTCCAGGATCCTACAAAGCAGTTGGAAACAGAGCTGGGAGTAGATCCTGCCCTTTTGTCTATTACATTATCCTTTCCTTTGGTGGAAGGTGGTGGTTCAAAACCTGATGATGGGGTGAGGACCGGAAATTGGACTGAATAGTTGGTGCTGGTGATTTTTCAAGAAGGAATTCTGTAGAGTGGTGGGAATGGGAATCAGACCGTGATTGGCTAAGGAGTAAGTTAAGGAAGGGAGAGACTTGGGGGATGCGGGCACAGTGTTTACCCTTGGGAGACATCTGTTCAGTGGTAAAGAGAAAGGGTGAGAGAGGAGATTGTAGCACAAAGGAGCCACAGGATCAGAGTAAGGATTGTGTTGGACAGGTAAGCTATGAAGAGGGTGGCCGAGGAGACTGTGCCCTGATTGAGCTGCAAGGTGTAAGAAGGAGGGCAGATGACTGATGGCGGCAGTGTCCTGGGATGCTGAGAATAAAAGGGAGACTGCAGTTAGCCACAGGGTCAGATATTTAACTGCCCTGCTGAACCAGCACATGTAAGCAGTTACTGGCAGCCAGCATCACTGTTTTTACAGATACGGAAACCGAGGTCCAGAAGGTATACGTGATTTGCCTAAGGCATATAGCAAAGGTAAACGAAGAAACAAATACTTGAGATAGAGAAGAAAACTGAATGTCCTAACAAAAAAAAATAGACAGATGGATCTTTTAAAAACATAAATCAGATTATGTGGCTGATGTAAAGCCCTCTGGCTGCTTCTCATTGTAAGCGGCATAAAGTAAACTAATCGAGGGCCTGAAAAGCACTGAAATATCAGACCTCTGACTACTTTATTTAGTATCTGTTTTTTTCCTTGCTCAGTCCCCACACTGACTGACCTTTCTGTGGCTCAGACCAACCAAGCCCCCTTCCCTCTGGGGGCCTCTATACTTAGTGTTCTCCCTGCCAAGAAGGCTCTGCCTCCAAATTTTGGTTGTCTACCCCTTCTTGTCACTTGGCATTAGCTCAGTTGTCACCCTCTCAGAGGCCTTCCCTGACATCCTATTTAAAGTGGTGCCACCCCCCCCAACCTTCTAACAACACATCACCCGCTTTTGTTGTCTTGAGAGCGCATACCTATCAGAAGTTATCTGTTTACTTGGCTTCCTCCAATTAGAAAGTAAACTTCCTGAGAGCAGGGCCTTTAGCTGTCCCGTTTACCAGTACATTTGCCATACCTAAAACAGTGCCAGGTGCATTGTTGATGTTCAGTAAATCCCCACTGAACGAACGAATGAATTGGTTAGCAGAGGAACTTGGGGCAGGCATATATCTAGAATGACTAAGTGTTGGTGGTTATGGAAGACTAATATAATTATTGTCAAATAACGGACTTTTGTGGAGGTTAGCAAACAATTGTGGTGACCTCTATCAGTATATTTTTAAGGATATTCACAAAAATAATCAACACATGCTATTCTTGTTTTTTTCTAATCTCAACATAATAAAGTAGTTTGTAATGATATATTACAATCTATATGGTGACACAGTCTTTATTTTGAGGTCATTTATTTTTAATTTGCAAACAGTAAAATTCACTCTTTTTGGTGTGTAATTCTAGAAGTTTTGCCAAGTATATATTCTTGTAACTACCACCCACTCAAGATAAGAATAGTTGTGTCACCCACTAAAATTCCCTTGTGTCGTCCCTTCTCAGTCAACCCCTCTCTTCATTCCCAAACCCTAGCAACCATTTATGTTCCCCATCTTTGTAGAATTGTTTTTTCTAGGTTGTCATATAAATGGAATTACATTTTTTATAGGCTTTTAATTCTGGCTTCTCTTATTTAGCATAATGTACTTGATGTTCATCCATGTTGTTGCATGTATTATTAGTTTCCTTTTAGCGGCCGAGTAGTATTCCATTTATGGCTATACCACAGTTTGTTCATCCATTCACCTGTTGTTGTTTCCAGTTTTTGCTGTTACAAATAAAGCTGCTGTGAATATTCACATACAAAGCTCTGTGTGGACATATGCTTCATTTTTCTTCAGTAAATACCTGTAGGTGGAATGGCTAGGTCATATGGTAGGCGTAGGTTTAATTTTTAAGAAACTGTCCAGCTGTTTTCCAAAGTGGTTGTACCGTTTTACAACTCTACCAGCAGTGTGCAAGAGCGCTGGTTCCATTACATCCTTGCCCACACTTGAGAGAGTCCGTCTTTTTAATTTTAGACATTATGATAGGTGTGTAATGATAACTCATTGTCATTTTAATTGGCATTTCTCTAACGCCTGAATGATACTGAACATTTTTTCATGTGCTTCCTTGCCATTCATAGGCCTCCTTCTCATGCCTGTTAACTCTTTTGCCCATTTTTATTGGGTTGCTTTCTTCTTGAGTTCTGTTATCAGTGGATATTAATGTGAACTTTTGGACAGAAGACCTAGAACCAAGAGAAAGGTAGCTATTTAAATTTCAGGGGGAAAAATAATACACGGTTTTCACATTATTCAGTACCTACTGTGTTCTTAATGCAGTGAACAAACCACATGTCTTCCCTGTATTCCCCTCTGGCTGGGGAGATGACTCACATGAGTTTATACAGCTTTTTTTTTTTTTTTTTTTGGTTCTGTAATTATGTGTTTGATTGCATGATGCAGATAAGAACGGTTTCCAAATATTAGAAACGAAAGACTTCTACGTGGGCTGGAATAGCCAAGGAAAACTTCATAAAGGAGGTGAATTTCAGTTGACATTTGAAGATTGGTGGTATTTGGTAGGGAGTAGAGATTTATCAGAGGAATAAGCAACAGCACAGGCCAGGTGTTCTGACAGAGGACAAATGAAGCCTGCTTGGGTGGTTTAATGGTATTTAGAGAAAACTAGATTATAGAATTCTGTGAGTGCCAAAAAGAAGTGTGTGGCACTTTTAATATATCATTATTAAACATTCTCATAACCTAAAAAGTGACAGAAAAGGGTAGAAAGGTAAATATGGTAAGCGAGATAAGAAATAGTGACTGAAACGAAAAAAGCAATTGAAAGGCTATCATACTGGTGATTCAAGCTAAGAGGATAAGTGCCTGAGTTGTCAGAATGTGGGCAAGGGGTAGAAGTTAAAGTTTGAAGGAAGAAATAATTGAATTCCAGATTATCAGACCCAAAGCCTCTTCCTTTCCATTATACCACTAAGTCATGTATGCTAACAGCCCCACAAAAAGGAGATTGCCACAGGGTATAAGGAATAAAAATAGTAATAAGGAGAAAATTTGAGCATAATTATGACTCTAAGAGAAAAGGAGTGAAATAATTTTATTTGGATGAAGGTAAAAGCTGATAATTTTGATACCAAAATAAAGTACTTTTTATTAGACTGGGAGAAAAAAAATACCCCTGGGAAATGGAAACAGGAAGAGCCGACTCCTGGTTTGACAAAGTTGGAAAACAAAAAATGATGTAAATGAATCAGAAATGTCGATTTGTGGAACTCAGACGTGTACATACGTATATAAATGAACAGAATCCTAGCTTGTTTGGAAGGCCATTTCTTGTGTCCTCAAGTAACTGGTGTTTGAATTAACAGTGCTCTTTCCAAAACTGGAAATGTGCTCATTTTCTTCCATCACATGTTAGAGTTTGTATTTACTTAATAAATATTTTTCTGATAAGTTTGAGAAGAGATTCCAAGTGCAAAGTTTGGGAGTGTAGAGATTTTAAATGGGAGCAGATATTCTTTAATTTACACCAATTTAGATTCTCCCTGTACTTTTGAAATGGAAATTATGTTCAGAGCAGCTTTTGTTCTTTAAACTAAGGTAACATGGAAGAATATATGGTCCCACAATACAAAGTATTTTTTTTCTCTGTTTCTCCATCATTTTCCAACCCAACTGAGGTAAATGTACATGTGAGGTATTCCTTTGAGACTTCTGGAAGCATTTGAGTTTTCTGTATGTGGCAGAAATATAATTTTGTTGACATATACCCTGTATTTTGGACTTGGTTGCTATGATTCAGGTGAAAACAGCACTTTCCCCCCCTCCTAAATACTGTTTTTTAGCAACCTGAAGAAACTGACAGATGGGTTACTGAGTCGAGGAAGGAGAGGTTATAAGCACAATAACCTTTCATAGTGAAAATCTAGAGCTAAGAACTCTTATATAACTTCTGAAACCACTCCATGGAAGGGTCTTAGGTGTCTATTAGCAGGTACCCCTTACTTTTAAGCTAATGTTCATTTAAAAGCTAAAGATTTTTATAACAGAGTATAACTGTGTGAATTGCACATTTGTTGAAGGATGAATTTGTTGCCCATACCTGAGAATGGAAGAAATAAAACCAAAAATCTGTGAAAATGGCTTAACCTCTATGATTTCATAACATGGATGAAATATGCGCTTTTTTTTTGTTTTAAATTTTAACTCTTGCCAATATACTGTGGCAGAAATAATCAAATCTAGTATTATGAGAGTTATAAGGAGAATAGACCTAAAACAAGTTTTAAAAAATCAATGTTATTTTAACAGGGAAAATGACTAAATTTCTATGAATGTGTCAGAGTCTGTATACAGTCTTTCTCCTCCACTCATGTAACTGATACTGTGCATGCTAACCTGATTTATTCAAGGCTTTTAATCAATGAAGAATGATCAAAGTTTGCCATACTGTTTTTAGCGTTGATGCTTCAGTTGCTTGGCTTTAAAAGGAGGTGCTCTTCCCTGGTCGTTAGCTTAGGAGAGAGAAGAGAGAAAGACTATTACAAGACGGAAGAAAGGGAGATTTTTCAAAGAGGAATGCACTGCCACCTATAAATAACTAATACCAATTCTATTTACTGAACTCCCTGGATCTGTAACAGCAATGCACATTAAAGGCACTTAACCCGAAAAAGTTTTGGAGATGGATGGTGATGATGATTGCACAATGTGAATGTACTTCATGCCACTGAACAATATACTTAAAAATGGTGAAAATAGTATATTTTATGTATGTAAATTTTATAGCAAATAAAGTAGCACTTTATCTTGACAAAAATGGGGGTGCCCTGCATTGATGAAAGATACTGAGGTGTACTGGAAGTCCACTGCGTGAGCCCCTGAGAGCAAAGACTAAGCAGGGACCATATCATACTTAGCTTTGACTCTTCTGCACTAATAAGTACAGTGTCATACATGTACTGTGTTCAGTACTGATTTTCATTCAACAAGCATTTATTGAGCTCTTGATTCTGTCAGAGCATAATCCTGGATGTGTGGTCAGAGCAAAAATGAGAAATTCCTCATCCTTTAGGACACCCAGTCAAGATACTTCCAAGATTCCATTACAAAGTAGATTGTGGTAGGTGTTTTTTTGGAGGTACCAAATACTCTTTGGAGAACACAGGGAGAGAATAGTTAGAAATCAATACTAATTTCATTTATAAAATTATATTATGGTCATAAATGAATTTAATGTAATTGGTCAGAACTCTTGGTTTGTAAACAGCACAGGAAACCATCTCTTACTAGCTTAAATAAAACGGAATCTCTTGGCTCACAAAATGGGAGAAGTTCAAGGCGTAACCTCAGGCTTGGCTAGATCCCAGGTTTCAAATGGTGGTGTCATAAGTTTCTTTGTCTCTCCATCTATTGCAGCTTTTCTCTTTTCATTCAACTTTGTTTTTGGAAGCTATGGCCAGCATCACTCCGGGCTTTCATTTTCATTAGATTTTGAGAAGGATCAGCCCTTTTCTTGATGGATTATGATTGGCCTGGCTTGGGTCTTAAAACTAGCCTGGAGTAGAGATAGTATGGGTGTGTGTATGTGGGGTGGGGGGAGGTGCTTGGCTGCACCCAGCCCAGTGGGCTAAGAACATGGGAAGATGGTTCTTTAGTGTCCTAGGCAAACACACACTGTCCTCTACGTCAATAAGTTCAAAACCGATCATATAGTCAATTATTAATTATCCTTTAATTAGAAGTGTTAACCACAATGCTTGACTCTCTCAGTATTTGCATTAATAAGACTTTACTATTATTGAGGTAAACTATATAGTAGTATTGAGAACTTGTGGAGAACAGAAAACTGATGGTTGGAAAGGCCAAGGTGACTTTTTTTAGAGGGAGAGCTCTGATAATCTCTTTTGTGGAGTACATTTACAGACGCTTTAATGATGAGAAAATTTAGTAGTAACCAGAATGTGTTCCAAGGGCAGTACACTGCAAATTCAGTCTCATTTTCTGAGGGAATGAGAATGAGGGAAAATCAGCATTAATATAACTCTAAAAGGCTTATTGAATTGACCCCATTAATAAATATGGCCCTAGACCATCCAGAGCTGGTTATCACTGCCTACTTTCAGAGCACCTAAGAAGTCTCTATTATATATTATTTTCTTTGGCCTATTGATTGAGAGTCTCTGCTGTTCTTGGTGGAAATGATGTTTTCTTAGTGTGGGAGGATTACTAACAAAATGAACTTAGACCTAAGTTCAAATACATGCATATTTACACACATAATTTTGCATATGGCTTCAGAAGATTCACGGAGCAGTTTATGAACCCCTAGGCTCCAGGTTAAGAACCACTTATCTTGGTCATTGTTAAAATATAATTAGAGAACGACAGAAAGAGGAACATAGTGGTCAACTACCAAGAAAACATTTATAGTTGAAAATGCAGTTAGAATTGTTTGCTCGACGGTAGTGCTAGGTTATACAGTCGGTCACCACATCTCCTAACATGTGGTAAATATTTATGCAAGATGGCTGTTTGGGCAAAAGAATCCCATGAAATAGGGAGTCCTGAGAGGCCCATATAAACAGGCCAGCGTTATCAGTTGATCTGATTAGTTGATAGCTGATAAGTTGAAAAGATAAGGATCAATAAGCTTGCAGATATTGTAGGTACAGATGGTGTCGTTTAGGAAGGGTATAATCGGAAGTTAGAATGGTCTTGGTAAATTGGAGAAAATATACAAAATGAATATGTAGAAGAATGATGGTGGATAGTGAGGCCAACGTTGGGATTACACATCTACTTGCTCATTGTATGTCTTTAGGCAAGTTACCTAACTTCTCTCACAGTGAGTTTCCGTCTTTAAAATAGTGACAATAATAGTCCTTACCCTATGGCTGTTGGGAAATTTATCTGAGGTAATCCATGTAAAATAAAGTGCTGGCATATAGTGACGGCTCAGTGAAAATAAAATCTTAGTTCTTACTATTGTTGATTTTTATTATTAGTTTTGATTAGAATTGAACATAAAGGGATAGGAACACATAGGAGCTACATGGGTAAATAATTGCTCGTAAGAAAGTATGACCTAAGAAATTCCATCGTGAGAAGAATTAGCAATGTAGATTTAATAGATTCAACCACAGAACTAACATTATTTTAGAGAGAGGAAATCCTTCCAGTTCTTTGTGCCCTCATGAGATCCTTAATTGAGAACTCTATTCTTTTCTGAATTCCAAAAATAGAGATGATTCTGAAGATCGTTTAGACTAGGGATTCTCAACTCTTTTTTAGAGCAATACAGATGACGATTAATATTCGCATATATCACCTACTCAGTGGCAGATTTGATTTCAAAGCCTGGTGTGAGTGTGTGGGGGGGCAGTAAAGCAGGTAGCACCATGAGCTTTTTGTTTGTGTGGTATTCATAAAAAAATCAATGCTCGGCATAAAAATATTATTCACTAAGAATTCCTTGTCATGGGCTGTCGCATAGGTAATATAGGCTGCATGGTAATATACAGTAATGGTTTTGACTTCCACCTCTTCTGCCAGTGAAAACATGAGAGTGCAGACAAGTAAGTGGCTTTATTACGAGAGGAATCATGAACCTGTTTTGTTTCTGTTTTGAAAGTAATTTATGAACATCAATATCATTCTTATTCTTAACAAATTACTTGGCACACAGCTCACAGATGATCATGCCCTATTACGTGGCACTCTGATTTAGAGGACAGCCTGAGACATCAGTACAAATGTCCACACCCTTCCTCCTCATCCTCCACACAGTTAAAATTACTAAGTATAATAGTGCTGTTCAAATATAAGAACTGTTAAGATGATGATACCAAATATATAGTTGCTCTTTCCTTGGGCCAACAGAATAAAACAGAAAGCCCTGTTAGGGATTTAGATCAGTGATGAAAAATCTGCTGAGTTTATATTGAACATTGATCTAGAATTATTGTTCAGGAAGGCCCGTGACAGCTCTCACTCCGTGGGTTTTAAAGGTGAAGAGGATTTTCATGTTTGAGATGTTTTTGATGTGGCTGTAACCAGAATAGAAGTGCTTAGATTATGCCTTTTCCTCAGATTGAGGAATTCTGGTGTAATAAGTCAGCATATGTTGCTGTCTGGCCTAAAAACTGCTTAAGGATTAAAAAACATATTATGTAAAACCATCTATAGTATCAAATCTCTACAGTTCCACTCTGCTTAAGATTTAATGCCAACACCATACACTAGATAATTTCCAGATGCATTAAAGAGAAACTCAGTCAAGGAAAACATTCAGTTGAAGGCATATCTGACTCCAGATAGAGAACTGCTTTATCAGACTAGAGCAGAGGAAGAAAGTACATACAGCTGAATCTCAAAAATCTTGACTGTGTAAAAATTCTAGATGCCTATATGCCAAATAAAATTAAGACGAAGATGGGAAATGGGATTAGGTTAACTCTATTAAGAGCTAATAGAAATCAATGAGAAGACCATGAAGACTTCCCGTAGGGGTGGGGAGAAAACAAAAAAAACAAAAACGGGCAAAGAACATGGATAGACAGCTCATAGAAAAGCAAATACAGATGGAGTGTATGAACTTCTAAATTATTTAGTCATGCTAGTAAATAGAGACAAATAGAAGCAACAGTTAGATAGCACTTTTCATCTATCAGATTTTCAGAGAGGAGAACAACTTGATGGATGGATGGATGGATGCCACCGTGGAAAGATGCCAATGAGGAGTATAAATAGAGACAAGTAATGTGACAGCATATACCATCAGAAGTAGTGTAATACGATTTTGGAGCATGAAGTCCCCAGCCAGATGGATCTGAGCTTTACCACTTATTGGCTGTGTGACCTTGGGCAAGTTACTTAACCTCTCTGTGCCTCAGTTTTCCCAACTGTAAAATGGAGACAATGATAGAATTTACCAACTATTATAAGGGCTTATTGAGTTAGTAAATGTGAACTGCTTAGAAAAGTGCTTGGTCTGTGGTAATCCCTACATGAGTGTATATTCTTTATTGTTACTGTCATCATTGCATGTAGGTACCTCAAAAGGTCCAGTTTCTAGGACTGTATCATAAGGAAATTATTTTACATGTGGACAGAGATTCATGTGTATTGGTGTTCACTTTAGCATAACATAAAATTTTAAATAGTTTTTTTAATGGATTGATACATTTATTTTGAATATTACAGTGTAACATATGCAGTCATTTCTATAGAGAAAATTTAATAGCATGGGAAATCATTAAAATCTAATATTTTTCATTTAACATTATATATGCAACTGTATTTACAGAATTTGGTCATATTTATGTGTGTGTCTATTTTGTTCTCAGTGGAAATGAATTTGTGTATTTCATTCTCAATGGAAATTGCCTTAAAATCATTAGTGGTTATCTCCGAGTAATAGGATTACTGCTTTGCTAATTTTTCTTTCTTGTATTTGCCAAAGTTTTTACAATGAGAATGTATTATGTCTGCAATAAATTATTAAAAGAGCGCCAGATAGGATTTCGTTTGAAAGTATAGTAAATCTCTCACATAGAAGAACAAGATCATCTTTGCCTCCAGGTGGCACTACCATTTTCACAGAGAAGTAAAGAATTCTGGGCTGATGGGCATTTTGTTTCCTTAGGATCTGTGCTTGAAAGTTGTGTTTGCCTTGCTTTCCAGACCAAGTCTAGAAGACGGAGGACTGTGTGGGCCTTGCCCTTGCCTCTCACAATGTTACTTTGCCTCTTGCATGTTCTGCCTGCTTCTAGATTCTTTAAGGTTGTAGGACCATTTGTTGTAATATCTATTAAAATTACTTGAGAGTAAATTAAATTGTTATGTTTATAATTATCTGAATAAGCAAGCATGATGAATAAAGCAAGGTTTTCATAATTTAGTTTATTTCCTAAACTAATAAAGGAACTTAAGAGCTGTTTTGGCAGAATAAAAATATTGCATTACAAAAAATCCATTATCCTCACATTTATTTCTCCTCTACCTTAATGATCTTTCCTCTTGTTCCGCCATGGGGTCCCTGTTTTATCAGGCCTGAAATCTGACCTTTTCAATTTCTGTGATTGTATAAGAATGGTTCTTTCAGGTACTTAGATTAGATCCACAATCTTGATATTTTTTTTAACTTTTTTTTTTTTTTAAGTTGTGCTGTTCTCACATAATGATCCTTTAACTCAGTGAGATGAAGTGAAGTTCAGTGTGGATAAACAGGAAAAGTTTTATTATTTGATATTGGGTCAATCACTGGAAACAGCGTAATAGATTTTTGTGTGTGTGTGGGCTAATCAGTTGCCATATATTTTAGACTGGCTTTTCTGCACAATATGAAATTCTTATTATTTAAAAAAAAAAACAAAACCTAATTTTGTTAATAATATTATGGTTTGGAATTGGTCTGTTGACTAGATACTATATTCATTGAGAATATGATGACTATGGAAATTGTCTAGGTTTATATTTATAATTATTCTGTTGTTATTGATAAGTAATTCTTTGTAGTAGAAAATTTTTCATTAAGCGAACTAAAGAAAAATAGTTTATACATATTTCTTTCAGAAGTTCTCATGTTTAACATCAGTATGTATGACAAATTATCTCCCAAAAGACCTTAATATATGGAAATTTGACCTATTGGTAATAATTTTATTGGGTGTATTTTTTGAAAGTGGCATGAAGCTCAGAATAGAATTACTTAAGGTAGATGACAGTCAAGGTAGATTACTGTTATTTTCCAGGAAGCTGAATCAGTTGAACCAAACAGAGACTAAATCACCTAGACTGGGGTTAAGAATTTTCACTTGATGCCTTATTTATCCCTTTCATTATGATTTTTTATAATTAAATTGCCAAAGGCGATAATAATATCCATCTTTTGCCACCCAGAGTTAATACCTGTTAATCTGTCATTTGTTTCTGATCTTTATGTAAACTTGAGATAAAATATTACGGATGAATTTCAAGTCCTGTTTGAAACCCTTTTCCACCTTTCCCTTCCTCTGTCTTTGCAGGGCAAAGTCAAGGATGTCACGTGTATCTTCTGCCCACGTTTTTATCCTACAGATATATATGTATATGCACATATTTAACAATTTTACAGAAATGAAATCTTAGCCTTGCAAAACATCAAGCAATTTTGAGCTCTATGTGTGATGCATTTAGATCTAGTTCATTCCACTTTAATTGCTTTATAGAATTTTGTTGCTTATCTGGTTCCCTACTAGTGGGCATTGAGGTGGTTTCCAATTTTATTGCTAATAAAACTAGTGCTGCAAAGAGCAATTTTATACATGTGTCCTTATACACGTGAGCAGAGATTTCTCTAGAATATAAAATTAAAAATAGAATTTCTGGGTAATGGAGAATGTATAGATCTTGAATTTTACAAGTTTTGCATGGTGCGGGGCAGTGTATTTGTACTGATTTACATTGAAAAAAGCATGTGTAAGTTACTGGTTTCCTCATGTCCTTGCTGACACTTTGTATTATGAGTAGGAAATAGTGTCTCATTTGTAGTTTAAATGTGAATCTCCTCATTACTAGTGAAGTTGGACATATTTTCATAGGTTTATCGGACTGGGTTTCCCCTTCTGTAAATTGCTATTCATATCCTGTTTACCCAGATTTCTTTTGGCTTGTGTTCTATTTATTGATTTACAAAAACAATCCATACGTTAAACCTTTGGTTATGTGAGCTGAAAAGAGGATCTCCCAACCTGTAGCCTGTCCTTTAACCTTGTTATGGTATTTTTTTTAATAATTTCAAATTTTGATGTAAAATTTCCATTTTTCTTACATTAGGTTTGTGCTTTATATGCTTTGCCCAAGAATTCCTTCCTTACCTTATATTCATAAAGATATTTTCCAATATATACTTTCATAGGATCTGTTTTTAAGTCTAAACACTTTCATGTAATAATTGATAAAAGAATTTAGTTTTCAGAAATGAGGTTACCCTAGGAGATGATGCACTGCCATTACTGTCCTCAGAAGTGATCTTCACAGCAATAGGGATAATTTCCTATGATACTTAAGGAGTAAAGAACTAAAACCAGTTATACACTGACTTACCAAAGTGACTCCTACATAGCTATTTAGAAGCTTTCAATAAACACAAGATAAAACACAGAAGTCAGGGTTGTTTATTTATTTGGTTTTGAGGTTCAGTTATTTGTGAAAATAATATGCTGGTGTGAGAAGATAAAAGAGGGGAAACTTCTCATTTTGATCATCCCAGTTATTCAGTGTAGATTTATATTATCTTAAACTTTTTTGGAAATAAATATAAGGCCCCACAGACTGGGAAAAAGCTCAAATGACATAAAATTTTGTTCTGTACTCTCACCAGAATTTGCCACCTGAAGTGTGATAGAAGCACCTGGTGGTCCTTTGGGGATGATCCCTGAGTAGCACATTGATACTCACAGTGGTGTGGTCTGGGTCAGAGAGGGAGGCTCCATCACAGATTAAAAGATAAAAATTGCACATTTTTAGAAATGGTACGAAAAAAAATGTTCATAAGACTGGAAAGTGCTGGCAGTTGAGTTTTTGAATCTACAGTTGGTGTTGCCATTATAAGGCTCTCAGACAAACCCTATTTTTTCTTCCTAAGAAAGGAAGGAACATTTTTTACCCTTTCTCCACTTCTCTCGCTTCTGCCTCTCTTCAATTTAAATTACCAATAGATGCTGCCTGCATTTTATCATTGAAAGGCTAAATCTGAATCCCAAAACTGTGACTACTTAGCCAAGAAACTAGTTACAATTCCAGCTTGATCTTTTTTTATTTCACTTACGTATTCTAACACAATTTCAGTCTTCTGAAATTTAACTAATTTAAATGATACTTTTAGGAATGTCAGTCCCTAGAAAATAAGTTAGTAAGTATAAAGGATTCATTGCTTTCTTAAGGGCAAGCAAGGCATCACTGCTCCCACCCCTCCCTGCAAAGAAGAAAGGAGCCCATTGGTGGGCAAACAGGCAGCCCTTTGCAGTGGCAGTCAAGCCTGGCTTCAGGGCTGCCCACGTGTCAGCCTTAGCTGCCCTGTGCTTTCGAAGCATTAGCCTTTGTGGCGACTGTAGGAGACAGGTGTGCTAACCCCTGCTTTGCTGATAAGGAAACAACTGCTTTTAAGTGGCCAAGCAGCTTGTTCTAGATCTCACAGCTAGTAAATTCTAGAACCGGGCTTACGACCCAGCTCTGACAGACTCTAAAAACCCTTTTCTTTTGAATACTGCCATCTTAATTTAAATGAGCAGTGGTTTTGTAATTTTATGTCTTTGTGCCTTGGCATGAGTGGATTTTTATATTCCTGAGTAGAAGAGTCGTGGGGCTCCTCTGTCTTGCTACGTACCTGCAGAGGAGGTAAGGTGAGAGCAAAGAGAATATTTATTTTAGCAACACTGAAGACTAAAGTTTGCTTGCCTAGTGGTTAATGTTAGAGCTTGTCCTGGATATATATGCAGATGGTACCCTGCATAACTGTCTTGTGATGTGACATTGTCTGAAAACAACATAAAGTAGGACCACACCATCCAGAATGTTTGAGGATGGGTCTCAGTAGCACTATGTTGAGTTGCGGGGGGAGGGGGGGGGGACAAAAACAGGTTGTAGAACAATATAGATCATGTGGTGCCATTCATATAAAAATTTAAAAGCACAAAGAATATGTCCGTTTATTGTTTATATATGTGTGGTATAATGGAAGTATAAAAATTTGGAATAAAGCTATCAACCAAACTTGCTTCCAATTTTCTGTATTTGAATATTTTTTTCACTCAGCTAACACCACAATAGAAAGTGGTCATGAGCCAGGAAGATTTGCTGCTAATTACCGTGCTTCCAAACAAAAATATTTTGGAACTAGAACTAAATAGTTCAATTCTTTGTTTGGGCCATTGAGAAGAGAAGTCTGATGCAACCAGCCAAAAGGAGCTCTTCTTGCCATTGAGCTCTCCTTGCCAAAAATAAAAAATATGTAATTGGGATATAGCAAGGAACTGCAGTGTGAGGTAACACTAAATGGAGAGTTGGATTCCCTGAGTCTTCTTTGCATTCTTGCATTTGGTTTGTGTCTTTGGTGACTACATGTGTTCTGTATATCTGTGAACTCACAGTCATCCATAAAGCACATCTTGTCTCACTACTCCTGGCCAAATGGTGTGTGACTCTATTGTGCTCTGTGGACACATAAATGATAGAAGTACAACCTCAGTTATTACAGGTAAGAGAGAAATCCGAATGGCCAGTCTCCAAGTACTCACTGCTTGGAGTTACTTTTTTCTCCTTACAGTCCAAGATGTTCAAGGAAACTCACAGATAAGGAAGAAAAATAATTTCTTTGAGAGACCCTACTTCTTTGAAATAAAGTGAAAGGTCCCATGTTGGTAGATCACAAAACACTAACTTGCATTTTATTTTTACTTCTGTATCTTAAACTTTGATTTAAGCTTCTGCAATTAAACTAAAATGTGGTGTTAACGGTTCCCTGTATTAAGTCTCTGTAAATTTGAAGCCCGTAAACTCCTGTTATTGCTCCATTAAAGGGGAATATGCTATGAACTGAGGATTTGAGAGAAGCTGATTTGTTATCTTTTGGAGGATGGTCTGGCTTCTTGGAGACTTCTCTCTGTCCATTGCCTCATTTTAAGAGTGGGCTTTTCTTCAAAACTTTATTAACAGATAATGAAGCACGGTTTCATTTATCGGAAGTACGGATGACTTGATTTGGAATAGTATGGGCAAGAAGCAGCAGCTCGTTTGAGATGAGCTTAGTTCAGAAAGCCATTTAGTTACTACTTACTATTTCATAATAACAGAAAATTCACACATACATAAGATTATTAGCATACTTTCTAAAACTTGACACATGTTTTTGAATGACAGTCTAGAAATTGAGAAATGAATGACTATAGGTTCTTTAAAGAGCTTTCTTCTACGTTAAAAATGAGACAGCCCTTTAGAAGTACCTGAATTTCGATGTGACTTTTACTTAATTTTTTTTTTTTTAAGAAAGCATCATGTATAATGTTAGTTTTTGGAATTTATGTGGAGGTTTTTTTAATATAAGATAGTTTAAAGGACTTTAGAAACATATGACATTTAGCCTCATAACATCCTTCTCATGTGATGATAGGGGACATTCTTAAGCCCTCCGTTACGTATAGGGGGATTTTTAGTAAAGAGAAAGTATGTTTTAGTAAAGAGAAAGTATGTTTCCCCTAAAGTCCTGAGGAAAAGCACTGGTAAAAACAGAATTTAGGAGGTGTGGGGGTGGGAGAAATGAGTGTAGGGGATCAAAAGGTACAAAATTCCTATTATAAAATAAATAAGTCCTGGGGATGGAATATATAGCATGATGAGTATAGTTAATGATACTATATTGCATATTTGAAAGTTGCTAAGAGTAGATCTTAAAAGTTCTCATTACAGGAAAAATTTTGTAACTGTAAGGTGATATTAACTAGACTTATTGTGATGATCATTTCACAATGTACCCAAATATGGAATCGTTATGTTGTACACCTGAAACAAATATGTATGTCAGTTATACCTCAATTAAAAAAAACAGCATTTAGGGGACACCTGGGTGGCTCAGTTACTTAAACGTCCAACTGTTGGTTTTGGCTCAGGTCATGATCTCAGGGTCAAGAGATGAAGCCACAGGTCAGACTTCCTGCTCAGTGGGGACTCTGCTTGGGATTCTTTCCCTTTCCCTCCCCCTCTGCTTCTCACCACCCCCACACCGACACTCACAGTCTCTCTAAAATAAATAAAAAAATAAAATCTTAAAAAAAATAAAAAACACCCAGCATTTAATGAACTCTAAGTAACTTACTTCCCTTGGGATATTTTACCATGAATTTATGCAAGACGTGATAGTTAAGAAGACCACCTAGATAATCAAATATTTTTACATGATGTTTAAATAGAAATGTGGTTATATTTCAATTTTAATGTTTCCAATTTTCAGTATCTTATTAAATATTGTTCTCAATTTACAAAATACTGACCTAGAAAGTGACTTCTGACTTAAGGATAATTTCATAGGTGATTCTTGGAAAATAAAAATTAAAATATACTTATTGTAACTAGAGAAAGCTCCATCAGAAATGATGAAGTCTAGGTTTACAAGTTTTGGCAAAAACAAAATTGTGTTAATAGTAAGTCTAAGTGGATAAATACTTGGAAGTGTACAGACCTCCCTCAAGACAGCAGCTCATGGGTTTCTGAAATCAGACTCATGGCTCATGATAAGGACAAACACGAAAAATTTTTGTTTAGAAAGAAGAGAAAATGTAAATGGTTAATAATCATATGAAAAGATGTTTACCTCACTTAATATCAAAGAAATATAAATTAAGACAATAAGAATCTATTGCTTTCTATATTGACAAAATTTTTAAAGTAAGTTTTTTGTTTTTTTTTTTAAATGAGAGATACACGTGTGCTTCTAACAAGAGCACAGATGAGGGGCCTTTTCTGGAGGACAGTTTGGCAGTATGTTAGTAGCCTTTCCTTTACCCTTTGACCCAGTACCTCTGCTTCTAGGAAACTAACCTGAGGGAATAATGAGAAATGTGGACATTGACAAAGATTCATCACAGTGTTAGCAGGACCTAGAAAATGACAACTAATAGGTGAATTATGCAACAAAGTGTGGTATAGTCCTATTATTTGGGGCTTTATAGCTGTAAATATTTTAAATATTTCTAAATTTCAAGACATAGGAAAATACTGAGTGAAAAAGCTGCATATAAAACAACATATTCAGCATGATCTTTTCATGTACCCATATATGCAAAAATATACATTCTTAGACTCATAGATGAAATAGTTTCAGAGATGAAATAGGCTAATTTATTTCTCTGGGTGATATATATCTCTGGGTGATAGTCTGGTATTATAACTGATTTCATTTTTCTCAGAACTTTTTATTCTGTTTCCTACAATTAACCTATTGTTTTTATAAACAAAATTAAATAAAGCAGCCGCCCTTTTATAAGCAAAGATACCACCTAGCATTTAAAAAAAGTAATACTCTTTTTTGAACTGTAAAGTTTTTATGGGTGATATGATTATTTCAACTGAGTATAATTACTGAGCTTGATGTTGTGGAGTATAAAGAAATATGGTATGGGGCACCTGGGTGATTCAGTTGGTTAAGCGTCTGCCTTTTGCTCAGGTCATGATCTCAGGGTCTTGGGCTCCAGCCCCCCATCGGCTCCCTGCTCAGCAGGGATCCTGCTTCTCCTCTCCTTCTGCCCCTCCCCCTTGCTCATGCTCATGTGTGCTCCCTCGCTCGCTCTCTCAAATAAATAAAATCTTTTTTTTTTTTTGAAGATTTTATTTATTTATTTGACAGAGAGAGACACAGCGAGAGAGGGAACATAAGCAAGGGGAGTGGGAGAGGGAGAAGCAGGCTTCCCGCTGAGCAGGGAGCCCGATGCGGGGCTTGATCCCAGGACCCCGGGATCATGACCCGAGCCGAAGGCAGACGCTTAACGACTGAGCCACCCAGGCGCCCCGTCAAATAAATAAAATCTTAAAAAAAAAAAGAAATATGGTATGATCTCTGCCTTCCAGAAGTATAAAACTTAGTGGGAGAGGCAAGATAAAACTCTTAAAGTCCTATAAATAAATTCTCTGAGATTTCTGAAACTACCTCTACAGTTACATTAAAATGGAGAATGGAAATCTAGTTTATGTCCTTATAATTACCAGATAACTGGCAGTGATTAATAGGATTAATAATTTTGATTATTTACTCTAATTTATTACGGCCTGGTTTGGCCTATCTGTGCCTGTCACTTCCTGCCCCCCCTCCCTCCGCCTTTTCCACATTTAGATTAAAACTTAAAAAAAACATTTACTTGCAGGTGTTGGGTCCCTGCTAGTTCATATGTGACAGGTAATTGGACCTTTTAATTTTTTAGCTAAGGATATTAATTTGGCCACATGTTGGGTTGCCTCTTGCTACCACACAATAGCAGAAGGAGGGCGGTGGGAGGGAGGGTTCTCAAGGTTTTTGTTTTTCTTTTTTTAATCTAAAAATTGTTGCTTTTTAATTTCTAGAAAGGTATTACTGAAGGCCTGTCACCAGGTTATCAGAATTCTTATTACATCAATTTGCTAATGTGAATTATTTAGAAGAAAATATTCTAATATTAGAGTTAACATTTCTAGATTGAACACTCTTCCAGTAGCAAATAGTGATGGGGCAAAGATACTGATCTTTTATAAAAATAAGTGTGGCATTTTATAATACTACAGTAATACTGAAGTAGTTAAAAGAGCTGCTAACTAATGTAAAGATGGGATGGTGAACTAATTTTTTTAGAAGAATGTATTCCTAATTAAGTGGGACCTCTGATCGATTTGAATGATTTACATTCATTTAGATTCATTATGTGCATATGCTTGCAAATCGTATTCTCGAACTATGAAAAAAGGTATTGGCATACTTGGAAGTCTAGTGAAATCTTGTCTTTCAGTAGTAATTTATGCAGACTTTAACACTGTTTTCTTTGAAGAATAAGCTGTTTAATGAATGGATCAATACAATTCCACAAAAGTAAACCATTCAATCAAAACTATATGTTTGGGAGGCATGATAAAATCATTTTAATATGGGAAATTATGTCACAAGAGATACATTTTTAGGACCATGCAGTTTATAGCTATCGACTCTGATTTTAAGACTTTCTTTAAAGAAAACATAATCAAGTGAATTCTACATGTAACAAGAGTTTTTGTTGTTGTTTATAGGCCATATTTGTCTAGTGTTAAAGAAAGCATCTTCCTAACAGATATCTATGACTTTGATTACTGTGTAGTGGCAGGAACTGAAATCGCAGACTTGCATTTGTGTTCTGGTTCTGGTTAACTGTTAGTATTGTGCCCTCAGGAAGGTCACTACTTTCTGTAAGCCTCAGTTTCTTCATTTGTGATGATCTATTTAACTCATTGGGAATTTGTGAAGAACCAATGATACACACAAAGCCCTTACCACAATGCTGGGCACTTATGTAAACGTTAACTCTAGGCAAATGGTTGCCATTATTTAATTAAGGTGTATATGTATATATTTTAACTGCTTGGTATTAAATTTTCTTAGACTAAAACCTGCAACTTAAATTCACATCTCCCTGAGACTGTCAACTGTCAGATTCTAACACTATTTTGTGTTTTGTAGATCGGAAAAAAAAAAAAAAGTGTTTTCTTAACACTTATTCTGTATAATAATGAGTTGTCCTAGTTTAACATTCTTAAAGTTTAGTATTTGAAAAATCCTAAATGTCAATATTTAGGAACTTCTCGATCAGGATCCTTAGTTCACCTTAGCTCTTTCTGTGCTGAATTTCTTCCAAGTTTTCCAACAGTGTACTACTCTCATCTGTGGTCAGTTTTCTACACCCAGGGCAGTCCTCTCTGCGTACCTCGTAACCACCACAACTGCCTTGTCCCACATGTGTGTCCTGTCTGTTAGTACTGCAGGGCTTTGCTTAAACGTTTCTCTGTCAAGAAGGCATTCCAAACTCTGTGACCTTAAATTCTCCTTCTAGATATTCTTATGGCTCTTCATACTTCTCTACTAAATGTGTACATTATACGTATTGTAATTATTAGTACCACTACTCTTTTATCATTTTTATTATTTAACTGTCCTCCCTTCTAGAATGCATACCCCATTAGGACAGGGCTGTATCTCTCTTGCTCACTGCTCTTACAGAGGTTAGCATTTGAAAGTTGGAAAGCAGCAGAGTTGGAAAATAGTGTCAAGGCCAGGGAGAGCTGCCTGGAGGTGGGGGTGGGGCGTGCACAGTGCGGCTTCTGTTGGACAGCTGTTAGGTGTGCAGGTGTGAACACAGGTGCCCTGCTGCCTGCCCTTTGAGTATCTAGCAAGAACCTCCCTGTAGAGACCTCTAACTTCCCAGTAGAGACCTTGGATTGTGAAGTGCTTTATAAATCTAAGGATCTCTCAATTTTTATCACTATAGAGCATTCAAACTTTGCTAGAAAGAGGCTGATTCCTCTTGTTGGAGGTGAAACCCAGTTATGACTAGTTCAGGAACTGGTCAGCATTTTATTTTGATGGCATTTTGTCGAACTTAGTTAACTCCCAAAAGTAAAATCCTTTCCCCGGGAGAAGTGAATGAAGTCTTGGTACCTGTGCTATGAATGTTATCTGTAAAAAGAGGTGATGTGGTTCTGGGGGTTGACGTGTATTAACTTCAACCCATTCCCCCTTTCCTGGTCCCAGTTTGGGATACGGGGACCCAGAAAGGGGTGTGTATGTGGGGGGGGTGCACATGCACACACATGTCCTGCACATGTATGTTGGTGGAAGATTTGCAAGATATTTTCACTCTTGAGAATTAGAGAAGGATGATGGCTATACAGAATGCTCTTCCTACAGACTTTTGGTGAGAGTAGTGTATCTTTCTGTACAGAGGCATGTTGCATGTCAAATTGTCATTGCCATGGTTTGTTATTTCCATCTACTAAGTTTTCTGTGAGCAAAATAAGTCCATTCTGGATTTTGAATATTAGACGAGCAGAAGACATTTCTAAAACATTACTATCTTATTAGAAATTAATCTTCAAGAATGTAAAATATTTGAAATTTAACAGCCCACTGACCTTGTATGTTGAAATAATTTGCTAAAAAAAATCCAGTACATGAATTTGGAGCCACTTAATTCCTCACATGCATTTTAGTGTATAGGCTTAGGAAATTCTGCTAAATGTATGCTCTTATTTCTGGTTATTTTAAGTCAGTTAAGTTTGATTATGATTTTTTCCTTCAGGTAACATTTTGAGAAGCAAATATTACAAATAAATTGTGAATGTAAATGAAAAACATTACATAGACTTTCATCATTGCTGAAAGTATGCCCCTAAGTACATTTGCTCCATTTTTATGTTTTCTTATGATTTGATATTATGTTTTAAAATCATTTTATCATTTTACTTCCAAGAAATTCATCAAGATCCATGTATATTAGTTTGAATTTGAATTTCTAGATGAGATGGTAGATCATAAGTGTTCAAAAATGATTCCTTGAAATTAACAGAACATTATACTAACATCATACTTATGCTTATGGCAGGAGACTCAAAATATTTTCTGTTTGCATTTTTGTGTGCAGATACTTGTCTCCCCACCATCAAACAGACAAACAAAAATGAAACAAAGGCTCTGAGAGACTTGAAATGATCTTTGGCCAAAGCCAAAGTTTTGACTATTAAATATTAGTGTACTTCATTTAATAAGTGTGTTCTTATTCCTCTTTTGTAGATTTAAGTTTTGTATGTCACATTTGAAGTTTACTCAGAAGAACTTTAATTTTAAATGAATCCTCTTCTAAAGAAAAATATCTCACGTAAATAATCAGTGAATCATTTCTTCCTTGAAATGTAAATTTTTATAAACTAGAGTTTTCAGTTATTCTGTGTAGGGTACCTGGCTAAAGTACCTGGCTTTAAGCCTGATCTATAAAATGAAATAAAGATAAATTGGACATGAATGTATACTTTACAAAATAGTTCCGTGGATAGCATCAGAAGCACAGGTTTTTGAAATCCAGTATATTTGAGTTTAAAATTTGACCCAGCTCTCTGAGCCTGAGCAAAAGATATAACTGTTTTCACTCTTGGATTCCCATACAAGACATGGAGCTAATACCTACCAAAAAGAGTAGACAGGTAAAGACTGTAGTGGAAAGTGAAACTTTATATATTAAACAAATTATCATCAGTCGCCTCTCAGTGGGAGTGGAGACCAGTTCCTCAGGTACATTTAAAAGAGAAAGTATATGAAATGGAATATGAAGTTTTTTGGCATTCAAAAAGATTTCAGAAAATATACCTTCATTTAAAACATAATAAACTAGTTATCAGAGGAAGTATAAAAAGTGCTCATAATTGTTAGAATCTTGAACTTCTACACTGGCATTTATTTTCCACTCTATTATTTAGAACACTTAAATTTGCAAATTACTGTGATCAAATCTAGTGTAGTAAAAAGTTTGTCTTACTTTTATAGCCTCATTTTTCAATCAGTATCTGGCTCTGAATAAAAATATCTTTTCTGAAGCATGAGAGTAATTTGTAAAGAATATTCTGAAATAAGATTGGGTAACATTATATAGAGAGGGAAGGCATTGAAATCTGCTAGAAGTCGATTATTTTCCTTTCAGTCATTAGAAAACAGAGCATCTCCCTAAATTTCTGTTTTCCTTTGGGCTTGATCACCTTCTTTCAGCACTTGACTACTTTCTAATGGAAGATTTCCTTTTGAAGCCAGGGGAATTTCCTCTGTAGTAAAGATATTGTTACCTAATAAATGGAAAGCAGACCCTAACAGTATAAAAATTAAGGGATGGTGGAGACGAACCATGAGAGACTATGGACTCGAGAAACAAACTGAGGGTTCTAGAGGGGATGGGGTGGGGGGATGGGTTAGCCTGGTGATGGGTATTAAAGAGGGCACATTCTGCATGGAGCATTGGGTGTTATACGCAAACAATGAATCATGGAACACTACATCAAAAACTAATGTTATGTGTAATGTATGGTGATTAACATAACATAATAATAAAAAAAATTAAGGGATGGTGGAATAGAGAAAACTCTTTCCTATTCAGCATCCAGTATATGATTGGGATCTCAACTAGTGATTTATTTGAAACATACAATTGAAGCTTTATAGTAATATGAGAAGGGAAGTGTGTGGATTTCATACTAAACATTTTTTTAATTTTTTGATTTCAGTTTTGTGAATGAAACTATTTGGATAATACTTTTCATTTAGATTACACAGGTATTTTTAAAAATCATTTTAACTCCTTTTTTCAGAAGGCACGTTTGAAAAGTGTGTGTGATTCTTTAAAAGTATGTGGTATATACATATATACATACAAATACATATGTATATATGAGATAACACAAAATTATATAGAGTAAAAGTTTCCCTGTTGCTTACCACCACCAAAAACACCACCACAAGACCAAAAACCCACCATCAAAACCAAAGAAGCCGCTATTTGGTGTATATCCTTTCAGAAGTTTTTTGATATATTTACAAACTACTCACTGTCTGCAACTTGCCATTTTTAATTTAATAATACATTTTGGACTTATTTCTATGTCAGTCAGGAAAGCCTTTTAAGCTTGTTTTGTTTTCTATGGCATGTATATGTTTTAATCTTAAAACTTTTAAAGAAATAAACTCGAGGCATTTATTTTTTTCCATAAAATACTTACTGAATCATTTACCACATAGGCACTAAGGATATTGAAATGAAGATGTAGCTCCCTGACCTCAAGGACTTATATAGTGATTTTTATTGTTTCAGTACACAAAAATAATATAAACGTCAAAGATACTTTCTAACTGCAAATTTAGCAAGTCTTACTGAAGAGGAGTCCGGTGACTCCAGGGTCTTTACATACCTCTCTGAGGTGCTTTGCATGTGAATTTTATGTCTCCCACAAAACCTGAAACTCAGTAAATACCAGCTTATTGATTTGAATATGACAATATCTTAGCCATATATTTCATATTCATAGATCATCTGCTACAATGCAGATATGGTTTCTGATGTTTCTTTTATTAAATACTAGATGCCTTTGTTATCAAGGGCTTCATCTTGATTAGCTCTATCTCCTCCTCCTCCTCCTGTCTCCCGTTATTCCTAGTTCAGAATAATTACTGAAACATAATTTAGTCTGGCAGTTTATTGTTAAGAATTCAGAGCCCAGAAGGTAATTGTTGTGTCTGTCTACTGTTCATGAGGCTTGTTACTGTACATATAATACCACTGGGCTAAGATTAAAAATCTGCACATAGCCTGACACCAGTGTCCCATTTTGGAACCTACAGCCAGGATACTTCCATACTTGAAAAATACTGGGTTAGGTATTAAAAAACAAGTGAATAAGATGATAAATTATGGCATGACATTTAGTGGAATATTATGTTGCCATCTTAACATAATCATGAAGCTCATAAGAGCATGGAGAATGTGCACTATAATATAAAAGCAGAATAATCTTATATGTCTTCTGAGTACAAGTAGGCAAACCAAGACATTTACACAAAGGCCAGGGACACGAGCGGGCAGGCAGTTTTAAGGGCTGAAAGTGTTTCTGAATGGATGACAGAGCATAGCGTTTGAGCTGGGCACAGAGACAAGAAATGAGCCTGGAGAGATGATTAGGAGGTGGTTTATAGAGTCTTGTCTGTGCCACCCTAAGTATACATTTATTATCCTTTGCTAAAATGTCCTTCCTTTATGAAAATGTCTTCTTTCAGATGGTGGCTCAGCAGTAAACCTCTTCATGAAAGGCCTTCTCCAGACATACTCTCTGAACTTCTCACCCCCACCACCACGCATGCATGTATGTATGCACACACACACACACACACACACACACACCCACCCACCCACACCTACACACACAGTTACTCTCCCATTACTGTGACTATTTCTTTCTTAGCTTACCACAATAAGTAATTGTTGTGAATTTATTAAGTTCTTGTCTATCTAATAGAATGTAAACTCCATGAGGGAAGAGAGTATCTGTTATATTTACAGATTTATGGTTGTTACAAATGGAACATTTCAGTAAATATTTTTGAATGAATGAATCAGGAGTTTGAACCCTCTCCCCAGCACCATTCCTCGCTAACTGTATGAGCCATGGGCAAATTATTTAGTTTCTTGAGTCTGTTTTTCTCATATATGAATTTGGAATGCTTATACCTTAGGTTCTTATCTCAGATTGCATAATGTAGTTAAGAATGTAACAATACATTTTGGTTGCATATCTGAGATTGGTCACTATATATCTCCTGTACAGTGATTATCTAACTGGTCCAGGCTCTATAGTTTTCAGGCTGAAAGCCAGAATTAGAGCCCAGGACTATGGCTTCAAAAGCTTTCCTATTTTCACTGCCCAGGGCTGTCAGAAATGGGATCATGATGAAAGCCCATGGCTCCCCAGGGTCAGGAGAGGGGCTGCCCTGCCCCTCGTGGATGCAGGGCCGAGGCTGGTGGTCGGGCAGCCAGTTAGGGACTGAGGGAATAGGGAGAGGCTGGTCCTCACTGGAATTTCCCACTATGGGACCCTGGAGGGATGTTCAGTGAAAGCAGCTGCTTTGTAACTTGGTATATGATCGATGAAGTGAAATGCCAAAGTAGCTGTTCAAACTATAAATCTCAGGTTCATGTGGCAAATTTTGATACTGGAACTTCTAGAGAACATTTATTAGTGGTAGTTTATACTTAATGCTTAAAACCTCCGAATTCTTCAAAAAGAAGGGTTCTTAGATTTCCAGCAGGGAAGAATTGAGCACTACATCAACTTCTGTAAATTGAATTGTCCTTTATAAACAGAAATAGGGATTGGAGAGAACCCTGTTCTCTTTTGTAATGTAATGTTGTAAGAAAAAGTTTAGAAAGTTAATGAAAAGATTAGAAATTGTTTTAAAATTATTCAAAGTTTATTAGAGTATATTAAGTTTTCAGCTAATCAAGAGTAAATTTTCCTTTATGGAATACATTCAAATGAGCTATCGTAAATGAATTAAAAATGTTCTTTAGTGCCTACAGTGTTTTCTAAGGAAGCAGTTTTATGGGAACCTGTTTCCAGGGATTTAAACATTTTTGTCCCTATTTTATCATTTAGATAGAAAAAAATATCAAATTCACGGTATGGAAGTTTTGTTCTTTCTTATAGTTTAATGAAACTGTTTCTGCCAGCTTACTCTGTTAACTATGGAAGGAAAATAATTTCTTTCTTTTGCAATTAAAAAAAATTCAAGTTAGGCTTCAGTTATTTTTTTAGTCTTTGTTAGTGAGAAGTGCTTCAGTTATACAACATTGAGGGTAATTTAGATGTATACAGAATGGTTGGATATAAATTTTTCTCAAATTGCCTTGAACTTTTAATGGATAAAATGAAGAAACTTTGCCCCAGGGAAAACATAACTATTTCAAGTTTTATTACTCATAAGTACTAACATATGAATTTTTAGTCTCTTGTTTATATATGTAATTTATTTTATGTTCTGCTTTATATTTATAGGATGTATCGTGAAATATTGCATATGATATGTTCAGTACAACTTTGGCGTTGGGATTGTTCCAGAGCTGAGAGTTTGCTTAAAATTCAAGACTGTTTTGTTTTAGACATTTGGAAGAGAAGTCTGTCTAAAATAAATTGCCCGTTTTCCTGTCTTAAATAGATTGTACTGAGCAAAAACCTTTCCTTGATGAATGATCAAACTAGGGTTTATTTTAAGCTTCTTCAGAGCTTAGTGGCTTTTGTAAGTGTAGTAGAATTCCATATCCCTACCCTACTATGACAGCCACTTCTACCTGCTGGTAAGTCCACTGAGGGCAAGATTAACATTTTTTATCCCTGGCACCTCACAGGGCACATGGTCTATTATTTTAGTTGAATGAATGAAACCATTTTGCCAAACTATGATGCCCTTAATACCAACTGATATTTTTAGTGTACTTTGCCATCAAAATAAATGACCTTAGACTGCTGTCGCTGCTTCTTGCTTTGGGGCTATAATCTTGTCCTAGCTTGTAGACCTCATCCTAAATACCTTATTCCCTTTGTCATGAGTCTGGAAAATTTAATTGAGTATGGTTCAATATTATGTACAGTGAGAGCAAATAAGCTCTAAGTAAGAGCCTGACTGCCTATAACTATAAAGGAGCGCTTTTGGCACATGAATTCTGGGTCATCTGTTTTAATTACAGAGGTCTGTGTTTCTTAATTTTTCTGCCATTTGGTTCAGTTCTTTTCTCTTGAGAAGTGGATCTGTGAGAGTTGGGATAAGCCTTATGACACAGTTGTGATTCCGCAACTCTTTGTTGCCCTGCTCCCTACCTTCTGGGGACTTTTATTCATGCCAAGTTTCCACACCTCGTGAAGTGAGGCTCACCTGGTGGCTTATCTCACTGCAGCTTCACCTTTTCCACCAAGTTACCCTTAGTGTGGTGGAGGAGAATCAGTACCTATCTCAGACGAGTTAGGGCTATATCCCCAACCACTAGCCACAAGAATGCAATTTCTTTGAAGTCTTACTTTGGAAAATTCATGCCAATTTAGAATCTATACGTAGTATATTTCTGTTTATTTTAATGTAAAACAATATTTTGAATAACTAATAGAAAAACATTATGTCTACACACAGGCATGTCTAAGTATGTATTCTGTTTAAGTTTATATTGTTTCTTCTCAAGTATTACCTCTCCTCCCCCCACCCCCCAAAGTCACACTGGTTATCTATAACTGAAAACTTTGAGCATGAGAGACAGTTTTACTTCCAACCCACCAAATTCTGGACTCTTATTTTCCCCTACATTCTGCTTGCAAACTGGAAAGTTCCTTTTTTAGCTCTTCTTACCCCCCTCCCCATGCCTTTATCATAGGCAGCTTAAGGAAACAAATTATATTTTCAGCCTTCTTTCTAGGATCTTCTTAGCCACATCAGCAAGTTCATTTAGATACATTTTCTATCTTCCAAATTATCACAGGCAGAAATGGCTATCGGTTATTTGACCACAACAAGCTGCTGTTCCTCCCGTCTTTAATTACTGCTTTATAATTTTCCCTGCTTCTGTCTACCATTCACTCCCAAAACTGATACCTCATGTTCCAGGTTTTTATTATTTTTATGATGGCAACACTTTACTTTCAGTGTAATTTCTGTAGCCTTTCTCAATCTCTGCTTAATCCACCTCCCCAGGCTTGGTGGCTAAAGCAAGAACTCTTGAACATGATTTTGCGTTTAGGGTGGACTGAGCTGGGTCTGCTCAGGCGGCGGTGGTCATCTGATGGCTTGAGGGACGGGGGCCTGGAGAGTTTCAGGTATTCTCTTCACTCCTGCGTTGGGGCCTTGGTGCTACGTGCTGGGCAGGCCCTTGGCTCCATGTAGTCTTTCATTGTTCAGTGACCTACCGCACACCTGCTTACTTGGCAGCAGGGGTCTTCAGAGGGAGAAAGCTGCAAGACCCCTGGAGGCACCAGCTCTGGAACACACGGTGTCACTTCTGTGTTGCTCAAAGTAAGCCACAAGGCCAGCTAGACTCAAGGGGCAGGGAAATAGACCCCACCGCTTGATGGAAGGAGCTGCAAAATACCGTGGCCATGTTTTTTCACACTGCCACCCCGGTATTGTATGCCCTTCAGAGTATTCCAGTCGAGAAGCAAAAATTATTCAGTACTGTTGATCTTTTAAACCAAGGATCAAAAACTGACTGCTGAGGCCTCCATGTGATCATTGGCATGTTTAAAGATTTAAAACTGAAGAGATTTTACACTAAACTGAATCCGAATTTCTTCTTCTGTTTAACAAAATGGAAGCCCTGGCATACGAGGCTTGCAGCAACAAGTCACCAAGGAGCTGGAGCTAAGTAGAATGCCCCTTCAGGTTGAGGGTGTTTTTTCTGGTTCGTCACAGGCCCCGCCACTGCCCATTCACTAGTTCTGATTACCTACCCAGCTCCCAAGGCATTTGAACCTGTGACAGCTCATCGTCAACCGGGGCTGTCTGTCAGAACCACCTGTGAAGGAAGCTTTTAAAGCTGCAGGTTCCAGGGCACTACCTAAGACCCTTTGAATAGGAAGCAGAGCCTGGGCACATGCATCGTCCCATAGTGCCACAGGTGGTTCTACATACCCATCATTAAGAACCGCTGACCCAAGATAAGGCTCCCACATATTTGAATAATATTGAATAATTGAGAAATGACTGTACTTTGAATTTACTTATTTCTCTACTTTAAAAAAAAAAGTCATGCTTTCACATTAAATTTTTCTTCCTAAGTTCTCTATGAAGAGAGTATGTGATGAAGTAAGATAGGGAAATTAATTTGTGAATTGCTGGGAAATTTAATTTTGGCTCCTGAAACTCTGCCTTCTCCATATTAAAAAAAAAATCAGCATTTATTACAGCTTTAGGGATTTTCCACTTATAGGAAACTCAAATAGAAGCAATAAATTTTAGTAGTGATCCTTTTATTAGCACTTGAATCTCTACCTATTGAGAGATGTCTTTATAAAGATGGGAAAGGACTCTGAACATCAACAGCTCTGATTACCTTTAGAAGCTAACCATGGAGATGGTACCATTTACCTTGAAATTAAGGTAAAGCCTTAAATTATTAAAGGGACTTAAAAGCACACAAAATGTATCTTCCTCTTCTCTGTGTCTCAGAAAGCACCTTCTTTTACAGTATTTTATTTTAGTAAACACTTTTACTTTACAATAATAAAGTCATAATTTTTTTAGATATGGTCAATGCTTATTTGAGATTGTTTAAAACAAAACAAAACAAACTCATGTTTGAAAGTCACCCTTTGTTTTCCTTGACCTGCTTTCCCAATTTTGTTAGTCCAGTCTTCTCTATAGCACAGATTCACAGAGTCAGAAGCAGGTGCTGGGCTAGGTCCGGGAACACCAGTCAGACATGCCTGCCGTCAGTGAGCACAAGGGTGGGGCAGGGGGTGAGGCGGGATAGTTGTAATCTCTTAAGAGAGCGATCCTGAGGCTATATTGGAAGTCTGTGAGAAACACATAGTTTAAATCTTGCTTTTGGTAAATATTTCAGAAGCACAGTAGTTCCTTAGAGTGAATTCAGTGAAGTCTCAACCTTAAGAGTTAAGGGGTAAGCATGTTATTGTCTTTCCTATTTCAGACTTTAAGGTATTCATAGAAAATCTGAACTGATAACTTAGAAGGAGTTATGAAGTAGTTTCTTTAAAACCTCTGCCAAGGTCTGTCTCTTTTGATTCAAGTGTCTCCGTTCATATTTGGTAAATGCATCTTATTTGGAAAATTATTCACTTTCTTGAGGTACGTAAGCTTCTTATACTTCCCCAGAGGCTTTTCTACTATATTTTATTAATTGTGATGGTTTATTACATAAAAAAGTTCTCTCATGGTCTCTAGTAAAAGAGACATTTGCCCTTTTGTTTAAGTAGTATACATATCCCTCACTAGTGTATGGTTTGTCAAATCCTTCTACATTTGGACCAGGGCTATGGAATTCTTTCATCCCTTTGGGGAGAAATCTCTGCTTTACTTGCACCAACAATTCAGTAGATGGACAAGGTTAAAATAAATATCATCAAGGCCAAAGACAATATTTGTACAAATTATACAATACACTATTAAAAGATTTTCTAAAATTAAGAAAACTTTGATTTTTTTCTCACATATTATAGTTCACTTTAAATATATAACTCCCCAGTTGTGAATCAGAGTAAAAAGTAGAACAGAAAACCATTTGTGTTAGCTATTTCATGCATTGTTTCATGTTGTGGTTTTGTGAAAAAGATTTTCTAAGCCTTGGGGTCTAATAAGAGGCTGAAGCCCTGTTTGGTTTATAAATATGTGTAAGATATTTTTTAGGTCTTCAGAAATAAAAGCAGAGAATCATTTCCTTATGTTATCAATTCCTCCATGGGAAAGCATATTAAAATGTAGAGAATATAATAGTATATAATTTAGCAACATAATATATAATGTGGGTTGAGAGACAGTTACAGTGTTTTATTTCCCTATATTTTCCATTTTAACTGAATGCATTTTAGCAACAATTGGTTTCTGGCTGTAACATTATTTTAGCTGTTTCATAAAGCTTTCTAGCAAATTACTGTGGTGTACCGGATAAAATTCCTGACTTCACTCTTAAAAGTCATATTATGAGCAGGCATAATTTTTTACTTTTATAGGTAAGCACGTATTTTATAACAGTTTGTGTGTGTGTGCTGCCAAAGCCTAATGTTGTTCCTAACATTATTTTAGTGGTTTCCTCTGTATTTAAGGTTTTGTTTTATGCAACAAATCAAGCATCTTTTTTATTTGGTTCATAGTAAGCTGATACATACAGCACTGAATTCTGGGGTCACACATCACCAAGCAAACAGCATCTATTTGAATAAGACCTTGTTGTGTTTTCCATTCACACAGTGCCTGCAGTGTACTGTCTCCCCAGACAATCCTACCTTGTCCTCTTTTCAGGTGATTCTGGCGCTAGTCTTTGACCCTTCTACGTACACTTCCTGCCACTCTCTCCAATTCTTACCACCGCCTGACGCTTCTTACCTAACCCCACATCCCATTTGGTCATGTTTTCATCTGAGAATGTAATTCCACCCCAAGGTGGTGGTGGTTTTTTTTTCCCCATATAGAAAAGACAAGAAAATAATTGAACATACTAATAAACATCCATGCATTTATCTCTGATTTAATTTTCAACATTTAATTTATCAACATTACTGCCGACCTCCCCGCCCCTTTTTTTTTTTTTAAAGGAATGTGTCATTGAAGTGTTCCTAATTACATTTCCTTTACTCCTGCCCCAGATATGACCACTCCAGTTGTGCTTCTTTGTAGTACATGTGTTCTACTTTTACCACATCCCTGTTTAGCCACAAACAGTATGAACTATTGTATTACACATTCTTAAATTTGCCTCTGTAAAAGGTAATGATTTTAAAAATTGAGGCATGGTGTTACAAGTGGATTTTTTAAAGACTTTTTTTTAGAGTAGTTTTAGGTTCGCAGCAAAATTAAAGGGAAGGTACAGAGATTTCCCTACACGTGCATAATCTCACCTATTATCAGTATCATTCACCGGAATGGTAATTTGTTTAGCAAGAATGAACCTACATTGACATGTCATTATCACTCAGAGTCCATAGTCTACACTAGGGTTCACTCTTGGTGTTATCCATTCTATGAGTTTGGACAAATGTATAATAACATGTATCTATCATTATCGTATCATTCAGAGCATTTCACTGCCCCCAACATTTTCTCTCCTCTGCCTATTCATCCCTTCCTCACTCCTCTATCAGTCCCCGGCAGCCACTTGTCTTTTCACTGTCTCCGTATTTTTGACTTTTCCAGAGTGTCATATAGTTAGAATCATATAGTATATAGCCTTTTCAAGATTGTCTTCTCTCCTTTATTAATGTGCATTTAAGACTACTCCATGCCTTTTCATGGCTCGATAGCTCATTTCTTCTAGTACAGAATAATAATCTGTTGCCCCAATGTACCACAGTTTATCCATTCACCTACTGAAAGACATCTTGGTCACTTTCAAGTTTTGACAGTTATGAATAAAGCTGCTATAAATGTCTGTGTGCAGGTTTTTGTGTAGATACAAGTTTTAAGTTCATTTAGGTAAGTACTAAAGAGCATGATTACATGCTAAGAGTGTGTTTAGTTTTATAAGGAACTGCCAAACTGTCTTCCAAAGTAGCTGCACCATTTTGCATTCCCATCAGCAGTGAATGAGAGTTCCTGTTGTTCTACATCCTCACTAGTATTTAGTATTGTCAACATTCTGGATTTCGAGCATTCTAATATGTGTGTAGTTGTATCTTGAGGTTTTAATTTGCATTTCCCTGATGGCATAAGCTGTGCAGGTGAAACTTTTTCAAAAATATTATTATATTCTTTACAATTTAAGATTCTTAATTCATTTTTAATATGAAGTAGTAGTTTGTGAATCTAGGCTTTTTGTCCTAGCAATATCCTTTATCCTTTTAGTATTTTTGTCCTCAGTGTTTTGTTATAGTTAATAACCAGCAGAATGCCTCTGCATATTTAAATGAAATACATGTAAGACTTGATTATCTCAGTATAGTTATTATGAAATGCATAGAAGATGCAAGATCTATCTCTATCAGTCCAAAGAAAGTATTTTTTTGTACAGTTTAGTTTTTTAAATTCTTATCTACATAGATTATCTTATTAAAAGTAAAACTGGCACCCTCTCTAGATGAGGACTTTTTCCTGTAATTACAAAGAGAACAAAACCTCATATTTTACAAGAGTAATACTAGAATATAAATGAGGAGAGAAAAGAGCACAGGACAAGGAGACTTCTAAAACTACAAATCTATGTATTTTTAAAATATACTGTAAAGAGGAAAGATGGGGACATTTACCAAATTAGTAAATAGTACATTTACATTTGGAACTTACCTGTTAAATCCTGCAGCTGAATCACCTTTTATCTGTGCAGGGTCATGGCAGAGCACCTGCCATCCTCTTCATATACACGTAGACCAAAATCTCTCTGCAGTGAGCCCTTTTTTACCTGGAGCTTTGCTTTTTCTGCAAGATGGCCAGGCCCCTCATTGCTGTTGAGTGCAAGTTAAAATGCTTCAAAGACCTGGAGGTGTGGCTGAGACAGGCTTTTCTCAAGTCTTAGCCATGTATAATGCTTTGGTAAATGAAAGTGGAAATCTTAGATGAAAGACCTTGATGTTGAACGTTGAACCAACTGAGGTATAACATATGTCTTTAAAATACTGACATGTAGATGATGTAAGGATGATCTAGTAGCCAAGCAAAGCTTTCTCTTGTAAACCAGTATGCTGGAGGATGGCCTGCAGGGGCAGAGTCTATGACTGTGCCCCTTTCCAACCCGCTTGCTACGGATGTGTGCCACCCGGGTCCCCTGCCTGAGGTTGGCTGATCTTGGGGGAGTCAGAGAAACTCTTCTTTCTTGTCTGGGTCTTCTGCAGTCCTGTGATTCAAGAGTGCCTTTCAGTTCACAGTCATCCCTACTGGTTCCACTTATTACACTTTTATTAGTATGTGGGCAAGATGGTAGCTAAATGATAAGCATTTTTAAGAAATGGGTTTGTTTAGGGGTGCCTGGGTGGCTCAGTAGGTTAAGCATCCGACTCTTGATTTTTGGCTCAGGTCATGATCTTGGGCTCATGAGATCGAGCCACACCTAGGGCTCCAGGCTCAGTGCTGAGTCTGCTTGTCCCTCTCCCTCTGCTTCTCACCCTGCTTGCATGCTTTCTCTCTCAAATAAATAAATAAGTAAATAAAATCTTTAAAAAAAGAGAAATGGGTTTGTTTAGTTCCAAATAAATGACTGTTTAATAATTTCCTATTTGTATCTAAGCATTTTGTCATTTTTTTATATGTTGAAATTGGTGTTGATGGCTGATAGATTTTTATGTGAAGTCATGATGTGATATAAATATATTTTTTGAAGAGTAAAATTTGTGAACTTAAAATTTAGAAGAGGTTGATGCAGCCTCATAATACTTTGTTTTGTTCTAATGTATTGGACTTTTTATTTACTTGCCTAATATTTAGAGGAAAAGTAAAGAAAGCTGTAGCAAATAAATTATTTTCTGAAGCCATTTTCTCATTTCAGCTTATTAGAATTTGCAAATGGGACAAGAATAAAAATGATTGTGTGTGACGGACGTAGTAGCAGTTCAGAACTCTTGGGTGATCTGAGGAATGAATCTGGACATAGAAACTAAGATGACTTATCAGATATGCAGTGTATGTGGCAGGATTTTCAGTAGTGTGTTCATATGCTGTTTCCGGCTGCAAAGTATTTGACTAGGAAATGGGTAACAGGTTACCTAGATGTTCTTTATACCACCTGTATAATACTGCTTGCTCTAAATTTCAGAATTAAGACATTGAGACTTCAGCTATTTAGAATAAAAATACATTCTTGTGAGGAGGAGGAATTCATATAGGAGATATTGCTGTCACTATTAAATTCTTAGAACTTACCAAGGTACTGATATAATTTACATCAACTTTTCTTGGGATACAACCATTTTTAACACTTCATACATCAGATGAGTATGTTTTTGACAGTGGGACATACTGATACCTCTTCCAAGCACCCCCCCCAGCAATGTTGTCCCATGTCAGTCCAAATAAATTAGCATTCAGTCAGTGGTTGACTAAACATGCTACCATAAAAAAAATTGAAGTATACAATTAAAAATGTACAATTGTGATTTTCTTTTTCTTGTTCATGTTGACATCCACTGACACATGATACATGAATCAGCAATAATTTCAGCTGTATATAACAGAAAACTCAAGCCACAGTGGCTTAATCAAACCATTTTTTTTCCCTCTAGTCTAGAGAAGGCAGCCTGAGGCAGGTCGGTAGCTTCACAATGTCGTCGGATATGAGGATCTCTCTGACCTTCTATTTGGCCCTCCTTCTGGCTGTCCAGCTTTCATCCTCATGCTTGCTGCCTCATGATGACAGTGTGGCTGCTGGACCTCCAGGATCTTCCTAGGAACAAAGAAGATGAAAGGCAAAAAGCCAAAGGCATAAACCAGTCAAATCTCCCTTTTAAAGAGCTTTCCTGGGAACTCCAAGTGGTGCCTTCTGCTTCTATCTCCTTGGCCAGAGCTAAGTCTGTTTGCCATCCATAGCTGAACCAGAGGTTGGGATATAGGTTTTGTTAGCTGGGAACTGCTGCTGTGCACAAAACAGGGGTTGTGTCACTAAGAATAAAGGGGGGTAAAACTGGAGTAGGTAGGTAGAAGGATCTGCCACACCTGTGTGCAGAGATTTCCGTGGCAGAGACCCAAAACAAAGCCCAGGAAAATGGCAGATATGAGAGAAGTATGGTTGTGTTTTGTTTTGTTTTGTTTTGTTTTAAATCATCAATTTAGGAACTAGGCAAAGCTCTACGGAATAATAGAGTAAAAAGAAGTTAGCATTCTGTAGTCCTTCCTTTTGAAATTGACCCTAGGGAATTCTCGAATTACACCAATTGGTAGTGCAATAGAAATGCTACAGACTTGGTGTTAGGGGACCCAGGGGCCTGAGTCTGAATCTGCTGATGTCTGACTTTGTTAAGCTCAACAGATCACTGTATTCTTCTTGTCATAAGGGTTTCCTCCCTTCACCTCTAAAATGAGGGAGTCCAGCTAGTCACTGTGATCCCTCTAAGGTAAAAGACGTTCTGATTATCTGGGTCTTTGGCTTGCAATTTACTCAGTTTGACTCCAAATCTAGCTCTTTTACATCACCACATGTGAAGTTAAGTATATATAGTATTGGTGGTCATTTTTATGAAAAATTGCCATCAGGTTACTTGTAAAAGCTTTAATTTGTATGGAAAGCTAAGGTATGCTACTTCTCAGGCATGTCACCCCTTTGAGACTCACCTGTGGCATAGACCTGTGACCACACATGCAAATGGCCCTGTTAATTTTGGTGTTAAAGTAGGATTTTTTTGGAGGGGGGGGGACTCTCATGTTCAGAGCTGTAAAGAGAAGGGAGGGAATTCCTCTATTTCATGTGAGTGAGGGATGCTTCTTCCCGGATGTCCATCGGGGTGGTTTCAGGCTTGCAGACATCAACAGCATTCCTCCGTTCGGGTTGGCATTGCAATGCAGAGCTGCCCCTGGGCTCCTCACACCCCTGTGTGCTCCTCCAGGAGGAACACCTGTGGTGCACCCATGCATCTGAAATAGTTAAACCAGTGTCAGCTCTCTCCTTAGGGGCGGCATGTGCCAGAACACAACACAGCAAGCAGTGGCCTCACTGATGGGAAGCCACACAGAAGTTTTTGGAAGGTGCCCTAGCAATGCTTCAGGCAGCCCTTCAGGCAGCCCTTCAGGCTGCAGGGGGTCGTGGACACTGAGGACCCCACAGGAGTATGTAGAATGCAGGTGGAATTGGTGTGGGGCGGGGTGCGGTTGAGGTGCAGGAGGAGGATCCCTGTGGAAGGGCTTGTCAGAGGTTTACATGATTTAGGATAATGAAATAGTATGTCTGTCTGTCTTTTCCTCTCTGTCCCTGCTTCCCTCTGTTTCACTCTGTTATCTTTCTGGCTTTAATTTAGTATTTTATCCTAAACAAATATATCTTTGTGTTCAGTTGAAAATAGTGGATAGAAATTTGGGTTCTTAAGGCATTTGCCCTTGAATAAGGGGGAAAAAAAGGATTTAAGATAGAAATCTGAGCAACCTGAGGGTTCTGTATAGAATATAAGAAGAGTTGCAATGAATAATTAAACAAGTTATAGCTAATAAAATATACAGCACATTGCTTCAAACTAAAACATTCTAACTCTGCCTTAGGGATGAATGCTTTTCATTATTTTTTAATTGTTGCCAGGGTTGACCTTGAAGGTCTTTCTGGCAGATAATTTGTTATGGTAAGAATGAGATCACTAAGCATTTTAGCACAAGCCGCATGATACGTAGAGTTTCTTCCTATTATATAATGGTGATATGATAAGTCTGTTTTCCCAGGAATTTGTTCCTTCGTTGAGGTGGTGGTTTATTTCTCAGTGTTTGGCAGCCTCAGTGTTGCTGTCCAGTAGGAGGATCTGTGGGGTTATGATGCAGGCTCTTGAATCCACGTCCTATTCATACTTACGTGTTGGCAAACCTCTGAAGGCCCATAAACACCAGAGGAATGTGCCTCCATTTTGACAAGATGAACACAGGAAGATCTAGGATCTCCTTTCTGCCCTCAGGAAAGTGGTGTCCAGGGAGATCATGCTTCCCTGAAAAGAGTCCTACAGATTTTGCCCTGATGGCCTTTGTCACTATTTGGTCTTCCTTCGTAGTTATTATAGGACCTGTAATTGCAGACTGGTTACCAATATGCCTAGTTACTGGTGTTCTTATGACTGATTTCAAAAAGAAACTGTAAAAGGCAATGAAATGTTTCATTACATTAATTTGCAATTCTCCATTTACATTATATCTTATGAAGAACAGATAATAGAACATTATGGCTACAAAATTGGTAAAAGCATAGGAAAAATCTGTAGTTTTCACCAAACAGAATAGGAAAACTTATTCTGCACAACTGGGGAATTAAATTTAGCAAATACTGTTTCTTGTTTGTTTAGAGTGTGTACTGAATTTTGGACTTGAGTAATAAGTTCTAAACCACGTGGTGTGGATGTGCATAATATTAGTAGGTTCTATGTATACAATCTGAATTAAAAAAAAAACTCATTCAGTTGATTGGACTCTGATATATGCCTTTTTTTCTTTGTCAGTAACATTTAGAAAAAAATACATTAGTATTACAGTTCTCAGGATATTTTCTTACAAGGAAAATCCAGTGTACTTTTATTTATTTATTTTTTTAATTAATTTTTTTTAGAGAAAAAGTGCAAGTGGTGGTTGGGGAGGAGGGGCAGAGGGACAGAATCTAAGCAGACTCCGTGCTGAGCATGGATCAACGTGGGGTGCCATCTCACAACCTTGAGATCATGACCTGGGCCAAAATCAAGAGTAGGACACTTAACTGAATGAGCCACCCAGGTGCCCAAGTGTGCTTTTAAATATATATAAAGATTTACAACATATATGAAACTTACATGTAAAAATAAGAAATAAAATTACTACCAGGTATTCACATATTGATGTAAGAAGTTTTAGCTTCTACTATTACATGTAGAAAATACTTGTTTTTACATTTTTTAATATTTTTGGTAATAGAAAACATGAATTATTATACATGATCATTTGAATTCTATTTTGAATATGGTAAAACAATAGTTACCAAGTGTAGTCTACATAAAATATTTTTTCCTTTCCAGAAGTTGCAAATGAATCTTGGTTCATAAAAACAAAACAAAACAAAAAACAAACAAACAAAAAACTCCTGTCATTTTACTGAGCATCTATTTCCTTATTGCTGTCATTCAGCTTTAAAAGGTGCTTATTTATAGACTCTGTGAATCAAACTGTCCTTGGCTTATGGTGTTAAAGTTGTAAACTTAGGCCCTTTGCACTGGTGATGTCAGTTTACATTTTGGTATGATAAATCCCTAGTCAAACAGCTGTTGTTTAACATTTATAAAACTTCATAAAATTGTGGCAAAACTGTCATGTTTAATTTCAGATACATTCAAAATATAGAAAACCCATAATTGTTAACCAAAGGCAAAAGTATGAAATGATTCTTAAAAAAAAAAACAAAGATCTACTGGAATTTCTAGGCTACTACAAACTGGAGTATAAGAAAATTATAACTTAAGTTGTCTTGATTTACATGAAGTTAATATGCCTCTTGCTATTGTAGATTTATCTCCGACCTTATTGCCTAAGGCTTGGTTTTGCTCAGCTCAGAAAAGAAATTCTAGAAAATCATTCAGAATTACTGCTTTAGTTCCTATTATTATAGCCACTTTTATACAGTATAGTGAAACATACAGCATGACAATATTTCATGCTACCCTGTAAGTTCTTATATATTAAAATAATCAGGTTGTGAATATTTAACTTTTGTTACAGCTTATTTTTGAGAATATTCTGAGTATGTTTACTTATTGTCTAATTTATAGGCTGTCTTATTTATACTTTGGGTAAATGAACTGTGGTTACAAACTGGATTTGAAAATATGTCTCTGAGTAAATTGAGACTAACCATTCACATTTTTTAAAAGAATGTGAGTAGGGAGCAGGGGTTTTTGTTGGAGAGAAGGGGAAATATTGTTTCACTGCTTTATGTGCATTCCTACTTTATTTATAAGATCTTAACCCATGTTCTTCTTTTAATATTACTTAGAGTGACTTTTACTCCTTTTTCCATAGTAGATCTTTTGGTTGGCAGGAGGAAGTTAGTTACCCTGTAAACAAGTTATGTTATAAAAACTCTACTAAATTGATTATTGCCATTCTTGGCATATTTTAGAAAGAGTTAAATGATGTTACAAATTAGAAATAAAATACCCAGACTGGCTTATTTAATGTATAATGTCCTGGAAATTACAGACATTATTTTTATATGCTATAAATGCATAATGATTGCATCTGTATAATATATATTTTATACCTTTCATATACTCTTCACTGATTGAGCTGCTCGAGGCATTGAGGCTGGGTGACTTTGGGGTTGGACATATCAGTCTTTTGATCTTGGCCTGCGTATTGGTTGGTTCATGAGCTTGGGCAAACCACTTAAGCCCTGAGTTTGTTTGCTCTATGCAGGGGGCACAATAGTAGGGTCTTCTGTGAAGATTGAAAGTAATAATGTAGAAGTGAAGCAACTGTACATAATAAGTGCTTGATTAATATTAGATATTTAGTTCATAGACCATCTTGTTTTTATCCTTAGCTTCTAGGTCAGAGTCCAGTTAGGAGGAGGTAGAATAGGTAATAACTAACTCATTTAGAGATCCCTGAAAGGATTGCAACAACTTTTGTGCTTTGTAATTTGAAGATTGTTCTCTTTGACTTGACTCACACCTTCATAAAGGTTTATGTGGACAGGGATGTGACCTTCTACACAGTCAGCCAAACTAGAAACCTGGGCGTCATCGTTGATCCTTCAGATTCAAGCTCCTTTTACCTACCTGTGGATTTAATTGCCCCCACTGATAGTTGGTGTAGCTGCTCAGTGGAAGGAGCAGTAAGGGCCGGCATTCTGTCACACACAGAGCTGGTATTGGATCAGGGTAGATTGCAGTGGTGAGGGAAAGAAGACTGGAGAGGGGGCAATTCCAGACAGGGGGACTTGCATAAACAAATGTTTGGTATTGAAAGTAGAAAGCATAGTGGGAGGTGGCATAATGTTAGACCAGAATATCTAGAACACACACACACACACACAATGTTGATGGAGTTCACTGGGTTTGGTACTTTCAGTGGAAAACATAATGGTGTCATTTACTAAATGATTATGTGGGCATTTCCTGAATGAGTTAAAAAGTGATCATAACCGGAGTGAGTTAACTGTTACTGTTAGCCGTACTTTGAGCTTTTGGTTCCTTGTTTTATGTTTTTAAAAATAGGAACATTTTGATTGAATTTTCCATGTTTTAAACATCAGTTTCCCTACTAACTTTTATTGTACAGAGGTCTTATATGTCATGAGTGTGGGCAGTAATATATTTTGTCATATGACAAAATATACTTTCTAGTACTTAGTAATGAAATGTTTCTGAATATAATTTAAGTCAATGTTTTATTTTGGTCTAGCAAATGGAAAGGTCACAGAAGTAAACTTTAAAGCAATTTAGAAACTTTAACAAGTGATGAAACTTGCAGTGATTATTTAGAATCATTACATTTTTCTAGAGAAATAATTAATGGCATTTGAACAACTGGGCTAGCTCACCTACCATCATTTACTATTTTGCTAGAAGATATTGAACTGCTTTTTACAAACTTCATTCTTACCCGAACTTACCTTTGATCACCTGTGTTTGCCAAAGGATAAAGTGTTTGTATTATGAGTATATAAATGTATAAAATCTTAATGTCAGTGTATATAATTTTTAAAGATGTACTTTTTTATTATCTTCTAATAGTTCTTTCATTCACAAGATAAACATTCCCTGGTTGTATGTAAGTCTCCTTAGTGAGGTCTAATGTAAAAATTATGTAAGGATTGAAAAATTATTCATCATAATTGTTATAGAATTTGTTAGATCAATCTAAACTATATGGAAAACTATTGTGAAAGTTTGTGTACTGAAGAGATGTTCAACATCATTAGTAATAAGGAAAATACAAATCAAGACAATATTGAGATACCACTTATGCCTAGCAAGGTGGCTATAATCAGACAGACAGACAATACCAAGTGTTGGTGAGGATGTGTGAAATTGGAACTCATTCATTGCTGGTGGGAATGTAAAATGGTACAACTGCTTTGGAAATTAGTCTGGCAGGGGCGCCTGGGTGGCTCAGTCGGTTAAGCGTCTGTCTTCGGCTCAGGTCATGATCCCAGGGTCCTGCGATTGAGCCCCAAGTCAGACTCCCTGCTCAGTGGGGAGTCTGCTTCTCCCTCTGCCTCTCCCCACTGCTTGTGCTCTCTCTCTCAACTAAATAAAATCTTAAAAAAAAAAAAAAGTAGTCTGGCAGTTTCTCAAAAGGTTAACATAGAATCACCATATGACCCAGAACTTCCAAGAGAACTGAAAATATGTGTTCACGCAAAAACTTGTACATGCATGTTCACAAAAGCATTATTTTATAATAGCCAAAAAAGTCAACCTAAATGTCCATCAACTGATGAATGGGTAATCAAAATGTGGTATAGCTATACAGTGGAATATTACTGAGCCAAAAAAGAAATGAGCTGCTACATGCTACAACGTATGTGAAATTTGAAAGCATTATGCCGAGTGAAAGAAGCCAAACACAGAAGGCCACGTACTTTATTTATTTATGAAGTGTCCAGCGTATGCAGATTTACAGGCATAGAACATAGATTATAGTTGTTAGGGGCTGGAGACAGGGAGGAGTGGGGCATGACTGCTAATGGGTACAGTTTCTTTTGGGTGGATAAAAAGATTTTGGAATTAGAAGCAATGGTTGCACAATTTTGTGACTGTATTAAAAATCACTGAAGCGCATATTTTAAAAGCATGCATTGTATGGTGTATGAATTATATTTCAATAAAAAAAGGAAAAAAAGACTGTGCGTGTGTGCGGTGCCACTGGCATTGTATTTACCCGAAATCACTACATTTTTAAAAGATAGTCTGACTTCCCTGTCAGGCTTTTTGAGTAACATAGAAAGTCATTTAAATCTGTTTTTGTGAATTTTTTTCATGCAATTCTTAATTTTAGTTCTCTAAATTAGGTGAAGATAGGGTATTAGTTGGTACGAAAATATATCCATACTGAAATATGGACTTAATAAGGGAGCATCTATGAGGGAGAGCAAGTACAGGGGCCAGGTTTGAGGTCCTCCTGCTTCCTAATATCTTTAAGTTATTGAAGTAGATTTTCAGATTACTCTCTGAACCTTTCACTCGTCTCAGTTTTCTTTTTATCACTGGCATCATTAGAAAATCAAAGTTGAGGGCGCCTGGGTGGCTCAGATGGTTAAGCTTCTGCCTTCGGCTCAGGTCATGATCCCAGGGTCCTGGGATCGAGCCCCGCATCGGGCTCCCTGCTCAGTGGGGAGCCTGCTTCTCCCTCTCCTCCCCGTTCAGTGTTCTCACTCGCTATCTCTGTCTCTCGCTTTCAAATAAATAAAATCTTAAAAAAAAAAAAATTAAAAAAATCAAAGTTGCTTATTTAGTAAATAATATGGGAGAATACTATAACGTTTTTCTTTTATTTTAAAATTGGCCCGTTACCTCTCATCAACTCTTGTTTCTGAATAGAAGCTTAACTAGTTCTTATAAAGGGATGGTTTCTTAGACTCCTTTGAAAATCCCACTTAGCAGCTCTCCTGGCACCTTCTTGGTGCTTCTCCCAGATCTCGTTGCTCAAAGCAAAACAGCCTGGCTTGTCAGCTGTGCAACTTTGGGAGGGAGGGTGAACTTTTCTACACGTGTTGCTACTACGCTGTGCATTCTGCTCCGCCCGTTTGCGCACCGCGGTTTGAATCCGTCCCTCTCTTCCTCATGGAGAGCTGGGGAGGAGGTAGATCCCCGCCCAGATTCATTGACGAATTCCTAACCACTTATACTTGAGATTTTCTGTCATAAAGAATACTTGGCTTACATCCTTAAAATGGATTTTTAAATAAGAATTAGTTTAAAATAACTTGCATGCTCTGAAAGAGGTACCTAGATATTCTATAGTTAAATTTAAATACATGCCTGAATTGAGATAAATATTAATTCTTAATCCTTTTTATCATTTATTTTATTAGCTGCTTAATCTCTCTAGTATTGTTTTCCAGCTTTTAATTTTCATGTAATATACTGTGAATTCTTTTGTAGCTTGCTTTGGTTTTGTTTTGTTTTGTTTTTTTTGCTGACACAGGTTGATTCAGTGAATTTATTTTCATTGCTACATAATATTTTATTATGAACACAATTTGTTTCCTTTTGATGAAAATTCTTTGTAATTTTTCTTTATTTCAGAGCATAGCACACTGAATACTTTTATATGTTTCTTTGTGCAAATGTACCACGGCACAACAATTTTTCTGAGTATATGCCTGTAAATGAAACTGACAGGGCATGGAGGATGCATATCTTTATTTTTTTTCCCTAGTCGTTTCCAGGTTCTTCTACAATTTATAGTCCTACCGGTAGTGTATGAGACTCCTTGTTTCACATTCTTGCCAACACTGTTATTAATGAGTCAGAAGTTTTTGCTACTCTGAAAGCTAGAGTGTTTTCTTACTGCTGTTCTTTTTTCTTTTAAAGGAGCCCCCAAGCACCCAGATTGGAGGGAAATCTTTCTAGCTCATCCTCATTATTTCTCCTCTAACCACCTCCATGGCCAATGGGAAGGACCCAGCAGTTATACTCACAGTAGAATATTTGAAGAGTTCCTCTGGTTGTCAGTCTATACTTTCCCCCACATATCTGGTGTGTCTTAGCACCCAAGTCCTGTAACGCTACGAAGTGGCCCTAGATGCCATGCCTACATGGTCTGTATTTGCACCGCGTACCCATTCCTCTCTCCTGCTGTCTCTTGGGCACCAGGAGGCTGGCTCTACAGCCTGTATCCTAGAGAAGTTCTCTCCCCCATTTTTCCCACAAGGAAGGAAGCAAAACAAAACAATGGAAATCTCAAAAATAAAATCTCAATAAACTACCATGCTGTAGAAGTGTCTGACGTTGCCTCGGTGATTCTTCTGCCAGCTGCCCAGACTCTTAGGAGAAGCCTCTTCCAGGCAGCAGCAGTTTACCAACTCTTTACAAATGTCTGATGTCCAGCTGTTAAAATAATTATTAATATTTAGGGCACTACCTTTTCTCTCAACATCATTCTCATCTGTCTCTTGCTTTGCTTCTCCCTTATTCATCTACTCTTTCCTTACCTTTTCTCCTTTTACGTTCTTTCTAGCTGTTGCTGTTCCTTCTGACCCAGAGCCAGCTCCTTTTCTCATTTTGTGGACAGCATCTCTGTTTAAATGAAACTATCTTCATTGTCCCCCGACCTTTGAGAAGAGCTTCACAATAGTTGAGAATAGTTACGTTTTCCATCGGAAACCCCATCCTTTGCTGGTCACAGTGGCTAAAGTGCTCTTTATGATATTCCCAGGCTAGTTATCCTTCTCCCATGCAGGTATGGGCTCCAAATTCACTTTTCCAAAGACCGTCCATGACTTCTTACCCAAAATTTTTAGTCTTCTTCCTGCCCCACCAACTCACATCCCCTCATGACTTCTTTATTTTTTCTCTTTAGCAAACTTCACTATCTAATAGTCTGTGTATTATACCTGTGTACCTTTCTTTTGTCTTCCTTCCCCACTAGAACAAAATGTCAATGAGAAAACTAAAAGTTAAATCAGAAATGTGTTGTCCTTTGTGTCTGTTTAGAATTTAAAAAAAAAATGTTGTGACCTTAGTAAATATGTAAACCCAGGTATATATAACGAAATAGAAATTTCAACATCCTTAAATTTGAATTTATACTATATTGGGCAAAGTGTCAAAGGAAGTATAACTTTGAGGGAAAAGAGTTTTTGTTGTTGATTTTAATACTATGGTCACAAAATTATACCTTTAAATTTTTATTTATTTCTGGAAATAGACCAGGAATGTACTATATTAAAATAGTAATTGAGTCCCTAACATAATTTTCCTGGTGTTACTGCAGTTATTTGCTTAAAATTTCTAATAACATAATGGAAGAATATATATTAAATCTCACCAAGAAAATTGTAGTCCGGGCTCTTTTTCAGGTTTAGCTATTCTTGGAAGATAGAATTACCTATATTGTTAAACATCATGTGCTTTTAAGCTTTTGAAATTTTAAAGTTCAAGCTAAATTAATAGAGAAGTTGCATTTTTGAAAGTAAAAGAAATGGTTAAAGTTTCAGCTAGAACTCTTAAAGCACTAAGCTTTCTCTTGCCCTTTTATAGACTCTTAACCACATTTTGAGAGTCCTTGAGGAGAGAGAGCTGCAGAAACCAAAGGGTCTGTTGCATGTGGAGCTGCATTCCTACTCTGTACAATATTTGAAGCACACAAAACCAGCACTACACTGAGTCCTTTGTTCTTCCTGTCGGGCAAAACTCTAGATAGCTTACTGTAAATATGGCCGACCGCCAAGCTGTGGCGCAGATTCTTTTTTTTAAATACTGTAAACTGGCACAGCCTCAAGAATTACAGTTCTTCCTTTTATTTGCTTTCTCCTTCCATACTGAAGAGTTTCCTCTGTCGTAAGATAGAAAAATAGTTGTTGTGGTCGGGGAAAAAGTGCCCAAACAACCCCTTTTTTTCTCCCTTACTCTTAGCCTTGGGTAGATTTCAGCTGAAATAAGCAGAATAACTTTATTACTTTTAATTTTTAAAAGGACAATGTCCTCTCATGGTGATGAAAAGAATGTGAGTAGAGAAGTGTGAACGGAGTTGAATTCAGAATTTAATACTATGTGACTTTAAAAATTAATTCTGTATTGATGTTTTCCTATTTTTCTTTGTTATCATGGTTTTACTTCCTGTTGTCCTGGAATATTTTTGGTTTCAGATTCTAGTTTTAATATGCCTGCTTTACTTCTGACATTACCAAGTTGCCTTCTCCTTGTGTTGGAATTTGTGCAGCTGCCACTGAATTGAAAAGAGGTAGAGGGAAATGAAGGGTGTGGAGTTCTGTCTTTCAACTACTGGGTGTGTCCCTTTTGAAACTTAAAATGCAAGAAAAGGCTTGGAAATGTTATATTTTTGAAAGGATTATTTGCTCATGATATTAAAATAGAGATGCCAGAAAGAAGTAGATACTTTCTTGATAGAACCATCTTGTCAACATTTTTAAATTTTGCAGTTTTAGTCATTAATCTTGCACATGGAAACTTCTAGACCCAAGTAGACATTAAATGTATATTGTAGTTGTCCGAAAATCAAGCTAAGATTGAGTGTACTGTTCTTCCCTACTTCCCTGATGTTAAAATTATTTTATACGATAGACACATGTCAACATACTTACTTTTTCATTTGGCTCATTAATCACCATGTTGCAAGACTTTGAGCCCCAGGCCCTGGGTTTCAGTCCTGGTTCTATTACCCAAAAGTTTTGATCCCTGATATAATTCATTAAAATGCTCTGATTCTGTTTCCTTGTTTCTAAAATGAGGATAATTTATGGTGATTTCACATATCTATCCTTAATTTCATTTTCAGCATCTTAAAAAATCATCTTTCAGTTCAAGTTGGCAGACTTGAACTGGGCATCTAAAGTACTGTGTTCAGGGAGAGGGTGTACACACGTGGATAATGAGAATGGAAGGCATACTATGGAAATCAGTTGTAAAACAGTAAATGAGGGTGAAATAATACAGTTGGAACAATGGATTTCAACGGGTAATATTATATAAGACTATATAAGAAGGTAGATTTGAGCTGGGCTTGAAAGGTGGATAGGATTTCCTGAGTGGGAGAAGAAGGAAGAAAGGGCCAGGAGGGGCTTCAAGTCAGAAGAGAGCCATCAGGGTTGGAGGACTTGATGCATCGATGGAACCTGGTTTCCCTTGGAAAGAAAAATAGAAGTGACTTTAGAAGGAAATCAAAGTATAGCATTGCTTTATATAGTAAGAAGTAATGTTTAATCCCATTACATATTAGAAACTTACATAAAGTGCTGGTTTATCCTAATGTCTTATCAAAGACATCTACTTTCTTTAGATGCTTTTTCCAGATCATATGTGTATGTGTGTGTGTACACATACACATATATATATATAATCAGATATTGCTGAAAAATCTTTCCATTACAAGTGGCATATAAACTCCTTTAGTAACACTCCTTTAGTAATAGAAGAGTGTTGTACTCTGTAGTTTTGAATTTTTGAACAACTTAAGAGCAAAGATTCTTTAAAGAGATTAAACTGTCTGAAGCATACTCAGAAATCAGTGGAAGGATTGGCATATTTAATCTTGGTTATTATCCCTTAAAACCATGTTATAACTGAATAACTTTTCTCTGGAATCGATCCAGTATCTGTGTTTAAATGTTAATAACTTGGAAAAATAAAGAAGCTATTGACTTTCTTCTTTCATATGAACCTTTCATTTGTCAGCAGTTTGAAATACTATTTCATGATAGATTATTTAAAATAAGCTACAGTGAATAAGATTGCTTATGGGCACATTGTATTTCTGGTTGCCAATAGGAAATGTTTTTCTCAAACCTCGAGTCAAATATTTTTTCCATGTTAAGAAAGCTTCTTTAGTGTTTGGTACCTGTTCAACTTTTGGGTATGATGAGATTATCAATTGCATCACCTTCAGGGATATGAATGGAATCACTGAGAAGTGGTGGTAAATAGTAGGGCTTTTGTTTTCAGAAAATATTAGTAGCACAGTATAAATGAGGGGGAATATAACATATTTTTAAAACAGGAGATCATGGTATAGTATCTAGAATTCTATTTCTACCATCGTCATTAGTTCAGTAGGAGATTTTCAGGAAGTGAGATACCTTTCTGCTTTGGTTTATTTACCCACAGAACACTTTTTAAGGTGGAGTGTGATATTTAATGTTATGTTTTATGAGAGAATGCATCTTAATTTAAATACTCTTTATTTGCTAAAATAGTGTATTTTACTTCAACTTTTAGATCTGTTCTAAAATTATGACCATGAGCTTTTTGTACATGAGCAATATTCATCCCTTGTTATGTAGTTGGCATAAGGTAGTAACCTTAGTAATCAGATGTCTGATGAATGAATAAATGAGACATTAAGGACCTAGAAATAATCATTTCTATGGGAAAAAGTTGAGAAGTTGAGTTTCTCCACCTTGTCCTTTTAATCTTGGGCTGTGTGGATGCTGTCACTCACCAGCTTATGATCATAGGTAATGACCTCATTTAATGCATCTCATCTTTAGATCCTCCATTTGGATAATCTCTGTCACAGTAGTACCCATCTCAGCTTAATGAGCATTGATAATGTTTTGTTTTAGCAAAATTTTAGGTATCCCTCATAAGTTCTTGGTGCTTTTGAATGTCTTTTCCTTCATTTTTTCCCCCTCCTTTGATAAATTAGAAACTGTTTTGAAAGAGATTGCTTATGCATAAGGTTATTAGGTATGAAATTTTTTACTTTCTATAAGGTGGGGTATGCCTGTTTAATTCTGTGGTGTAGCACTTTCTGAGGGCCTCTTTTGTCTCTGAATATTTATAGAATTGTAAAATTTAAAGTAATCAAGCCAAGGGGTCCTTGGGCATTTATCTAGTTCCCTCTGCAGACAGGTCCGGAGACATTTTTACCAGCTATCCTGTCTTAGCCCATGATTTTAAGAATTAAAAGTAATGAAGGGAACTTAATGTTCATAACTTATTCTCTGAATAAATGGCTATTGGTAAGACTGATTCTTCTGCTTTACTTTAAACCAGACTGAGAGAGTGCTCTCTGTCTTTTTCCAAATATCTAAATTTCAGCACCCCCTTCCATTCATCGTTTTGAAATTTCATCTAAATTGCATAGTTAGGAAAAATCTTATCTAAACCTCTTGATTTTGGTAACATTCCATGTGATAGCATTCCATTCCAAGTATTTATCCAAAATAATAAACATCTGTTTCTTTTATGTGCAGACATATTGACACACAAATACAGTATTGAAAAAAAGTTAGTAAGGCTAATTATATGATTCTTCTAACCATACCACTTTCATGATTACATTCACAAGAAAGACTTTTACAAAATAAATTGAATAGCAACGTTTTCATTTCTTAGTAAAGTGGTTTTTTTTTTTTTTTTTTACTTTTGAATTATTTTAATTGGTTTGTAGTGAGGTTCTTCCAAATGTTGATCCATGGGAAAATAGATATTCAGGAATTTTTCAGAAAATTTGCCCTCCAAACTCTTGTGTTGGTCTTTGTGCCTTAGCCTATCCAACCAGGTCAGGCATGGGTTTCATGGGGCCCAAGGTGAAGGTTTTCTTCCAGAAGAAGCAGGAACTCTGCTTTGTTCTGTAGTCAGATCACAGTTATCTTGCACCTGTCACTGGCCATCTATCCCCACGGGACAAATCTTACATCCATCACCACTGCTAGAAAAATACTTCAAAGCGCATGCCTCCCAGTAGATGCGCTGGTTGCATCATCTTGGTATACAAGAAAGCATATTATTATTGATTTAGAAAGTTACTGCTTCCAAGAGGGTGGTGCTTGGTTCTAACTCCTTAGTGCCCATTAATTGTGTCTGATTTTGTGTGGTTCTGTGCAGTGTATGAAGAGGCTGAGACTGCCAGGATAGCTAACCATGAGCTCAGAGGCAAGTCTTGCTGCTTTTTGCAATGTAGCTCATCTTCACTGCTTTTTCTTCTACAGCATTAATTATGTTTGTTTTGTTTTGTTCTCTTCATTAAGAGCCTCTCAAGGGGGTAGGTAGGTATCACTGGATAAGAATTTATATAATGACATCAGAGTGGGCAGAATCCATTTGCCATATAGAAACAGTAGATTATGCTTTGAAATTTAGAGAAACCGTGGAAGATTTAAGAGAAATGGTGAGCATGATGATTATGCGCAAAGTGCCGAAGACATACTTAAATGTCAGTTTTCAGATCTGTTATCAGTTAAGTTCTGTCAGTTTATTTTTTTAATCCAACTCAGATTTTTCATATTTCAAGTGAAGTGTATGTCTCTGCTAATGCTGCCATTTGGGGCATTTAAATTTCTTTGGGCAAATGCTATAGTCATAAAATGTATGGGGGAAGTGCAGATGAGAAGGTGGCTTATCTACGTCACTGTGAAATTGTATTCTAATATATTTTTAATTCATGTTATGGGCATCTTAAACAATTCTAGGTTCACCTACAAGTCACTTCCTGTGGGAGGAGGAAGAGCTTCTCTTTAACAACAGGCACTCACATCTTTGGTCAGATATGTCCTCATATGAAGAATGTGTTTCAGTGGAATTAGTACCTCCTCCAAGAAGAGAACCAAGAGAAGGGAACAGAATTCTGAGCTGTGCAGTGGCACTCTAAATGTCAGGGTAGATTTTTAGGTCCCCATGAAATCCCTCACTTCTGGTCTCTGCTATTGTTATTTTAGATCATTACTATTCATGATAATAAATAGCCAATAGTGGTATTTTGTTATTAATAAAATGACAGGGTACTTTAACATACACAATTATGTATTTAATCCTGCTCTGGTCCTAGTTACACTGATCACAAGGGGCATCCTACACATTCTATCAGTACACAGTGTTTCACTGATTTCTAAATGTGGGTAAGAGAGGAAGCAGCAGAAAGGGATCTAAAGACGGGACTGGTATATAAACTAGCACTGCAAGGGAGAGAGTGAGTGAAAGAAAAGATAGGACAATATAAAAGGCACAAAGAGATATTTAGGAGATATTCACAGAGAGATCCCAGAAAGTGGGGCTCAATTCATAAGCAATCTCAATTCCTAAGTCTCTCCTCCACTGTGTCCAGCATGATTTCCCAAAAGACGCAGCCCTGCGGAGATTGAGTTTGTTTACACCATACTGGGGATTATTTTCCCTGGTACTCACTAACTTTCCTTCTTGGCCTTTTCTAAACTTGTTGCCTTCAGCGCTTTTCTGGTTCTACCCCTCTACAGCTTGATGCCATTAACTACATTCTGTAAAAATGCAGTCTGCACTTTAGAATTTGCAAGCAGTGGGGCGGGTGACACTTGGCAATTACCTGTTAGCAAAGCAAAAATCATTTCCCTTAACAGAGTTTATGCAAAAATGATCCAGCATGGATTACAAGGGCAAGTATCTAAATTGTGATTTCATACATGGCACAGCATTAGTGATTGTATGTGGTTTGAAATGTTTGCTATCAATGAATAAAATGAGGAGCTCTTTAGATGTTGTTAGAGCTCTTCCTCCTCCCACAGGAAGTGACTTGTAGGTGAACCTAGAAGTACAGGGCTCAGAGTCCAGAGACCCTGCAAGAGTTTGAGTGTGTGCAGCGGTGCCTGTGGAAGCGAAGGGGAGGAGGACAGGTGGCTGGTGTTGTATGGGGAGAGGCAGAAACGCCAGCCCAGCAAGGGCACTGGGATGCTGATCTGAGGGGGAAGGGGGAGGAAGAGGGACACTTAGGTGGAATCAGTGGTGAGTGATTGGTGAGTGAGGATTTGGGGAGGAAGGAGAGTTCAGGATTTGGGCATCTAGGTGGATCTGGTAGAGGAAATAGAGCAGGAGGGCAAGTCTGTGGCGGAAGATTGAGTCTGGCTTTAGTGCATCTCTGTGTGGAAGCATACTGAGTAATTTGCAGAGGTTTTTAAGAGATGCATTTCTGCTTTTCATGTTGGCATGGAACTCAAGAAAAACAGATTTTTAGTGCTTTTTAAAAAGTTCTTCCTCAAGGACTGTTCTAGTTCTCTCTTCACTGTCACTAAAGTAATGCTGAACATAAAGCCTTCATGATGTGAATAATGAAAAATTTGTGTAGTTCTCTAAACTTAGGAGGTATATTACATTTGCCTTTGTGACTTTATGGATATTAGGTTGGGATTGTGGTTAAGCTAATGAACTGAAGATCTCAAGTTGATGGTCTCATCATTCAGTCCAGTCTTGAATTTCAGGCTAATATCTATGTTTATACATGATTGCTTAGCGAGAATTCTTTTGGTACATTAACATTTTTCATATTAAACCCAAGCTGAATTTTAATAGACATTTTTTCAGTTTGAGAGTATCTTTAAACTTTTTAATATTTATACCTTTTAATATTTTATACCATTTAAATGATGGCGTTGTTGATTTAACGTTATGATAGTATTTATGTAATATGCTACAGACCAAGAGAACAAGTATACGATATAGGCATACCTTGTTTTTATTGCACTTTACTTTATTGTGCTTCACAGGTGAGTCTTGTAGGGTTTGTTGTTTCGTTTTGTTTTGTTTTTACAAATTGAAGGTTTGTAGCAACCCTGCATTGAGCAAGTCTATTGGCACCATTTTCCCAACAACATTTGCTCATTTCATTTTTTGGTGTCACATTTTGGTAATTTTTGCAATATTTCAAACTTTTTCATTATTACATTTGTTGTGGTGACTGTGACCAGTGATCTTTGATGTTACTATTGTATTTGTACTGGGGTGCCATGAACTGTACCCATATAAGATGGTGAACTTAAATGATAAATGTTGTGTTTGTCCTGACTGCCCTACTGTTTGGCCATTCCCCCATCTCTCCCTCTCCTTGGGCCTTCCTAATCCCTGAGCTGCAACAATATTGAAATTAGGCCAGTTAATAACCCTACAATGGCCTCTAAGTGTTCAAGTGAAAGGAAAGATTGCACATCTCTCACTTTAAATCAAAAGCTACTAACGATTAAGCTTAGTGAGGAAGACATGTCAAAAGCCAACACAGGCTGAAAGCTAGGCCCCTTGTGCCAAAAGTTGGAACAAATTGTGAGTGCAAAGGAAAAGTTCTTGAAGGAGATGAAAAGTGCCACTCCAGTGAACATATGAGTGCTAAGAAAGTGAAACAGTCTTATTGCTGATACAGAGAAAGTTTGAGTGGTCTGGATAGAAGGTAAAAGAAGATAAAACTACCCACAACATTCCCTTAAGCCAAAGCCTAATCCAGAACAAGGCCCTAATTCTCTTCAATTCTATGAGGGGTGAGAGGTGAAGAAGCTGCCCAAGAAAAGTTAGAAGCCAGCAGAGGTTGGTTCATGAGGTTTAAGGAAAGATGCCGTCTCCATAACATAAAGGTATAAGGTGAAGCAGCAGGTGCTGTTATAATATAAAGCTGCAGCAAATTATCCAGAAAATTTAGCTCAGGTAATTCATGGAAGTGGCTACACTAAACAGATTTTCAGTGTAGATGAAACAGCCTTCTGTTGAAAGAAGATGCTGTCTCTGACTTTCGTAGCTACAGAGAAGTCAGTGCTGGCTTCAGGGCTTCAAAGGACAGGATGACTCTCTTGTTAGGGGCTAATGCAGCTAATGATTTTTGGTTAAAGCCAAAGTCCATCTACTACCATTCCAAAAATCCTAGGGTCCTTGTAATTACGCTACATCTATTCTGTCTGTGCTCTATAAATATAACAACAAAGCCTAGATTATAGCACATCTGTTTACAACCTGGTTTACTGAATATTTCAAGCCCACTGTTGAGACTTACTACGCTCAGAAAGAAATATTTCTTTCAAAACATGACTGCTCACTGGTAATGTACCTGGTCACCCAAGAGCCCTGATGGAGATGGACAATAAGATGAATGTTGTCATGCCTGCTAACACAGTATCCATTCTGCAGCCCATGGGTCAGGGAGTCATTTTGACTTTCAAGTCTTATTATTTAAGACATACATTTTGTAAGGCTGTAGCTACCACAGGTAGCAATTCCTCTGATGGATCTGGGCAACGTAAATTAAAAATTTTCTGGACAGTGTTCACCATTCTAGATGCCATTATGAACATTCATGATTCATGGGATTAATAGGAGTTTGGAAGATGTTGATTCCAAGGCCCATGGATGACTTTGGGGGATTCAAGACAGAAGTAACTGCAGATGTGGTGGGAATAGCAAGAGAACCAGAATTAGAAGTGGAACCTGAAGGTGGGACTGAATTGCTGCGATCTCGTGATAAGACCGATGAAGAGTTTCTTCTGGTGGATAAGCAAGGAAAATGGTTTTTTGAGATAGAATCTACTACTGTGAAGATTATTGAAATGACAACAAAGGATTTAGAATATTCCATAAACTTAGTTGATAAAGCAGCAGCAGGGTTTGAGAGGATTGACTCCAGTTTTGAAAGAAGTTCTGTGGGTTAAAATGCTATCAAACAGCATCACATGCGCCTAAGAAATCTTTTGTGAAAGGAAGAGTTAGTTGATGTGGTAGACTTCATTGTCGTCTTATTTTAAGAAATCACCATAGCCACCCCAATCTTCAGCAGCCTCTACCCTTATTAGTCAGCAGCCATCAGCAAGACCTTCCACCAGCAAAAAGATTATGACTCACTGAAAGCTCAGATATAAAAATATTATAAAATATAAAATAAATATTATATATTTAATATATATTATAATATAAAAATATAAAATATAATATAAATATAAAATATAAAAATATTTTATTTTTAAATATTTTTAAATTAAGGTGTGTGCCTTGTTTTTTTTTAAGACATGATGCTATTGCACATGTAATAGAGTATGAATATAACTTTTATATGCCAGGGGAAATAAAAAAATTCATTTGACTTGCTTTATTGTGATATTTGCTTATTATGACTATCTGAAACCAAATCCACAGTATCGCTGAGATATGTCTATATTGAAAGTTTATGTCTAATATTGAGTTGCTCCAACATTTACATTCACTGAAACCACCATCTAATTTTTCAGCAACTTTCCAAATGTAGTGAAGCATACAAGCTCATGACAGTACCATTTTATTATATATATTTTTGAACACCAACTCTCAAATGTGGAGATACTGGTACCTTTTTTGCATTTTTAAGTGATGTGAAGTTTTTTTAAAATGGGTAGCCTCTGAGGTGACAAAATTCAAGACTGATTTCATAGAGTGTAACATCCTTCATTCTGAACTTTATATATTACAAAGGCTGTTTTACTTACGAATAGATTGTAAATTGTTAGCATATCCCCAAAGAAAATAAACCACCATACAGAAAACCTAACAGTGAAGTATTTTTCTTGTAGATTGGTGTTATTGAAATCACATTGCCCGTGTAATTGTACATCTAGCTATTGTTAATAAAATCTAAACATAGCTAATAGAAGGTCATTTTTCACTGTTTGATGATTTGTTATTCTAGAAAATTCCTTTCTATTATAGCTCTTATAGAGGTTTTTTTTTCTTTTTTGTAATTTTAGCTTTTGATACTCAGAATGGAATGTAATCACTCAGGATTTAAGTGTGGGAGGAAGGGGAAATCAGAACTTTTTTTGATGATTTAATAAGGCCTTTGCTTCATGTGTGAGAAGGCTTGTGAACTGATGAGGAAGAATAGAGACATTGATTTGGTAAGAGTTTGTCAATTTAGATTTTTCTAAATTAGTACTTGTGTCTTGAAATTTATAACTGAATTTGAGAGCCAGTAACTTTTTCTCTTCTAGTGTATCTTCTAGAATATTGCTGTGTTAAATAAAAAAAAAAAAAAGTGTGTTAAAAAAAAGTGTATAAAAAAGCAGCTGAAATTACTTCAGAAATTCCTAAACAGTCACATAATTGGCAGAAGTCTTCTTAAATCTCATTCAGTGTGCAGTGTGTAGGGTAGGCATGTGTCCCAATTATAGTACAGGAAGGTCAACTTTATTTTTAGGAGGAGAAAGAACTTGCCTATATATGCATTAAATTGTTCTTACAGATTTTCTGGGAACCTTCCGATATCAAGTATTTTGTCCAGTTGTCTCCACAAATATACTTGTCAAACCATGTTTAGGGTTCTTCAGAAACTGTGGTCTTTAGATCTACAAAGAATGAACTTGGGGCTACTTTGAGGTCTCCCTACATGGGGTACTTTGGCATTAGTTAGAGCTGTATGTGCTATGACTGAAGTCAGGGAGCAAGTAACAAGTGCACTGAACTCTCTGAGAGGGGCACAGACAGTGGGGGAGAGCACTTGGGGTGGGGCGGCTTGCACCCAGGGGTGGAAGCAGATGTTCCCTACTCACGATGTTTAACAACATCCTTGTATGTGATTACACCTGCTGTGTCATTGTTTCCTTTGATTTGGGAGCCAAAGTAAGTTTATCCAACATATATGTTTTCAGCAGATCAGGTTTTTAAGAATTCCGTATTTCCTGAAATGTTCTTAGAGATTTATCTTAAGATTTGGGATATTACATCAAAAACTAATGATGTAATGTATGGTGATTAACATAACATAATAAAATAAAAAAAAGATTTGGGATATTAACATTGGTGAAGGTTGGGAAATAATAGCTTTGAATTTCTGAAACAGAATTTTCTGGCTTTTTTTGATTTGATTTTTAGATTTTGACATTGGCATTAAGGATAACTTTTTGTCATATATTGAAACACTTTATAATTTCTGTGGCTACCTTATAAATTGGTGAACTTTGTTGTGAGAGTTGACGGGAGACCCACCTGGGGTCAGTGGCCAGAACTTCCAGGAATTCGTGAGTCTGGATGGGAGAAAGAATTACTCTTTTATTTTCATTAGTATCTAACTGAAATTTGGCCCTTGTCTTATTTATGAGTGTAAGCAATCAACCCTAGTAGTATTGGCAGCCTGTGACTTTGCCACTGATAGAAATCACAGATATTTTCATCCTACATTATAGCTGTTACAGATATCTGAAAATATTGAAGCTCATTACTACTTCGAAGTTATAACATTTATTAGACCCACAGTTAGAACTTGTTATTTAATACATTAATAAAGCAGTACATTATTATATCACATTTTAAATATTTTGATAACTGTCAATCTGATGATTTTCTGTGTAATCTAATAACACACTTAAAAAAACCATCATTCTGACAAGGGGTCCATAGACTTCATCAGACTGCCGAAAGTATCCACGGCCTGACAAAGGGTCCCTGGGCAGGGGAACTGAGCAGACAGGTTCTCTAGAGCTGGTTTTACCAGTACCTCACTGTGTGACCCGGGGCAGTTAGACCCTGTGGCACAGAGAATGAGGACACCCATTGACTTGGGAAATTAATTGTAAGGATAAGACAAGGGAAATAGTTTTGAAAAACTTTAGGATTATGCATACAGAAGATGTTATTAAAAGTATTTTTGCCTTCCTAAGAACACGGCATATATTAATAAATGTTAAGAGTGTAAGTGAGGCATCTAGATCTAATATAAATTGTGCTTTCGTTCTCCAGTTTCAGTGTGGCCCGGTGTCATCACACTTACAATGAACTGCTCCGGGAACATGCCAATTTCAATACAGCTCCAAAACATTACCATTCATGGAAGAAAAGAGGATTACTTTCCCCTAAATATTTCTTTTAAAATTGATTCCTGTATTCTCCAATCCCCTAATCCAAACTGATGGGCTTCAGTGCTCCCCAAAGCAATATGTCAGTCAGGCAAAGCACGGGAGGAAAGTGCGTGTTTCGTTTCCAGCAAGCCAACATGTAGCAGTGTGGTGAAGCTCCTCCGTCTAATATAATTAATCAGGAAATACATAGGAGAAGGGAGGAACAAAGATACTGAGTATTGTATTTGATGTTTTATAAAAGTTTTGTTTTTATGACAGCCTTACGTAGGTCATAAGTATTATGCAATTTTTAACAGATGAGTAAATTGAAATGGGTATCAATTTATTAAATGGTCACGTTACTCAGAAGTTATAAGACTTGGATTCATATTCAAGACTAATTGTAAAGCCATATGATTGAATTAAAATATAATTATGAGTAAAATTAATTGGGGATTAATTTGGAAATGTGAAATCTCTTTAGAGTTTTTATTTCTAGCGCATCATTCATTTTTCATTGACGCTTGAGATTGAATATACAGTTTGGGCAGGAGAGTATTTTTACCCCTTTGAAATTATAGATGAGACTTAGTATAGAGATACAAGAAAAGTCAACTTTAATTGTTATGAGTAGTGCCATATTTTCATGTTTAAAATCCTATCCCCTAATGCCTGTGACTTGGATACATAACAAACACATTCTGAAGGTCTCTTAAGTGAATGAGTGACTGAAAAACACAAGGAAGGCATGTTCTGGTGGGTGAAATTCTGACTAGAGGGAAATGGAAGGTTTACGTGGGATATCTGAAATGAACATTCTTTTCAGAGAACGCTAAGAGCAGTAAGGAGATCACTAAATGTAAGAAAACAGAAATGAGAAAAAAGGAAAAATGTAGTGAGAAAAATAAGTTTGCACTGTTAAGTAGTTCTGTAGTCACCAAGAGTTTTGACGTCTGTCACTTCATGTATAGGAACTCTGAGGTACCTGGGGCAGATGTCCTCTCCATCTTACAGATTGAGCCCAGGAAGATGAAGTAACTCTGTCACCTTTACAGATGAGATTCAGAGCAAGATCTTCAGATTTAACATCAGGGCACCTTTTGTGGGGACAGAGAGAGATGGTGGAGAAAATGGAAAGCTGCAGAAAGAAGGGTAGAAAAATGTAGTGAACAGAAGCAGTGTGAGAGCCTTCCGTGCTGTGCTTAAACGTACATTTCCTCAGAGACCCTGCCCAGCCTCCCTCACGCCCTGCCCAACTCTCTGCCAAATCTGGTTTTCCTGTGGTAGGATTCACTCTCTTGTGCTCCACAGCAGTTACCACAATTGGTAATTATTTATTTGCATAATTTTTTTGTTCAATGGTTCTTTCTTCCTCAAGGTTCTAGAATGTAATTCCATTGCAGTGGGAACTATGCCCATTTCTTCCCTGCTTCAGTCTCAGAGCATAATGCCTGGCACTCTGTAGCTTTAGGGCAGGTGAAAGCAGGAATGATTATATACTAGTCTATACATGGATGGAAATAATAGAAAGGCCAGTGTGGAGATAAAGAGTCCAAGAAACTTTCAATAAAAGGAAATAGAGCAGACAGTTTACAGTCTTGGGGACTGCTTTGTATCCTGAACTTTCCAGGAAATCTGTATTTTAAATATTAGTCTAGTTATGTGGTCATGTCCCTCAGTTTTTGGTTCTGAAAATATGGTCACCTCTACCTCAGTAACCATTAAAGGTGTCCATTACGCCATTACCATTAACCTTGTAAAGTAACCTTACAAGTTATGCCTTGTAAGAATGGAAGGAGAAGGAAAGGCCCTGAAGCTAGTGAGTGGGTGTTGGTTCTACCTCCACAGTCGTGTTTTGTAGGTGGTGTTAACACAAAATTAACAGTTGAAGACGTGGTGGACCAGAGAGATTTACCTTGCCCAAGATTCAGATGATAAGGTGTCAGAGCTCAGATTAAAACCAGAACCCATAATTTTCCATTACAGTGTGAGGAGGATGGAAAAGGACAATGCCAGGAGCGTCTCCAGCATCGCTTGCAGGGCCGCTGCTGGGGCAGGTTTCAGGGTGGTTCTCTCATTCTTTGGCTCGCGCCATCGGTAGTTACAGCTTACCTGCAAAGTTCTGTGTAATAATTGGTGTTCACAATTCTTACTGTGTCATTGGAAGAATGTAAATTATATTACATTTAAGAGAAAAGAATATCATAGTCTAGAGATTTTTATTCCAAGTGATTAAAGGCTTAACGCTTTAATTTTGTTATTGAGAATTCTCATGTATAAATTGATCCATGGATGTGTAGCTCGTGGCTAGAGTCACACACTCCAGATTTGGAACCTTGGACTTCATGAATCAAAAGTATAATTGAACATTGCTATTTCTTGCCAATTTGTATTTAATATTGTGTTATAAAAGATTTCAGCATTATATAATTAAGGTGAAAACTTACATGAAATCTCCTATTAAAATACCTGGCACATAGCACTTAAAGAATTTTTTTAAATTCTTTTTTTATAAACCCTGTCAAATTACTGTGTGACTTGGAATGTACGAGGATCTGAGAAATTATGTTTCTAGCAGAAATTCAATAGCATGATTCTGTTTATAACCCAAACACATCCTAAATCTAAATAGGGATGATTACTCTTTAGTTAATAGGTCAGATGCTTGTAAGTTTTTTTAAAAAGTTTTTTTTTAGAGGAAAGTGGGTTTGTTACTGAAGAAAATGTAATTCTAATTATACTACAGTTTCATAATGCTTTTGGCTGAGTTTTTTGCCTTTTCTGTGAGTACCTTAGCTTCATAATAAGACCTTTTAATACCCATAGCACAGAAAAGAAATTAATGAGCATACTTACTGCAGTTACATAGAGTATGGATCTTGGCCTACATTACTATGATCCAGTTTCAGTTGAACTTGTTTTTGGTTTTGTTTCAAGAGGAAAGCACACACTATTAAGTGGAGAAAGAATATATATACAGTATACTTAATGTGTATGTATATATAAATTAATAGTGTTAATTATATAATTTTTATTTTTATAAAGTTCTTCTCTACAGTGCTTGATGCTAAATAAGCAAAATGATAAATGTGAAGCAAGGGGAGAAGAAAACATGCCTTTGTTATGCTAAGATTTTGCTAAATGACTTATAGTATCTCTTCTATATTTTTGTGTTTGAACAGACTACCTTGAAAATTCCATTCCAGCTAGTATCACCAAGAACTTCCTTCTACTACATTTTTCTACCTTTTTACTTCTTAGATGTGAACAGAGCACATCCAGGGACCCTGCCGTAGCACTGTACATCAGTTCCTCGTTCATCTCCACCTGCCTCATTCTCTCATCCTGAATACTCACCTGTCTCCAGCCCACCTAATCAATTGCAGGGGATAATCTAATCAATTGTATGCAAAGATAGAGCTCCGCCGTACATGATATTGCCATTTTTAAAGTTTATAAAGCCTTAATTTGGGGGCCTCTATGGGCTGCTTGTAGTTGTACCTAAAATTGGTATGTGTGTGTGTGTGTGTATATATTTACACACACACATATAGAAGAGATGTGGGTACATAGCTGTTTCTCAAAGGGGGGTGGGACACCAAAAATGGGAAAAAATGGAAGCTAACTCTTAGATTTCCACCATTACCGCTATATCCATTCTCTCTCAACTAAACTCTGATTTGTAAATAGCAGTGAAAGATACAGTGGTGGCTGATTTATTTTGGCATATGCAAAATTTATTGGTACTCATTTGTTTCTCCTATAAGTTTTATATATATAGCTACATCTACCAGTGGTAGTGGTGAAACCAAAGGTAACAGGAATCCCTTTGCTTTGCAGAGCTAAGATCCTACATATAACCCAAGTGGATGTGAGAAGTAACTTCTTTTGGGAACCTGTAAGAACCATTACAGGTTCAGTAAATTCTAAAAATTTCATCCAGGTTATAAAGTGTTCAAAGTATTACTTTTTTTTTTTTTAATAGCTATGGTGAAGGCAGGGCAGAGAAAACTAAACACATTTGACCTAATGTGTTTAGTTATGATCTTTTTGTATTATAGTCAAGTTGAATGGTCCAGAAAAGAAAAATTAATAGAACTGTATAAGAAAGTTGGACCAAAATTACGGATTAGCAAAAGCAATTCATTTATCAATTCTAGCATGAATTCTTCCTTTAAACTGCTCTCTTCTGGCATGATGATCCAAAAAAACAATGCTTGAAAAATTGGTATCTTGTGACCTACCAAGTGAATTACATACGTAGCGTTTTGGAATATTTTTTTGCACTTTGTTGTTTTTAGAATTGTGGTTTAGTTTGTTTTATATGATCATATTCGTGTTTTTGTAGATGCTTTCCCTTTTTCAGGATCAACCTTGTCTTGTGGAAACACTATTATGGGTAGGCTATTACTGTGATTTAAGGTAATGGCCAATTAAATATCAACTTATTAGCCAAGTATTCTAATGGGCCACTATAATCAAAGATATGAGTGTCTTGAAATGGAATCTTTTTTTTTCTTGAGATTCTAAGACCTGCTTTTAGAACCTCAGTGATTAAGCGGTTTCATATAATTTAAATTTAGCAAACAAAGAATTGAGGCATGGCATTTTAATAAGGGGTTTACCTTGTATTGGGAACACAGCTGAATAAATATAGCCCTTTTGAAAGAGGACACTTTCAGTGCATTTTCATAATTTAAAGATACTTGTGGTTTTCTCATAATAATACTCTATAAATTGAGAAGTAAAAAATCTCTGATCTCAGTGTGTTTATCCCTTTTTTGACCTGTTCCTCATCTTTGTAGCCTATGTCACACTTTTAATTTTAACATGCCAGGAACTAAAGTGGCTTACACTTCTCTTACATTTTTTAAAATGATAATTGGAAAGAAGATATAATGGGGATTGATAAACAGAGAAAAGGCTATATAATATGGTACAATTTAGTAGAAATCATTAGTGTTAAATAAATAATGAGCCTTTGATGGAGATTTCTTTGTATTTAGCACAAAAGCTTGTTATGTTAATATTTTCACAGATTCCTCTAGGAATAAATTTAAAATCTGTAGATATCACAGAAATGTTTTACATTTATATTTTATATATGTGCATGCATTATATTTGCTTTACCTTGATAAAGTTATGATTTGGGAGAGACTTCCATGTTACAGCTACCCGTTGAAAAGATAATTACAGTCTAGTCGTTTAAAAGTACATGAATTTATGTTGGGAAATATACCTTAGAATTCAGTCCTCTCACTACGGAGGATGATGATATTTTTGACATTTAAAAGCATAGGTCCTGTTTCCATAGATAAGTGGGCTTGTATTGTATTAACACACATGCCTTCAATACAGAAATGAATGGATCCTAATTTTAAAGATTTACAAGTGAAGATTTGGTCAGATTATTTGTTTCTTTAGTATTGAGTTGTATGAGTTTTTTAAATATATTTTGGATATTAATCTCATTGTGTATATCATTTACAAATATCTTCTTCCGTTCTGTGGGTTGCCTTTTCATTTTGTTGATGGTTTATTTCACTGTGCAAAAAAAAAAAGCGTTTTAGTTCGTAGTCCTAATTGTCTATTGTTGTTGCTTTTGTTTTTCTGGTGTGAGGAGATTTATCCAGAAAAATGTTGCTAAGACCAATGTTCAAGAGATTACTGCCTTTGTTTTCCTTCAACGAGTCTTAGAGTTTCAGGTCTTATATTTAGGTCTTAAATACATTTTGAGGTTTTGTTTTGTTTTTGGTACGGTGTAAGCAAGTGATCTAATTTTATTCTTTCTCATGTCGCTGTCCAGTTTTCCCAACACCATTTACTAAAAAGACTTGTCTTTTCCCCCATTGTATGTTCTTGCCACCATTGTTATAGATTGACCATACATGGATTTACTTCTGGACTCTCTATTCTGTTTCATTGATCTGTGTGTCTGTTTCAGTTAATATAGCTTTGTAGTATGTCTTAAAATCTGAATTGTGATAACTCCAGCTTTATTCTTCTTTCTCAATATTGCTTTGACTATTCAGGGTCTTCTATGATTCTATAAAAATTTTAGGATTATTTTTCTAGTTCTGTGAAAAATACCACTGGTATTTTTGTGTGTGTGTGTGTTTTCCATGATGCTCTTTTATTTAAATAAACCGTTACTTTCCAAGTGCTTCTGAATTCTGATAGCGTTTTTTCGTTGTTGTTCTCAAGAGGTTTATTTTTTTATATTTAAATTTTTATTGTCATGTTAATCACCATACATTACATCATTAGTTTTTGATGTAGTGTTACATGATTCATTGTTTGCATATAATACCCAGTGCTCCATTCAGTACGTGCCCTCTTTAATACCCATCACCAGGCTAACCCATCCCCCTACCCCCCTCCCCGCTAGAACCCTCAGTTTGTTTTTCAGAGTCCATCGTTTCTCATGGTTCGTCTCCCCCTCTGATTTCCCCCCCAATACCACTGGTATTTTAATAGTGATTGCAATCAACTGTAGATTGCTTTGGGTAGTATAGACATTATGACAATATTAATTTTTCTAGTCCATGAGCATAGAATATCTTTCCATTGGTTTGTGTCATCTTCAGTTTCCTTCATCAGTGTCCTATAGTTTTTAGAGTATAAATCTTTGACCTCCTTGGTGAAATTTATCCTTGCGTATTTTATTCTTTTTGATGCAATTGTAAATGGGATTTTTTTGTTAACTTCTCTATCTCCTACTTCATTATTAGTATATGGAAATGCAACATATTGCTGTCTATTAATTTTGTATCCTGAAACTTTATTGAATTTACAGTTTTTCAGAGAAGATACTCAGATGGCCAACAGACACATGAAAAGATGCTCAGAATCATTAATCATTAGGGAAATGCAGATCAAAACTATAAGATAACACCTGGCATCAGCCAAAATGGCTAGTATAAAAAAGGCAAGGAAAAAAACAAGTGTTGGCAAGGATGTGGAGAAAAAGAAACTCTCATATATTGTTGGTGGGAATTTAAACTGATGCAGCCACTATGGAAAACAGTATGGAGGTTCCCCAAAAAACTAAAATTAGAAATACCATATGATCCAGTAATTCCTAACCCAAAGAAAATGAAAACACCAATTTGAAAAGATCTGTGCACCCCTGTTGTTTATTTGCAGCATTCTTTACAATAGCCAAGATACAGAAACAATCTAAATGTCCATCAATAGATGAATGGATAGAGAAATTGTGTTGTGTATATAGAATGAAATATTACTCAGCCATAAAAAAGAATGAGATCTTGCCATTTGCAACAGCATGGATGGACCTAAAGGCTATTTTGCGAAATGAGTCAGAGAAAGTCAAATACCGTATGATTTCACTTATATGTGAATCTAAAAAACAAATAAACAAACAGAAATAGACTCATAAATACAGAGAACAAACTGGTGTTTCCAGAGGGGAGAGTGGAGGGGGGTGGGTGAAATAGATAAAGAAGATTCAGAAATATAAACTTCTAGTTATGAAGTAAGTCATGAGATGAAAGGTACAGCATAGAGGGTATAGCCAATAATAATGTAATAACTTTGTATGGTGACAGATGGTGATTACACTTATCTTGGTGAGCATTGAGTAATGTATAGAATTGTTGAATCATGTGCTATACACCTGAAACTAATATAACATTGTTTGTCAACTGTAATTAAAAAAAAAAAAGTTTGACCAGAGTTATAAAATTATGACCAGAGAGCTATATATAGGAAAGTGAAATTTTTATTTTGGTAACAAGACTTTATTTTTACATACAAATACTTAATGTTCCTGTGACCATGTTTTTGTAAGTGAGTCTGTTCTTGGGATATGTGCCATAAGGTTACTTTAAGAAGTGGTCTTTTTGTTTGTGAAATAATGTCATAGTAATATATGGGTCTTAAGTATCCCTTTAGCAAATTCCAAGTTACAGTGTATCTTTAACATTAAGCTCCCAATAATTAACATGTAGAAAATTATGGCTCAATAAGCTACAGCCTAGATACAGAGCCTTTATGGGGGGAAACTGAAAAAAAATATTCCTTTTTATTCTGAATGTATATTTCACAGATGTCTTTCTTTAAATGAGAATTTACTGTTTGTACGTATTCATATCATTTTCTCCAAAATTACATAGTGTACGTATATACATAGGTACACACATTTTAATGGAATTGGCAAAACCATTTGTACATTTACAATAGGTTTTCATTTTCATCAGTATTTTAAGTACTATAAATGAACTTTTCTCAAATATATGGAGAGCATGCTTTCGTTATTACAGCAACAGTAGCTTTTGTTTAGTAAGTATAACATAAAATGTTTTTAATAAGTCCCTTTTCGTTGAATTTGAATAATGATAACTTTATTCTGTATATCTGAAGAGTATACACGTGAACATTATGCAGTTTTCACTTTTAAGATCTTGATTCACAGCAGCACTCAGAAAACACTGGGTACTTGTTGGGTCCTTTTGCTCAGAATGTTATGCACGTGGCTCATTTAATGCACACTCTAACCCAGTGTGATGGGTTTTAGCCCTGCTCCCATTTTAGAACAAGGAAATACAGAAAGGTTAAGTAATTTGGCCCGGATCAGGTAGCAGGACAAGAGTTTGATCTCCAAAACCTAAGCTTTACCTTTCCTTTTCAGATTTCTGACAAGAAACCTTTTCATTTAAAGTGTTATTCTTAACTTTGTGTTGAGCTTTATTAGTAGGTGGCTTACCAGGGCCTTCCAGTGGTCATGGTGGGCCTCCAAGCTTTCAATCAGCTTGTACATTTGTTGCTTGCCAGCGATGTGCTAACAGTACACACCGGAGGGAGCACCCCTGCGTGTGTTCTGGTGGGGGAGGCACTTACGATGCTGCCTTGTGGCGGGTGTGGTCCCAGTGTGGTCCTGGGGTGCCTCGGAAGTGCTGCCCCAGCAGGGGGCGCCACCGGCGAAAGTCAGGAGTTTTCTTCTGGCTGTTAGACCAACACTGAAGTTAGTTATTAATTTGGAAAGGAACCGGAGTGGGAGTAGAGTAGGGTGTTTGGAGGAAAAGATAGAAAATGCAAAGACCAGGGGAGAGACACGTTATGATAAATGTAGGGCCTGTAAGCATGCTGGTGCTTTTGTCTAAGATCCTTTTCTTGGAAGCATTCTACTCATAAAGTAAAAAACCTAAGGTGACATGCTATGGTTTTTCTTGGGATTTCTAATCTCTGACATACCTCACTTCTCCCGGAGGTATGTGGACTTGACTTTGAGAAGTCTGGTATAGATATCCTACTGATAAATTGTGGAGGGGGTGGTAACAGCAAGAGGAGTTTTTGCCATATGTAGAATATTGACATCTAGGCAATTTCTGACAATAAGAACAGCTCATCTTAAACTTTTGATCATTTAAATGGGTGGTTTAATTTTGCTCAATTCCATTAGAAACTGTTATTTTATTGTTCCTCCATTGGAATAATTTTGTGATATTATGTGATAGAGATACTTTAAAAAAAAATAACAAGCTTGGCAAAAAAAAAAAATCAAATCACTTCTTAATTTCCATTGTTAATTTGGAGTATAATGTTTTTGTTCTCATTTCATGTTTTTCCTAGTTACAAGATGAATCTGATAATTAATAACTGGGTGTGGTATAGTTTCATGATATTTTTCATAAAAATAAATTCATGAACTATGTTCTTTTGGAGATACTTTATGTACCAGTAACATAGAAAAAAATCTGTATTTTATTATAATTATCAGTATTATATCACTGTTTTGTAGCAGGATCTTTTATTTTAAGATACCTTGTACAGGCTTGGAAAAAAAATTCCTTTAAAGCTGTTTATCCTACAGAGTAACGTAATTTATTTTATAACATACTTCATCAGAAAATGTATTTTACTTCTTCTTGATTCAGTTATTTTTCTTCACTGAGTGAGTGGATATTTGAAAGGTTGTGTAGATTTAAAATAATTTTAACATGTCCAGATATATAATTTAGAACTTGTGATTTGTGTAATGATTTTTAAGCTGTATAATACCATTTTTAAGGAGCGGTGAATGAAAAATCCCATTAAGTAGGACCCATTTCATATGCAGTGAAACATCACTAGGATATGGTTCCTTATTTATAGTATATGGGTTGACTTAGGATGAAACTGTGTCCTATAAAACAATAAAACCTTGATAAAACATGTGAAGTCAGTAAGAAGAGTGAGAATAGATCCTCTCCTCCTCTAACAGGAATTTGTTTTGAGTAGCAGTGATGGTCTCTTCATAAAGGGAAGCAACCATAGGAACATTATGCATTTTTCTAAAAAGTATAATTTTCCACTTTTTAAAACATTCATTTTGTAGAAAACTAGGAAATCCAAGTTTTATTACCACTCTTCTTTGCCTGGGTATCCATATATTTTTTAAAATAAAAGTGGCATAATTTTGTACAAACTGTCTTTTTGCAACTACTAGCACTTACTGTATCTCATGAAGACTTCCCAGTGTTGTTACATATAATGAATAGGTATGGATATATATAGAAAATTTATATATAATTTTTATGTTTGTGTATATAAGCAGTCCTCTATTATTAGACAAGCTGTTTCTTATCATGGTTTTGACAAACTACAAATTTAGCTTTGACTATTTGGGACTTTTATAATTCAAAAATTAAAATGAATTTGTATTAATGAAACTATATTGGTGCTTCAGTTGTATATTTATCAGGGTTTTGGAATTTAACTAGTATTTTTACTATAAGCTGCCTTATATTTTTTAGAATAAAGCAGGATATAGATAAATTTAAAATATAGTATCTGGATTAATCATATCTTAGGAACATGTTGAGATGGAATCTACTTTTTTAAGCAAAAATATAAGATCTTTCTAGTTTTGTAAAAACTGATACATTGCCCTAATGTGAGTAGTTCACTTTTTTTGCTATCTATAGTCTATGCAAACCGTTTTGAGGACTTTTAAAAAATTTTAAGACCTGCTTTGTTACCACTTGTGTTCCCATTAATGTTTATTCATTCAGTGTTTGACTTTTATTTTACATTATTTCAGAAAATGTGTTAAGTAACTTGTTAGCTACCCTACATTTTAAAACCGTGTTATGTAACAATCTTTGTTTTCCAGGGGTCTCCTTTGTGATTTAGCATTCCTACTATTTACATATCTATACTTTAAAAAAATCAAAACAGCCTGGTTATTTAGCATTTCCAAAACATTGAGTAAGATATCATTTTAAAAATATGAAGACTCTGTAGTTTGCTTTTACTGGTTTTCATTGTGGAAGAAGCTTGTTGTTGACTGATTTTAGGGCTAAGATTAATAGAGATCCATGACCACAATTTCTCATCCTTTTCTAATGACCTGCTGATGCCAGTAGGAGAAAATACACGGTACGGTATTAGGAGGAAGGGCCTTTCAATTCCATCTGAGCAGCAGGCCATAGTGAGTCAGCCTGTAGTTTGTACCCCTGGCTGAAGAGAATTCAGTAGATGCCAAGCAGCATTTTGGCTAGATGAACAAGGATATATACTGTCATAGTTCTATGTAGAGTTAAGATTTATTATTTTAATTAACACAGAAAACAAATACTCTTGAGTGACTTCAAAAATAAAGCATAAAGTAACACCCCATAAGTATCACTCCACCAGTTATTTTTTCTCAGAATGACTTCCAAAAACAGAGAAATTCAGAAAAATATTTTCTGATGTCTCTTTGCTGGAGAATGAGTAGGACGCTATTCTTCCAGAACTAATGTTGTAAAATCCATCCTCATAGTTTAAGGAGGCTTCCAAAGAAGCAGATCTCCTTCCTCCAGCAAGTCAGGAAGATTGAGTAACCCATATTTCCATTGGTTATTTAAGAATTTCAAAATTCATTTCTTTGTTAAACACAGATTACCCACCATTTCAGCATCCTGAATTTCAGTACTAGATCTTAGCCAAGGCTTTAAAAAGAGAATGGAGCCTGACATAGATACGGACAACACTTTGGTGGTTTCCAGAGGTGCGAGTGGGAGAGGTGAAGGTTGGCAGTGGGCAAATGGGTGAAGGTGGTCCAAAGGTACAAATATTCAATTATAAGATTAATTAAAGTCCCGGGGGGTGGAATGTACAACACTATGACTATAGTTAATAATACTGTATCCTATATTTGAAAGTTTTTAAGAGAGTAGATCTTAACAGTTCTCATCACAAGAAAGAAAACTGTAACTGGGTGAGGTGATGGATATAATTAAGCTTATTCTAGTAATCATTTTGCAATATATACATATATCAAATCATTCTGGTGTACGCTTAAAACTAATACAGTGTATTTGGCAATGATATCTAAAAAAAGAAAAAGAAAAGAAAAAACGGAGACTGAATTTTGAGAATGCCTCCCCTGAGGCAGTAATATTACCTGCAATATCTAATGTCACCTTTTAGGTAAACAGTTATTACTCTTTTATGACTGAGGAAACCTAGACTCTAGTGGTCACTGTGAGTCAATTTATTTACTCTTTTATTCACTCGTTTAGTCAGCAAGTACTTGCTGATCACCTGCCAACTGCCTTGGGGAGATGCTGGGGATACATAGTGACCAAGACAAGAGGCTGTCCCTGCCCTCAGGTGGTTGGTAGCCTTACCAAGGTCATCATTAGCAGTGGGGTCCCCTGCAGGGCTCTGGTCACTACGCTGCTGCTGAGAGGTAGAGGGTAGGGCGTCCCCTGAAAGGTGAGGTACTAGATGTTCATGACCCGCGAGAAGAAAGAGGCAAATTTACATATTAGAAAAGACAAGTTAGCCTAGAACAGGAAGTGGATGTTAAAACAGAAGACTGATTTCCCATGCAATACCTTTTAAGTGTTACCTGAGAACACTGAAACAGAAAAACACGAGCCTAGTAAGGATTTTATTTTTATAATTTTTTTTTTAATTGAACACTACTATAGCACACCAAATACTTTGGCACATCAGAGATGTATATGATATAGTTTCTTTCAGGATGGGGAAAAAATAGGAATAAAAAACAAAAAAAAATTAGAAGAATAGAACAATATTTGGTACCAAGTTTATGGCTATTAATTTAATTCATCTCAGTAAACATTTATTGAACTCATAAAACTTGGTAGTTTCTTGCCCTTGAGTTCACAGCCATTTAAGACAGGTGAGTGATGGGAGCCAGCCACTAAACGCCCTATATCCTATGCCAAGGAGATTAGAGTGTTTCTGTAGATGATGGGAATCTTGAAGGCTTTTTAAGCAGAGGAGAGGAAATTTTAAATTTATGTTTTAGATATTTTACTGTGGTAGCAATGTAAAAAATTTTTGAGGGGATCAGTTAGGAGACTAATCTAGTAGTCTGAGAAAATAGCATGGCCTGAATGAGGGTGTAATTTGGAAAATTGAGTTTAAGAATTAAATAGCCTTTTAGAGATATTCCTAAACCTTTGAGCTTCTTCCCTTAATGTATTAGGGCCAATTATTTGAAAAGTTAAAGAATATGTAGTTGGTTTTTTTCTGTCTGGTCTATCCAAATGTATAACAATTAAAAGTCTTATTCATATGTTATGAATATAAACATAGGGTTTCTATCCCACCATGTGAAATTTCTTGGAAATTCTCGTATTCAGCAATGGAAGGTCAGAGTACAGATGATTTCAGAAGGGTCAGCATGCCAGGGCACTAACTTTGGAGTCAAACAGACCTCCTTCTGTACTTTGTAATTGTGTTTCTTGGGCAATTTAATCTCTCTCAGCCTCAGTATTCTCATCTATAAAATGGGCATTATGCCCAATTCCGTGGCCTATAGAGTTAGTGAGGATCAAGGAAATAAGGAACATAACACATCTAGCACAATACTAGCTTACATTCTAAGCAATAAGTAAATGTTTCTTGTTTTTATTTATAATAAGGTACTTGTCTTTCAGAAAGAAAGTGATATTGTAATTTGGAGCCGCTTCGTTTATTTTGCCACTTGTATAATGGGACCCTTGTTTGCATAGTTCCTCAATTTTATGTTTATATGTCTGTTCTCCTTCCTTCAGATATTTTCCCTCAGTCTCATAACATTACATTGGGAGCAGTATACTATAGTGTTATTTGATACCAACAATATACACCATAAACCTTTCTGGGGACTCAGAGAAATTTAGCAAATAATGGAAAACTGTCTAATGGGAAATGGAAGCTATGAAATTAACTAGGATATTGCATGTCATACATTAACATCAACAACAAAAAAATCAAATGTGTTTTAAACACTAAGGAAAATGGTCATTATGAACTCCTTTTCCAAGCAACCAGCAGAGCCTTCATAGAAGGGAGTCGTTTCTCATTAAACAGGTTTGTTCAGCTCTAGACCAGGACGTATCTCTGTAGGCATTTGTGATCCCTTTTTTCAGGAACCCTATGGAGCTACACTAAAGAAGATGATAAACATTCAGCATACACCCTTCTTTCTCCAAGTACAGTTTCTGTTATTTTAGGCTTGTGTTCTAGCTGACCTTAACATTTCCAGCAAGCAAAATCATGAGGGGTCCTCAGAAAGTTGCTATATTTCAGACTCAAGTTATAGTACAAGAGAGACATAATGAAACCAGAAAAAAAAATGTAGAGAAAGCCAAATAAAATGATGAGCAACAAAGAGGACCCTTGTGATACTCTAATACCAGAAATATGAAGGATTATTTTGCATAGTATGTAATGGAATTTTCTATACCAAAAGGTGACACATTGTGAAACCATTGTTTTATCTGTGTCCGGTTCCTGGTTAATAGTAAGGAAGGGTCCCCCTCCAGGCTTTTGGAAGTTGTTTTCACTTCTTTGTAACATTTGGGTAAATTAATTTAGTGTATGTTCAGCTATTTCATTCTCTTTCTAGTTATTTTCCTTGTGCTTGGTATTATTCCTTTGAATGCGGCAAAAATAGAGTAACAAGTTAATCCTAAGGCTTGAAAATGGTTGAAAAGTCAGAAGGAAGAAAGCAGAGAAGACATTCTAGTCCTTAAAATAGATATAACAAAATCTCTGCTAAAATCCATGCCCTTTTGATAAGGTCAGTAAACAAGTATCAGGTTTCTTGGATTATCATATATTAGCAGCAAATTAGGGGATAAGAACAAACATATTGAAAGTGGTAGGGTAGGACATAAAAACCCATACAAACACTTAGCAGAGCAATTAGGGAGCTATCTGTTATCAAGGCAAACGACCCTATAAACCTCATTAGCTCCCCAATGGCATCACTGCCTTTACAACGAAGTACAAAAATTAGAGTTTATAATGATGACCCCAGAAAGTTACTGTTACATTTATTCTGCCCTATACAAGAAGGCAGACAAGGATAAAAGATTTTTCTTTGAATGGTAAAGTTTGGGCCTGAACATGAATAAATTATTAGATATGGAAAGTTTACTTTCATTCATTTAACTAATATTTTATGAGTACCTCATATGTTCCAGGTATTTCTCTAGATGCTGAGGACATAAAAACATACAATTCCTGCCGTCATGGAGTGTAGTGAACAGTAGATGAATCAGACATAAATCACATAGTGTAAGTTACCACCATGATAGGTGCTGCTCTGGGAGGACAGAGCCTGTTGTAACATCAAGTTTATGGCTGGTGGAGGAATGTAAATTAAAGCCCAGCCAGGTGATTATACTTAACGTAGACAGAGTGTGGCTTGAGGACTGGCTGCTGGCTCTTGAGTTTTTTCATCTGTAAAATAGGCCTAACGAGTGAGCCAACACTTAAGTTAATTGTGAACACCATGTAAGTAATAGGTGTAAAGGGCTGGATGACCCCATTCTTGGTGATTGTAAGCCTTATAAACTGCTGCTATGATATTGCTATGAAACAATATTTATTTTTGTGCCACAGATTGTAAACTCGCTGGAGGCACACAGTAGGCTCCCAAGAAATATGTGTTGAATAAATGCTTTGGGAAAGTTAAATATGAAAAAAATGTGCAGATGTCTATCTACTTCATTCACAATGGGTGCTTTTAGTGAGGCCACCATATCTTACAGCAGCACCAGTTTTACTAAGGATGGAATGAAGAATTATGTAGATATTAACAATAGATACATATAATTTTAGAATTTGAAGAATTTTGGAGATATCCGTGATTATATAGTGGTGAGCAAGGATGACTCAGTAGAGGGAATATGTGAATCATGGGACAAAAGGAGATGTAATTTGAAAACAGTGGAGGTTTTTTTTTTTCTTCTATTCTTTCATTTGTTTGCAGTCATATCAGGGATTTCAAATGATAGTGAAGGAGCATTTCAGGGGTGGTGCTGAGAAGTATGTGTTAATAAAAGGTGTAAAATTTATTTAAAATAATATGCCATTTGGAAATCAGTACAATAAGAATTTGGAACTTTGTAGTAAATTCTACATAAATTCAGGAAAATTAAATTATAGTAATACAGTTATGGTTTTTTAATAAATTAATATTTTAATAACCCCATTTATTCTTTGGTGTTCTAATTTAAATATGCTTTTCAGTCCTTACTTGCTTACAAAGCAGAATTTGATCCTGCTGCCCTCTCTCTGCTGATCAGAGCCTGTGCTTATCTTTCTTCTCTTGTACCACATAATCCAGCTGCATCAGCTTATACCATGTTTTCAACCCCCCCCATCACACTCATCCTACATGTGTTGAATCCTGCAGCTTCATTAGAGACCAAGCTCTCGTTAATGGTCTTCTTTACTCTTCTAAACTTCAGTTACTGTCTATACCAGTGCCACCCACAGAAATAGAGTGTGAGTCATAATGCAAAATTCCTATGTAACTTTGAATTGTTTTAGTAGAACCCCATTATAAAAGTAAAAAGAAACAGAAGATGGTGATCATTTCATAATGTATATAAATATTGAATCACTATTAAAACTAATATACCTGAAACTAATATTGTACGTGAACTATACTTTAAAGAAAAGGAATCCATTTTAATATTATTTCAACTGATACATCAAAAATATTATCAATTCAATATATAATCAATATAAAAATTATCAATGAGATCCTACATTTCATTTTAATATAGATTTCTTTAAAATCTAGGATGTATTTTTTTTATATAGCACATCTTGATTTGGTCTAGCCATATCCCAGGTGCTCCATAGACACATGTAGCTAGTGGCTGCCATATTGGACCCTCCTCTTTAGCCCTCAACTTTCTTAGGGCTCTAGATCCATTATCCATTTGCCTAGGAAGCACCTCAGACTTAGCCTATCTAAAACAAAGCATATCATCTTCCCTTCCTACCTCCAATCTGCTCTGCTTCCAGTGTTCACTTCCCTTGAAGACACCTTCATCTACCCTTTACTAGGTAGATGCTAGAATCCTGTGCATTTTCTTTGACACTGCTCACCCTCACCTCCAGTGTTGGCATATGTAACAACCAGATATCTTTGAATCACCATCATCATTGCCATTTCCTTGGGCCATATTACCATCCTTTCCTATTGTGGCCTGTGGGTAATAGCTTCCCAACTTGTCTTCCTGCCTCCATTCTTGCCATTACACAGTGTTACCCACATTTCCTGAGCCATTCTAAGTGTCACTCCACAGTTTAAGATCTTTCAGTAGTTTCCATTGCTCTCGTGATAAAATCCACATGTGCCTAATTGTGTTCATTAAGGTCATTTCCCTACCTTCCTTTGCAGGCTTCACCCTTCTCTGCCTTTGTTTCAGCCATCCTGGCTTTCTTTCACTTCTCACTCACACTTTGCCTAGCCTGGAGCATTCTACCCTCTCCTCTTGTGTAGCTAACTTCAGTTTGTCCCATGGGTGGTTTTAGTAGAGAAGTCTCTCACTGCCTCCTGTCTGGGTTTCTCTCCTGACCTTCCCCATGGCACTCACCATGTTTGTAAATCTTTGTATTTCATCTTCCCTACTGGACTCTAAGCTCCAGGAAGGTAGGAACTGGGTCTGTCCTATGCTCTGCTATACGTGTAGTGTGTAGTAAGTTACCTGGCATTTAGTGATCATTTCATGAATATTAGGAAAGATGAACAAGTGAACAAATCCAGAAGAACCCTGTGGGGTGGTCCCCAAATTTAATTAACCCTTATCTAGTACATGGATTACCTTTGGAACATCCCAACTTCTGCTTAAATACTAGTGATATCACTAGGAAGTCACACTAACAAGATGGGCATTTCTTCTTGTGAACAAGTCATTATTAAAAAGCTATTTCATTGTATGGAGGAAGAATTTGTCTTATGTAAGAAAGTGGTTTGTGATCTTTCAAGCAATATGCTCTCCCACCTGCCCAAAAAAACCCCATAAGATAAAGGTTGTATTATCCCAAGTATTCTGTTTTGATTGTTATTGTTGAGTTTGGTTAATAGTTGCATCATGAATTTCATTTTCTTTTCAAAAACAACAGTATATGTATATGTATTTTTTTAGTCTTGCCAATTAGTGTCTACAATGAAGAGAAATAAAACACATGTCAATTCATTTTCTGTCTTGTTTACATGGGTCTGCATGTGTCTGTGTTCATATGCACATGTGTGTATATGCATTGTCTGTTTCTTGCTGGAAAAAAGAAGTGATCTAACTATAAAGCATCCAGTGTTTTCCATTAGGTCTCATTTGTTACACATTTCTGCTTTTAAATTACTTCTGAACCACAGAATCTGGCAGGCCTCATTGGAAGGCATTTGAGGATAACTACTCTATCTGGAATCCAGCCATTTACAGTATTTGAAAGCAAAGAACAAAGCAAAGCAAATTGAGATTATTTCACTGAATGTTTAAAAGTTTTGGAAAGAACAATTAAAATTAAAAAGAAATCCTTCATTGGTGCATGCTTTGAAAATACCAAGTTTTCTCAATCTTTAATTTTGTGCCTCTGAAACCAACTTGAATTTGTCTTTAATCCTTTGCTAATCAGTGGAAAGTAAACTGGCAGAATTGCTAATCCTATATGGCCTTGGAATAATGTTACAAGGAGCCAGATAGTTTAATGGGTTAAGTATTCTTCCCACTCTTAGAGTCAGATTCAGAACCAGCAGAGAAGCAAATCTTGATCATGTGTATTATCCTGGTTCTTCCTCAAGAGAATTCAGATTTCATCATCTAGTTTTAGAATTTCTAAACCTCTTAATTATATTAAGCATGTTGAGCAATAGTAGCAGCATTGACCTCAGACTAATAACAGAGAAGCAGTGGAAAAAACTTGGATTTTGGAGGTAGACAGAGATGGACTCAGATCCTGGCTGGCCAAGTTCTGTTGTCTAGCTCCTGCTCAGAGCAGCTAACACTTACTGAATGCTGACGAGGTACCAAGCACGGCACTAGGCACTGTAGGTTTGTTCTATTATTGAGGACACAGTGGTATCTCCATTTTATAAATTACAGAGGTTGAGTAACTTGCCAGTGAAGTTCTCAGTAAAGTTTGATCTCCAATCCTGGTATCTGGCTTTAAAGCCCATGCTTTTTCCAGCCATATTGCCTCTACGTTGTTCACATTTCTTGAGTTGTGAGCTTTGATGTTACTTGAAATTCCACCATTGCGCTATATTACATATAATTCAAATAATATTTTAATCCAACTGAATATAAGGAATATGTTTGGGTATTTTTAGGAAGTTTAAAAACTCTAGTTATTAGTATTTGTGCAGATGTAGACCTGCAAGTATCCCTTTGTGTTACTTTAAGAGAGAAATTGGATGGAAGTTTCTCTACCTTGTTGAAGTAAAGTCAATCCTAGAAGAAAGAGTAAAGGCTTTAGAACTATTCTTTGTGAAGTTTTCACTAAAACATGGGTCTATCATCCTTTCCCTAGATGTAGCTTATGGCTTAGTTGGCATTCAGCAATTAATTTAAAGCTGTATCAGGAATTGTCAATAACTTTAGTCCTGCTTATCATTCCTGCAACTTAGCAAACAGGAATGCAACTGGCCTTGTAGTGTTTGTAGCTGAACCAGGTTCCACTCTGCGTCCTGCTCAGATTTAACCCTCAAATTTGAATGTCCCCACCTCGTCCTTAATTATTGCATTTTCTTTTTCCTTTGCTATTTTGTTGGCCCGTGTGTATGTGTTCGTGGGTTTGTCACTCAGTGATTTTTGTCCCCTAATTGACTTTCACTTTAATCATCAGCACCTTTGAAGTGCTTTGTTGGGGGTATTTTATTTCTCATTTATAGGAAGTTTTAGTCCTCGTTTCTAAAGGCTTAGGTTGGAATTGTCTACAAACACACTGAGAAAACTGCTTCATACCATCCAACTCCACCCCAAACCCTGAGGATTAAAAATAATACACCTAGTAAAATTCTGAGGACCAAAAGTATGCCGGGCAGGGCAGGTGTCAGTGGGGAGAAGGCAGCCAGTACCCTTACCTTTCTAACATGGGAGTTCCGGTAGGTGAAAATTTAAGGATGCCCCCCGCTGCTGCTTGATTCAGTGAGCTGCAGAGACCCTGAGTTTGGGCTGACGGGTTTAAACTTCTTTATTGCTTAGCAGTTCTTGTTCAATGACACAGAAACTGATAAAGGCAAAATAATTGACCCTGTTATAAAATAATAAAGACTGAGGGAATGGAAGGAAGGTGGTGGGGGTAAGTTATCCATGGCAGTAAGGGGTAGTAGAGTGCCTTCAGTTTTGCCTCAGAGTCCTCTAGTGGATATATGTCTTTGCTTTGCAGCTTCCAGAATTTAGTCTGCTTCATAATCTTTCCTAAGTTTGACTAGGGAAAGAGCTGTGATATTTGATTAAATAATTACCATGGAGTCACATGAACTCCGTTCTGTGTCCAACTACCATATTAATCTCCAAAATGGTTTCTATTTTTCTTTCCAGGAATGGGCTGAAAATCTGCCCTTGCCTTTAGTAAACTAAAGAAAGATTACTTTATATCTGAAGTAGTTGCATTAGTAATGGATTCATTCCAGGTACTTTGAAGTTTATCATAGCCTATAAGAGATGCCAATTAACCTTATAGCTGAAGTAATTTACAGTAAAAATACAGACGAAATGACTGAAATAGTATTGCTGTGAAAATCCTACTGTTATTCTCTTAGAAATGGTGAGATTTAGACATAAGATAAGGTTTTTCACAGTTCTTTAATGCTACAGCATGATAATTGTATGTGTTAATAATAAAGGCATAGCAGGGGATTAGAAGTTTTAGTCACTGCTAATAGCAGTTTAAAAAAATCCCACAGCAGGTTCAGATATGTGGGAAAGGATTATAGCGAAAGCACAGCTTAGCTCATAAGGGGCTTATTATGGATCAGCAAACCAGGGCCTCATCAGATGTGAAATACAGGTGTATTCTCAGAGTTGTTTTATTTTGTGCCATTTGATACCGATCACAGTGCATGTATGGAGCACCCTACTGGAGAACTTTCTGCTGGGCTTTTCTCACTGTTCAGTATCTCGCCAGTTGGTACTCTGAGGTAGCCATGACATTAAAGAAATGATGTGATGGATTTCCTCATAAGGCTTCCCCTTGTCTCACTTTTTCAGCTGTTTCTCTGTTTCATTGACAATTCTGGTCTTTCTTAATTTGAACTGCACTCTTTATTGCTGTTGATGGCTCCTTGCATACGTTACAAAGCCTGACTCTGGGAAGAGTTTTATTTGGTATAAACCGTAGTCTTGTCTTCATGCTTCTAAAAGCCAAACTTACAGTCATTCTAAGTGATATAAGAAATGCAGCTTTCCTCACTTTAATGTTTAATTTATTTGAAATCTAAATCTTTGGAGTAAAGTAAAAACAACAAAAGTTTTAAAAATGAAGCAGAACTCAGTGTAATACTGAGTTAGTGAAGACGTAGAAATAACTTATTTAAGAAGTCACCTACACGTCTTTTATTTACTTAAAATTTTCAGTAGCTGTTATTTTCTTTAGGCTTGGGAATTGTATATCTTAGAGAAATAAATAACCACAACTTAATAACAGCAAAAATGTACAGCATCACTTCTTAAATGCTAACTGGCAAGAAGTTCAACAGAACAAAACCAGGCATATCTGATTGCTACAATACATTGTGTGCATTGAGCTGAAGGTTAATTGCTTCTTCTTACTTCCTTGACACTGTTAGCTAAGAGAGAAAGGATAGCACCTCCTGTTTTCATCAGAATGTGCCGTCAGCGATGGCAGAGTCTGTATTAAAATCTAGTCCATCTGCACAAACGTTTTGATCAGTTACCGGCCAAGCTTTATTTGAGTGATTGCTTATTGGAGCAAACTTATTTTTGATCAATTCATTGTCCTTAAACATCATAGTTTGGTTTTTTGTAACTTGTTATCTATAGTCACAGTTCTGATTTAAAGCAAAACCAAACTAAACCCTTATCTCTACCATGAGGAACTTCTAAATGTTCAAATCTGATTTTCTGGATTGCTTGAGTGTTTAACCTCTTACTGAAGAGGCACGGACTGGTTTCAGAGACGTAAGACACTTCAGAGATGGAGATTAACCTAGAAGGAAACATCAGCTCTTAAAATAATTTTTGTCGAGTATTTGTGGTGGCCCAGGGCCCTGCACATAATAGATTTCCTATAAATGTTTGTCGAATTAAACAGATATCTCTTTGAAATGTAATGCTGACCAATGTATCTTTGTCTTGAGAACCCAGACCCTGATTGTGTGTGTGTGTGTGTGTTATTTATAATAGTACTAGTTTAAACTACTGTGCTGAGTAGAAAAACCACCAGGTCCTTTTAATAAGGTCCCTTGCATGAGTCTGAGGTCCCTGCATCATATTGGGCAACATGACCCTTCCCCCAAAGATGTCAGGCTCTGACTGCTTGTAGCTGTCACCCTCTGAGTTGAGTCTTCCAGTCATCTCCACTTGTACCCTGAAATCTGTCATTATCCATGGGGCTGTCTTCAGCAAGCCTACTCCCTCCGGCAGACTGATTGTAAAACATGTAAAAAAGAGTCAGAAAGTTAGAAGGATGCACCAGAGATTTCCATGCAAATCCAGTGCTTGAATTTGGGACCAGTGGTGTTTTCTGCTCAGAAGCTGTTTTGCTTGTGGGTTGGCTTTCGACTACATGTGGGTGGGCAGCATTTAGGGCTGTCTTGATGACGGATATACGGATTGATGAGTTTGAACTCTAATTTTCAGGTATCTTTTAAACATAAGTAGCTGTATTAAAATGGATGTGTGTATATATATTGCAATTCTTAAATTAATTTCAAACATTCCAGAGGGGATGTTACTGAAAATGTTTTAAGTGATTGGGAACGCTTACATCATAGGTCACAAACTGGCACCCATGCCAGATTTGGCCCTGTGATGTGTTTGGTTTGGCCCCTACATTTTTTGTTTTGTTTTGTTTTTAATTAAATTAGTCCCTAACTCTTAAAGTGGAGTTATTTCTGGTTCTTTATTGGGGGAGGGGAGAGACCAGACTGTTTGGCACGACTGGATTTGAATTCTGCCTTGTCCAGAGCAGCTGCCTTCTTTCGATGGGACGCATCTCTAGGTCACAGGACTTGCCACTGTTCCCTGTTGCTCCTTCCTGCTGAGACCGAGGCTTGGTTACCCTTAACATCAGGCTTACCAGGCCCAACCTGGCAGCTTTACTCCTTTATTTTATCTGCTTACCTCCTATGAACCATTTGAGTTTTGACCCCTGACTTTTAATGAATAAACCAATCCTAGATAAATCACAAGAAGCTTTTACACCACAAGCAAAGTTAAATGTACTGATAAGATTCCTTCATCTCCACTATTTAAAAATAAAAACATTTTAATTTTGCCTCTTTAAAAAAAATACTTTTAGAAATCACATTACATTTAGCTTTTAGATGTCCTGTTTTTGAATATTCATCTATACATGCATTGTCTGAACTTAATACTTCTGTCTATCAAATGCCTTAATTTATGGAGCATTGGATCTCCTTCATTTGTTATTTAATATTTCTTTCTTAGTTAACTGGATATTAAATACTATAGTCCAGCAAAGAGAAATGAGTTTATAACTGAGTACATTTTCTTCTAAGGTAGCTATTAATACTGTAAGAAACAACGGGGATTTCTAAAGGGAAAGTGACTTTTGTGAGTTATGTTGTAGTTTTGCTGTTCCCCGTAATGAAGGAAAGCCTTCCTTTCTGAGACCAGGTCTTGTTCCTAAAAGTAATAATCACAGTAGTGTTCTATATTGGTGTTCATTTTGCACCTGTGTACTTTACATATAGTGTTTAATCTTCAGAGCATCTCGGTGAGGCCAGTTCTTATATTATCCCAATGCTACAGATGGGGGGAAAAATGAGGGATGTAAAGTTTAGAAAATGTATAGCTGGTCCCAAATCTGGTGAGAAATCCAAGATACAAATCCAGGTTTTCTATCTTTATAAGCACTAACCACCATGCTGTTTCCCAAAATTAAAAGGAGAAACATCCCTCCCTCAAAAAAACAAAGAACAGAAAATGAATTCCCATTTTGTATTTTGAAATCATTGCATTATGTTAATGAAAATACTGATTTTGGGCGCCTGGGTGGCTCAGTTGGTTAGGTGACTGCCTTCGGCTCGGGTCATGATCTTGGGAGTCCTTGGATCGAGTCCCGCATCAGGCTCCCTGCTCGGCAGGGAGCCTGCTTCTGCCTCTGGCCCTCCCCCCTCTCATGTGCTCTCTCATTCTCTCTCTCACAAATAAAAAATCTAAAAAAAAAAAGAAAATACTGATTTTATTTGCCTGAAATATTAGCTTAAGTTGGGTAATATACCATATATTTCTGCTTTTCTGAAGGGGCATTTCACACATTGATTTTCTTTTCAGTTGTTAAAAGATTGTCAAACCTAAATATTTACCCAATACTGAAACCGAAGATTTCTAGACCAAATTAAATCCTTTATAAAAACAGATAAATTATTATGTTCTGACTTGTAAGCAGTAGCAAATCCTAATTCTTAAATATACTTGAAAGTTGGAGTGCCTGCGTGGCTCAGTTGTTAAGCGTCTGCCTTCGGCTCAGGTCAGGATCCCAGGGTCCTGGGATCGAGCCCCACATCGGGCTCCCTGCTCCACGGGAAGCCTGCTTCTCCCTCTCCCACTCCCCCTGCTTATGTTGCCTCTCTCGCTGTGTGTCTCTCTGTCAGATAAATAAAATATTTTAAAAAATAATTAAAAAATTAAAAAATAAATATACTTGAAAGTTCAAATAATCTTACTAAAAAAAGACCTTTTCTTCCTAATGTTTCTACTTTGTGGTGTACCTGCTTAAAATCCAGTAAGCCCACCCTGTAACTTCTGCATCAGCAAGAATTATCATGGAAGTCAACAATCATAAAAATAATCAGCAGAAGGCTACATGAACCCTGAATTGATTTAACGTAGGTTCGAAATGGAAGAATGTTTTAGTCACATGTGTTTACTTTGAATTGTTTTTCCATTTTTAACAGTACCAAAACCATATTATAGGAAAAAGAAAAACAATATTCCCTCCTCCCATGCTCCCAAAAAGGAGGAAGCAGCAGCTATTGGCATTTTGATATATTTCCTTACAGGCATTTTTCTTACGTGCTTTAAAACAACAACAACATATATGAGTGGTGGGGGTGGGAGGGATGGGGTGGCTGGGTGATAGGCAGTGGGGAGGGTATGTGCTCTGGTGAGCACTGTGAATTGTGTAAGACTGTTGAATCACAGACCTGTACCTCTGAAACAAATAATACATTATATGTTAAAAAAAAAAAAAAAAGAAGATAGTAGGAAGGGAAAAATGAAGGGGGGAAACCGGAAGGGGAGACGAACCATGAGAGACTATGGACTCTGAGAAACAAACTGAGGGTTTTAGAGGGGAGGGGGTTTGGGGGAGGGGTTAGCCTGGTGATGGGTATTAAAGAGGGCACGTACTGAATGGAGCACTGGGTGTTATACGCAAACGATGAATCATGGAACACTACATCAAAAACTAATGATGTAAGGTATGGTGATTAACATAACATAATAAAAAACAACAACAACAGCAACATTTATGTGCCATCATACTTTCATATCTTTTTGTACTCTGCTTTTTTCCATAACATTACAAATTTCTTGGCATAATTTTAAGGTTTTCATACCATTCTAATGGCTAAGTAATACATATAATTCTTAATCCACAAACGAGGGTGTGCAAGAGCCTTGTACTTTTTTTCCTTCCAGATCTAAGAGGTTACTCTGACAGGCTAGGGAAAGGGACATTCAGTTTCTCAACTGTAGCTTTCTCTTCCCAGGGTCTGGCAAAGGTCCTGTAGTGTGTGTGTGTGGGGGGGGGTGGTTACGTAGCACTATGGAGGTCCCCCAGTTATGAGTTCTTGTGCCCTCACCACTAATAGCTTGTTCTCAAGCCACCATGATCCTGCAGTGTTTGATGGATCTATACCTTCACTGCCCTGTGGAGCATAGGAATCCTGTCAGATCTGTGGCCTCTGGATCTCTGCATAGACCCACCAAATATCCCACTCCCATAGGCCTGCCTTAGTCCTGACTTGGATAGGTCTCCCTTATGCTGAACATCTCTTAGGTCTTGAAGGCATGCTTCTCTCTTCCATTCCCACCCACAGGAAGACTTGGTCTAATCTCAGGCTTCCAGAAATGTGATGAAATCAGATTGTCTGTAAGTACTGTCTGCCTCTGGCCATCTGAGACCCCGTCACTGGAGGCAACCGAGGGGCATACAGTGCCTGGCCACTTGGGGAGAGCCGGTAGAGGAAGGGACACAAAACAGAAATCCGTAATATGGTATTCAGCCCTAGTTGCCTAGGATTACCCTGGTTATGCTGTAATTGACTAACCGTCTCTCTTTCTCAGACAGTTGTTGTTCATTACTTTTTCAGTGTTACAAATAACACTGCAGTGAACATTTTTAAGCATATAAACTTTTTTCTCTTTATGATTTCCTTAGGGGGAATTTTCTAAAGTAACATTACTGGTTGTGAAGGTTTTTAATTTTATTTTTTTAATGACTTCTTAGACACTATATAGCCAGAATGCTTGCTAACACTGAAAATGAAAACTGAGTAAAAACATTGTGAGGGGTACAACTGTGTAGTGAGTAGAGCAAGTTTTCAAAATCATTCCCCTTTTCATTTCAAGTTTTTCTAAAATGGTGAGTATTGGAGCATTCCTAATGCTTACATTTAATTAATTTTTCCAATTTCACCAAACTCACTAACTGAGCACAGTGAGATACTTGAGAGGAGCCTGTGTGTGCAGTGGATGATTCAGTGGCCGCGGTTGTGTTCTGGCTGAATAGTAGCTCTTCTGTGGGCGATCGCTCCTTTGGTTTTGCCTGTTTTAGATGTGGCCCCATCTGTGCACATCTCTGCACATTTTCCTCTACTCATTACCACTGAGAACTCTTAGCTAGCTTGACATTATTAGGTATGCGTGCGATCAAATGCTTTGTAAATTAATGTGTTTCACAGGCATGTATAAATACAAATAAAAATCAGTACTAAATGGCACAGTCGTTAACATCCATTTACTTTCAGCCAGCTATAATGGGGAAAAATCAGAATGACCTTAGCCTCTCACCAGTTGTTAATGGGTTGAGTTGCACCCTGCCAAAATTCTTATGTTGAAGTCTTAACCCCTCAATACCTCAAATGTACCTTATTTGGAAATAGTCATCACCGATGTAATTAGTTAATATGAATTCCTGTTGGAGTAGGGTGGGCCCCTAATCCAATAGGACTGGTGTCGTTAAAAATGGGGAAATTGGGACACAGACACAACCGTACAAAGAGAACACCATGTGGACATGGAGGCAGATCAGAGTGATACAGCAGGAGCCAAGGATTGCCAGGAAACCACCAGAAGCTAGGCCAGAGACGTGGAGCCCTCTCTCTTTCTCAACAGTATTTGACTTTCAGAGGAGCCGACCCTGAGAAAGAACAACCTTGGTCTTGGACTTCTGGCCTCCAGCACTAAGAGACAATACATTTCTATTGTTTAAGCCACCAGTTCATGGTACTTTGTTATGGCATTTTCAGCAAACTAATACATCAGTTCAAGAAAATTTTACAATGATCTGTTTGATAACCAAGGGTGCTTTTTCCCCCCTTTTAGGTTGGTTGCTCCTTTTTTTTGTCATCTAGAACAAATTATGGTCACATCAGTGCCAAAGTTTCTGCTATGTGCTATTCCATATATGTTCATTCTGGTGCTGTCCTTGAAGGCTGCTTTATGCAAATTTTTATGTGCTCTGTGTTTTCTCTAAATCAAAAAACCTCTTATTTTAGCCATAGATGTTTCTAGTATTCTTCATAATTTTCCTGATGGCACGTATGACCATTGTGATGAGGTCGGTTAGGGCATTTCATGACTTCTGGTTGTTGCAAATCCACCTTACTGTTTTGTGTGTTCTCCCTTGTTTCAGTATCACATTTCTGTTTTTTCATTATCAAGGCATATTCTCAGTTGAAAATAAATTTTAAATTATTTTGATTTTTGAAGCATACAGTCAAAAACAAGCAAAACATTGCTTTTTATCTAGTTTTTGTAAATTTGTTTTGAAGAAAGTTAGCTGTGTGGGCATTTTAGGGGACTGGTCCTGCAATCATGAATTCTAGCTTTCTGATTCCTTTGGACTAGGACTGATCCAGTGGGGCAGGGTCCTGGTGCTGGGCACAGTCTGTTCTTGCCACAAAAACGTTTCTGTTTCACTTTGAAACAGCTTTCACACTAATACTACCTTGCTATTCCCGATTTTATTTATATCAGCTGGGTGGGGTTTTTTTTAAGTTTTTATTTAAATTCTAGTTAGTTAATATATAGTGTAATAAACCATGAGAGACTCTGAACTATAGGAAGCAAACTGAGGGTTGCTGGAGGGGAGGGGGAAAAGGGGTAATTGGGTGATGGGCATTAAGAAGGGCACATGATCTGATGAGCACTGGGTGTTATATGCAACTGATGAATTATTGAACACTACCTCTGAAAATAATGATGTACTATATGTTGGCTGATTGAATTTAAATAAAAAAAAATTAGGGTCCTCACAATTTTCATTCTCTTATCACTAGGGAGATTTTCTGGAAGTTCCCAGGGATAGTTCTTCTCATGTCTCAATAGCTACAACTTAGTCACATGGTCCCATCCAGCTTCAAAAGAGACTTAGAAGTGTCCTTTGGGTAGGCAGCAGTGTGTGCAGTTTAAAATCAGAGTTATTTTACTATTAATTATCCACCGGTGATACAGAAATGCCAAATTTTCTGCCTGTTCTCAGCATATAATGTTTTTTTTTAATTCTGAAGGTTTTTTAAAATGAAATATACATAAAATTAGTACATTTGGAAAAGTAAGTTTCTATAGATTTTACTTGTACTGTTATGTCCAAAAACAAGACAGAACAAACAAACCAAAAAAAAAAAAAAAAATCCACACACAAAAACAGTCCTTTGGAAAAGAACTAAAACTTTTTCCAAAATTGAATAGAATTGATATCCCATGAAGATGTATCTCCATATCCCATGGCTATCTAATATTCCACTGTACTGCGTGCCCTTTGGGATACCAGTATCCCAGGGTGAGAAGAAAGGCTTTCAGGTCAGATGGCAGCGTTATCCTGCTCTTGCTGTAGATATGTGACGTTCTGACTTGGATATTTTGCCATAGATATTACCATTCCAAGGACAGTTTGATCGCTATTTTAATATACAGGGTATTTTGATACAAATCAAAATAAGCCTGTTGCAGATAACCACTGCTAACCAATTTTGGTGTATATTCTTCCAACTTTGATAAATGGAAAGGGTATGTATATTCATATAGGTATCACCTAAATATTAAAAAAAAGACATTCCCAGTGGAATTCTACCTCAGAGGTTATAATGGTTTAAATATTAAAGCGTTTTTTTGAATGGTTTCCTAAAAGGTTGAATCTGTTTACTTTACCAGTAGCAAGGGGGATTATAAGTATTGTACTCTTGGGCAAAAAGTGGTTTTTTTTTATTTGCAGTTTTTTCTTGCTATGATTATTGACTTACATAGACTTTTTAAAGATGTTCCTTCTTTCCTTCCTGCCTTTTTTTCCTTTGTTTCTTCTCTTTCCTCTTGTTTTCCTACAGAGTTTGAAAGATAATTCACATACCATATAATTTCCCTGTTTAAGATCTACAATTCAGTGGTTTTCTCTATGTTCACCAATGCGTGTAATCATCACTAGCCCATTTCTTTCTCACACTTTTTTGTTTTGTTTTTTTTTTATAATTTTGGATTTCTTGTTCAATCTGATTTGAAAGAGCTTGGAATTTATTCATCATAATTTGCCACACTTATACCATTTTCAGATTTGTAAATTGTCAATATTTTTAAGTGCTTTTTTCTAAAGTAATAATAGCGATCTGCCTTTATGATTTCTGGTTTAGTGACAGACTTGGAAGTTCTTTCCAACCCAAAGTTCATACGACAGTTCTCCTAAATTTTCTTCTGATATTCTTAGAAAGCTGGATGAATAGAGTCAGATCAGAAGTTAAAAGAAACCTACTGGCCATTAGAGTTAGAGGAATTTGAATAGGAACAAAAATGGGGGAAAATAGATATCAAAATTGAGAAGGCAAAGAGAACTGAGACTCAAGAATAGAAAACATGACATAAAGCCAGCTGTAAATATGGATACATTCCAGGGATGCCTGGGTGGCTCAGTCGGTTAAGCATCTGCCTTCAGCTCGGGTTGTGATCCTGGGGTCCTGGGATTGAGCCCCACATCGGGCTCCTTGCTCTGCGGGAAGCCTGCTTCTCCCTCTCCCTCTGCCTGCTGCTCCCCGTTTGTGCGCGCTCTTTCTCTGTCAAATAAATAAAATCTTTAAAAAAAAAAAAAAAAAGAAAGCATCGAGCTTTCAAGTTTATCTTTACCAAGTAACGTACAAAGCCAGATATTCCTACCCAGCTCTCCAGCCTCGTGAAGTAGAGCTCTGAGGAAGAATGGATGAGCCCCAAGGGGAGAGTTGACAGTTGCACTTACTATTTAGTAGTAAAAGAATATGTTTTCTATCCGACAAGGTCAGAAAAGGTGGTACTTTGTATGTGACAAGGTCAGATGTCCTCTGCAAGATGTCATGTTTCATTTTCTCACACCCTTTGTTCACCTGGATGCAGGGTATCAGAACACATCGGCATTGTGCTCCCTCTGGGTAGCACCACTGCTGCCCTTGTCCTAGGAAGCTACTCATCTTGTTTTGTTCTTAAAGTCAAAGGGGGGGGCGCCTGGGTGGCTCAGTTGGTTAAGCGACTGCCTTCGGCTCAGGTCATGATCCTGGAGTCCCGGGATCGAGTCCCGCATCGGGCTCCCTGCTCGGCAGGGAGTCTGCTTCTCCCTCTGATCCTCCCCCCTCTCATGCTCTCTCTCTCATTCTCTCTCTCTCAAATAAATAAATAAAATCTTTGGGGCGCCTGGATGGCTCAGTCAGTTAAGCGACTGCCTTCGGCTCAGGTCATGATCCTGGAGTCCCGGGATCGAGTCCCGCATCGCGCTCCCTGCTCGGTGGGGAGTCTGCTTCTCCCTCTGACCCTCCCGACCCTCCCCCCTCTCATGTGCTCTCTCTCTCTCAAATAAATAAATAAAAAATCTTTAAAAAAAAAAAAGTCAAAGGGGGTGTCTATATATTTATGGAAAATGTAGTTTTTCATAAGATTTATACAAGTTTTGCATAAGTGTGGGAGAAAAACTTAGGTTTAAGTTGTTACTTAGAAACCTTGTAGAAACGTCATTATATAACTTTCATCCTGGAAATACCTTTAATATGTAAAAGTTTTCTAATTGTCATGTATTTATTTTTTGAATCAGGAGAGTTACCTTTGGCCCTTAAATGTAATATTTCCACTTGAATGATGCTATCACCTCTGTGCTGCCCCTTATCTTGATGCATGTACTCCGCTGAGGGGACTTCCCCAAACCCTGATTCAACGGATTCTTTTCATGTCTGGGGCAGTCTTTTCTCGCCATCATTTTAGTTTTTCGCGTAACCTATCTTTTTTGTCATTAAGGAAATTCTAAAGACTACTAGATACAACTTTTGCAAGTAGCACAGTGACCTTTTTTTTTCTTTTGCACCTATCGAGAAACCTAATGAATGCCAAAGATTAGGATTAGATCTACTTTCTATTGACTAATTTTGGAGAATATATGTATCGCATTTATATACCACGAGTGAACTTTTGAATATGGAGTGAAACAGGAGAAGAGAAGCGTTAGTATTTTGCATGAATATGCACATATGCCTAAAACTTGAAGTTTGTGTGTGTGTGTGTGTTTAAAGGCTGGTAGCTTTTTCTTCAGTCTTTATTTGCCAAAATCAGAGAAAGAAAAATATTATTAACAATATATAAAAATCTCATATGCAATTAAAAAAATTATACTTTGGTGTCTTAAGTTGGGCTCCCGCTGCTTGTGACACGAAGAGCATTTTTTTCTGAGATGCCCTGCAATCGGAGGCGATGGAAGAGCCCAGAGGAATCTCTGTGAAACATCGGGTTCTAAATTGCTGATGGAGAGCTTGTTATTTCATCAGGACTTTGGATGGGCCAGTTGTGGATCTAGGCTGTATTTCATAATGTTTGTGAGCTGAAGACTCATAAATTTTGAAACCATAACTGTCTAGTTTATAAATGCCTATTGAGAATGAATCGGGTCTTATGCGTATTATGGGGCTTTCACTAGGATTAATTAGCTAATATTTGCCAAGTTTTATGAAGATAAAAAGCACATATAGGTGCTAGGAGACATGTTAAGTTTTTCCACTTAACGCCAAAATATTTTTTAGATAATGAGAGATTAACCTTTGAAATTCAAAGTTCAGTTTTCAACTCAAGCATCCATTTTTTAAATCTTGCCCTCAAATTAGTATTGCAGAAATGTTTGCATTGTTGGAACATGGTCTCCCTGGCTAGTCAGAAATAGATAAGAGATGATCAGTGACCAAGCATGTAAAGGTAGGAGGTGATCACAGAATGAAAAGCCATCAAGCACCACCTTGTGACTTAGGTATCAGGTTAGACTAATGAGTTAAACAAAACTTAAGATTAAAGCCAATTAACAGATTAAAATTCATGAAGAATCACTAGGTGTTTTAAATTTATATTTAATCTTTAAAATTTTTTTTTTTAAGATTTTTTTCATTTATTTATTTGAGACAGAGAGAATGAGAGAGAGAGAGCACATGAGAGGGGGGAGGGTCAGAGGCAGAAGCAGGCTCCCTGCCGAGCAGGGAGCCCAATGCGGGACTCGATCCAGGGACTCCAGGATCATGACCTGAGCCGAAGGCAGTCGCTTAACCAACTGAGCCACCCAGGCGCCCAATATTTAATCTTTAAATTTTAACTTAATTTTAATCTTCTCTTGGTTAGTTGAATGAACTGCTGACTATAGAATTGGTCAGAATTCAAATCCCGTCTTCTCTACCTTGGGCAAGTTACTTAAACTTTTCAACCTCAGCTTCCTTGCTTGTAAGATACAGAAGTTTTTATAATTTTTCCAGGACTCGCTTGAGGCTGGTGTATGTAAATCTGCCAATGTGCTACTTAGTACATGATAGGTGTTCAGCAAACAGAAGTTATCGTTCTACCTCCTTCTTTTTATTTTACTTAAAAGCTTACCGAGAAATCTCTTGTGATGCCAAATTGGTATTGTGGAAGGAAGGGACATGAAGTGGTAGAAGAAGGAACCAAAAAAGTGCAGTCTCTGTAAGCAGTGTAAATGAAGGAAATCCTAATACGTCCGTAGGATAAAGGCAATTCTAATCCATGCATGTTGCATGGGACATGGGGCGGGGGCTCCTCCAGTATGCAGTCTCCCATTTCCTCATCTTTGTGCCTGGTCACCAGGCCCCCTGAAGGTGTTTGCATTTTTGACCCCTGATAGACCTTCATCATGTCATCTTATTTTCTAATCTTTTACCAATTTAAAGGTTCTGCATTCCTGCAGGTACAGAGAATGAAAGGGGAGAGCATAAAAACTAGTTGTATCATCAAGCGGTCTGGCAGAAGTGTGGTTGGAGATTGGCTGAGATTGTGTGCTAAAGTTTGATTTGAAATAGAACTCTTTTGGTATTAGAAAACCCAGGGTTATCATTTGTACTCCACCATTTATTGGCTGTGAGCCCTCAGATAAATTCTTTGAGCCAGCACAGTGCCTGGTTCATTGGTGGTAGTTAACCTAGTGTTAGTTTCTTCCCTTTGTTAATTGAGAATTAGAATATAGTTCTGTATTAATGATGCCCTCTCTACTCTTCAAACTAATGGATACAAATTTAAAAATCTGGATTGGATGGGCAGATGATTTCTGAAAACTGAGGACAGGTAACTTGGTTGCTATTACTGGGGAGAAGAGTTTTTCTTTTTTGAGGGGGTGAATGGGGTCTACTCCTATTCCCTTTACACTGTCTAAAGTCGTCATCATTTCTGTTTCTTTGGCAGAGGAGACAAAGAAAAATGCCAGGATGCACTTAAAAGGCAGGGCTTTGGCTCTGTGTCTTTTCCTCCGTGGGAGGATATTGTGTGTCTGCCTTCCAAGAAGTAGAATTTGTGGAGTATTCAGGTGGTGAGCAGGTCTGTCTTGTGCCACAAGAATGAATGCTTCTCTTTCTCTTAAGTGTATCTTTCTCCCCGTGCTTATGCTTCTGCCTGCAACTTCTCCCCTCCTTCTACAATGGGAAGTAATATATTCCATGTGTAGCCCCTCAATGCCACTGCCCTATGCCGGCTTTGGTTGCTATAGGCAGAAGGGGAAGCAAAACAATTCACTCCTCCTGCAGCTGCTGCCACTTCTTTCCCCATCACTCCAGTCACTTCTATAGCAATGTAGCCCTGGCTAAAAGTGGCAGAGCCCTGGCAGGAAGCCAGTGTCGAAATAAATACCCAGAGCAGTTGGGGCCCACTGTTGCCTCTGGAAAAGGACAAGCTGGGGCATAATATTAAGGCAAGAAAGGGAAACTGCAAAGACCAAAATCCCCTCACAAGAAGGAAGAGGCTTCAGGGGCTGGAGCTGGGAAAACACTTGGCCATTAACATGTTGGTTCACATGCTTCTGCCTGGCTAAGCTGCATCGCTCTGCATGCAGGTTGGGAGCATGTATGTGAGAGGAAACATGCAAAGGAAACGGAGAGAACAGAGTGAAGGCTAGCAAGTTGTCTGTGCTGAGAGATGAGACCATTTCCATAAGACTAACAGACAAATACTTGGACTGCTGTCACAGAGCACACCCACCCTGCCCCTTGTCCAGTCGGATCCACTCCTGTGCCTTGCTTTTTCTACTCCCTTTGGTGAAATCTTCATCAGGAGGGTGTCACAGAAGGAACACAGAAGGAGGGTGTCACAGCTCCAGCGCCCTGGAGTTCTTAGCTAATTATGGACTATGGGGAAGAACAGGAGGTCCGGAAACCATCAGTATAGCGTGTTTGGAGGTGCTCCAGACTGTAGGCACGTTTTTGCCACAGTAATAGCCCCCAGGATCCCACAGTACTCTAAGGGATCACTACAGTGAGTTTGAAGGGTGCATAGGAATGTCCATGATTAGGGTGTTTTCTGGGGTTTTTTTGTTTTTGTTTTTTGTTTGTTTTTGTTTTTTTAGATTGGGGCTCTATAAGGTTGAACTTCAATTTAAAGATTCACATATCCTCAACTAGGTTAGCTACATATCCTTAATTTTAAATGTACTTTTTCTCTCTTCTACTGTTTGAACTTCCAGAAATTGAGGTGTTTCTTTCAATCAGTAAGAACATGTAATATAGACTCCTTTCTGCATCAGTCAGTGCTCATCATAAACCATCAGTCATGACTAAGGATTGAGGAAATTAGATATTTTTATTTATATTCCTATTAAACCACACTGATTGTTGAAGATTAATGCCCTCACCCAACTGACATCTTCTAGTTTAATTTTAATTTCTTTCCATTAATGGAGCTGCTTCTTATGTAGACATGAAAATATAGAACTGAATTATCAGGCAAAAGTAATTCTTACTCAACTATGGACTTATCTTAGATAATATATCTGTAGAGAAGTAATTAAAGTAGTGTTTTGGATTTAAGTTATGCTTTGTGAATATAATGTAATTTTTGGTGGTATTTTAATACTGAGCTTTACTTCTTCCAGTTATTTTTGTTTTTGTATTAATTTACAAAGCAGATGTTCTTTTATATTATTTAAATATTTAAAATATTTATATTTAGTTCAAGCATTAGATAATGGGATTTCTCGGCACTGGCTCAGGTTCCCTTCTTGAAAGGTGAACATTGTTGGTAGTGGTGAAGCTTCATTGTCACAGAGGTTAACTCTTGTCAGTCCTCGTTCTAAATTTATTGTTTAAATCTGTTTGTACCATAAACAGTTGGGGTCAAAATCCTTCAAGCCCTGAAGAAAAACACAAAAACCTGAGAATCTCAAGTCTTTCAAAGATTGACAACTTGCATAGTAGAACAGTAGACATAATGGGTAATAATAAAACCCTTTCCTGGACCAACTCTAGGTGTGTTTAACCTTCTCTTCTTTCTTTTTTTTTTTTTTTTAAGATTTTATTTATTTATTTGACAGAGAGAGACACAGCGAGAGAGGGAACACAAGCAGGGGGAGTGGCAGAGGGAGAAGCAGGCTCCCTGTGGAGCAGGGAGCCCGATGCAGGGCTCGATTCCAGGACCCTGGGATCATGACCTGGGCCGAAGGCAGACGCTTAACGACTGAGCCGCCCAGGCGCCCCAACCTTCTCTTCTTTAAAGAACTTGCTCATCTTAGTACAGTAATGCTGGGAAACTTAAAGTTTATAAAGGTACTTTGAAAAAGATACATTTTAAAAACGAACATCTGTAGTTCTTACGACAACCTGGGTCCAGTGATCTTGCCTCTACCTGGTTGAAGTTCACATCTAGAGTGAATTATAAGGTAGAAAGTAAGTGTGTTTTTGAGGATCAAACTTACTTTCCCACAAACTTGTTAACAGTGGTGTGATGCACTGAACAAAATAAAACAAAACTAAAATCTTGAATCTTAAACTTAAGCCCTAAAACTAAAATGGGATCTTGATAAATGCAGCCAAACTGGTACATGTATGTATATATGTATCTCCTAGTTACAGACAAAATGAAACAAGATCTTAGGGGCGCCTGGGTGGCTCAGTCGTTAAGCGTCTGCCTTCGGCTCAGGTCATGATCCCAGGGTCCTGGGATCAAGCCCCGCATCGGGCTCCCTGCTCGGCAGGAAGCCTGCTTCTCCCTCTCCCACTCCCCGTGCTTATGTTCCCTCTCTCGCTGTGTCTCTCTCTGTCAAATAAATAAATAGAATCTTTAAAAAAAATGAAACAAGATCTTAGATACCATATACTACTGTAAGGATTCACCTGTGAATATATTAAAGGATAATCAATCATTTGCACTAATTATTATAGGTAGGGGGAAGTATTTGGTTTTGTTGACACAACCATTGTGGGAAAACTTCCTTTACCCTTTGCTAGCAGCTTGCTTACTTAACAGCAGTAGTTAGTAAAAGTCTGGGTTGTCTCTCCCTGGTGAATAAATTATCCCTTGTTTAAATCTGTTTTGATCTTACCCTTTTCGTGCTTAACACACTTGATAGATGACAATCACGTGTGTGAAAAATCCACATCTGCTGTCATGAGCGAATACCTGGGTTTCATGCAGAGTTACTTTACTTTACCTGTCACGACTTCCTGCTTGCCCTAAGTCCAGTCATCTCTTTCTCATTGATCTGTAGCACACCTGTGTTGGGACATCTCTGTTGTTAGAGAGGAGGCAAACAATAGGCACAATTTGCTAGAGATAAAAAAAAGAAGTTAAAACACGCATATACACAGAGGCTGCTTTGCAACTTTACTCAGTCTGCTTACTTTTCTCCTACCTCCTGTAATTTTAGTGAATTGTAATATATAGGGAAAACATCCTTTTATGGATAAAGATACCGAGACCCAAGATGTCTTGCTCAAGGTTACAAAGCTGTTTGGTAGCAGAGCTGAGTGACTTTTATATGATGAAATTTTGGGTTCATTACTGTACCCCCTCCCCATATATGCACACACACTCCTGTGCTCCTTGCGTTGGGCACAGCAGCAGACCTTGTGGTGCTTGTATTGGAGAGTTATCTTGGTAAACTTGTGCTTCAATGAGTGGTTCCATAATCTGGAGATGACCCTGCAGTATGATACTGATTTTTCTTTCTCATGCCCATGTTATATTTGAAGTTAACATTTGGCTTCTGTCTTTGGCTTCTGATATTCTGCATGTCTTCCATTTGCTGGCCTGCGGCAATTAAAAAATAACAAAAGACTTGCACAGTAGTTGTGAAGGCAGGTAGGATGATTCTTTATCCAATTAAAGAGGGCTAATCTTTCTCAGAGTTACACTATTTTCTCTGGCTAGTACCAGAGCATATAGGAAAATAATGAGCTGGTGGTAGATGTTGGTCTCACCAGCTGGTTCTCATTCTGCACTGAGATTTAGATTTGTTCCTGTCAGAGCTGTGTAGACTTTGGAAGTGAGTAGTTTGTGGAATGGAAACGAATTCAGACATTTTAAATTGTATAAGGTTTAGAAAAACCTTGGGATTGAAGACTTTTTAAAAAATGAGATAGGTGTAACTTTTATTTGTTTTTCCTACAGATCCATCAGGTTTTATTTTTACCGTAACTCCTCTCCTTCATTTGTACATATATTTAAAACAAAGCCTAAGTGATTTATGATGTATCTCTCAAGGAAAATTAAAACTATTAACTTTCTCTTTGAGATCATTTTTTGGCATCATCAGATCCCCGTACTTCCTCGCTACATCTTCATTATAACCATGTCAGTTGTATTTTCTTTTAGGTAGCTTCTAATCTTTTTATGACTTGCTTGAAATAGGTACAAAGCAACCTGGTTTAGTTATATTTCACTGGGTGATGGCAGTTATGAAGAAACTGATAAAATGATGATGTCTTCATTTTTATAACTGGAAAATTTAATACTCTTTTTGCCACTCAACTATCTTTTATGAGACTCTTTTAAATATATAGATTGAATTTCTAGTGTCTTAAGTCAATTAATTCCTAACCATTAATAGGACTATGATTTCCCTTTAAAAATACTAATAAAGAACACTTAATTTTTAAGTGGAATACTGGAACCCAGAATGCATGTTTTCCTAAAATAACGTGAAGCATAAATACATAGTATCAAATTGGAGTCATATCCATAAATCAAAAATCTATATAACTAAGCATAATTTTGGCTAATTATAAAACTTTCCTGGGCGCCTGGGTGGCTCAGTCAGTTAAGCGTCTGCCTTCGCTCAGGTCATGATCTCAGGGTCCTGGGATCGAGTCCCACATCAGGCTCTCTGCTCAGTGGGAAGTCTGCTTGTCCCTCTGCCTGCCGCTCCCCCTGCTTGTGCGCTCTCTCTCTTTCTCGCTCATTCTCTCGTTCTGTCAAATCAATCTACCTTTATAAAAATTTCCATCTTGAAGCAAATTGAAAAGAGAATTTCACAAATACCTATTATTTCTTATAACTCTAAGTGACACTTTATATGTTCAATTATACCAATTTCTTTATCTCCTCTCTTTTGTAAATGTGTAAGATAATACTTTCCCCTAATGTTCCATGAGCATTGGTACTTGTAGTAAGTCAGTGCCTTACAGAAATTTGTGTAGAGCAAATTAAAACTACATTTACATGGGTTGTGGCTTCCCAGAAAGTGAATAATCTAATTTTCCCCCTTATAAGAGAGATTAAAAATAACATATGTTCGGGCGCCTGGGTGGCTCAGTTGGTTGGGCGACTGCCTTCGGCTC
>NC_138370.1:67008183-67031277 GCF_054177405.1 Leptonychotes weddellii
ATAAATAAATAAATAAATAAATAAAAGTGTTCATTAACTTTTCTGAATATCCCTTTTAGATTATTATTACTTTTTTTTTTTTTTGAGAAAGAGACAGAGCAGGCATGTGAGCTGCAGTTGGGGGCGGGGGGAGGGACAGAGGGAGAGGGAGACAGAGAATCTTAAACAGGCCCTGGCCCAGTGCAGAGCCTGCTGCAGGGCTACATCTCATGGTCCTGAGATCATGACCTGGGCCAAAATCAAGAGTCAGCCACTTAACCGAATGAACCACCCAGGCACCCCATGGATTATTTGTTTACAATATGGTAGTCTCGGACAACAATTAAAAATTGAACTATTTTCTGTAATGCACAATTAAAAGAAAATTTGTTCAAGATAAATACTGCAGGCAAACCTAACATATCTTACAGTCTAAGAGTGTGTGCAGTAGGGATAAAAGTAAAAATGTCAAGTAGGCTATTTCTTCCACAAACACTCACTGAGCAAGTCAGTAGAATGCAGACAGGAGGGTGACAAAGTTGTTGCTGGGAAGGAGCAAGGAAACAAAGAAGAAAGTCCCAAATTAAATTCAGTATGTACATGTGTGGGTGTAGATACCGAAAGGGAAGAAATACCAGGAAACTGCCTAAAACTCATTTGGCAAGAGTAGTCTAAAGAATTCAAGGGTGGTAATGAGGGAGGGAAAATAAAAGTCCAGGAAAGACAGGGGTAGGTAAAAAGAGAAGCAAGAAAGGGATACAAGATGGACACAGGTGGAACACGGCGGTATAGGAAGAAGAGGACTGACAAGACTGAGAAGTTAAACAAAGGGGATGGTCTGGAAGGGCAAGAGCTGAGGGACTTTGTAGGGAATCTGAGGAAGAGAAAACAACAAAGAAGTGAGAGATGAGGTTAGAAGGAAAAGGAAGGAAACACATAGTTGAGAGAATAAAATGACCATACCTAGCGAACTACAAGGAAAAATTCCTTTTAATGACCTGTGTGCTACAAGCAAAAACATCTAGCACTTGAAAGAAGTAAACATTAAAAAGAATAATTGGGTCATTTTAAAGATAAGCAGCATGTGAAGGAAGGAGATAACTTTTAGCAATTTAAAAATTAAATAACTTTGCTTAAGACTATGGTCAGGTAAACCAGTTTTAGCCATTACACAACTGAAAGGATCAGAAAAATATAAGCACCATAGGTCACAGTCTTATTTCTATAGAAATTATAACACTGCAAAATTGATGAGTTTTTTTTCAAAAGAACATTAAATTTTTAAATAAATGATACCAGGAATATAATGCTTAGGGTTTATAAATAGTGTTTCCTTCATGCTAAGGGATGTTTTCATAAAGAACCCACTGATAAGAGAAACCCATGAGTGACACTGAGCACTAGGACTCTCAGTGTTTTCCCATTGTGACTGCTTCTGACAAGTGTCTTAATCTTAAAAGACTATCAAGAAATATAAGTATTAACTACCTCAAATTCAGATGACTGCTGTTTTTTCAGTTGAATTGCATTTACAGTTTTATATTCAGTTCCTATCTACCTCTTTCTGTGACGCAACTGGCAGAAGGCACTCAAAATTTTTCTCTCCATTTCCAGAATACAGCTAAGAAAAATGCTAAAAATTATTCAATCTATATAATAAAAAACAACTTATAATTCAATTCTTGGTTAATTCATAACTGCTGCTTAGGCAACAAATGACTTAGTTCATTAATTCATATTTGATTACATCAATTTCTGGTAAATCATTATTCAATGTTTAACAGTAGTAACGACGAAATTCAAAAGGACATGAACCCTTTTGAGTCACATAGGAGACAACAGAGGATGAGGATAGTTACCAGCTCATCTCTACCCACGGGAGTAATTACTACTTCCAAGGTGCTTCCATACCAATTAAATTCACTTTAGGAAATACTTTATTGACCTTGTACCATGTGAGAGAGAAGCCTGTAAAGGAGAATGGGACAAGGCAGTAGTGAAGAGCCCAGGCACTAAAGGAGCACTGAGGAGGGCTCCTGTCTCCTGTGGACATACATCTACTAGTATTTATTCCTCTGGGCTACTCTTTGCATACATATGCATCCCCCATAAGCCTATCAACTCCTTGAGAGTAGAGATTGGCCTTCTAATATTTGGGTCCCCAGCAAAAGATGTGACATAAATTAATACTCAATACACATTTGCAGACATAAATGCATGAATAAATGAACCAAAGGACAAATGAACGTGTCTGAGTTTTCATAGATAGGTCAAGGCAGAATCAAGGCTAGGTACTGATTCAGTGATCTTTACTTTTACCTAGAGGAATCACAGAGTTGTTTCTTTTTGCAACAAATCAGGTAAGCGAGTAAATACATTCAGGTTGTTTACTATAAGGATTCCTGTTAGGCTAGCTGACAGTCAAGAATACTTACTGGTACAGCCTTCTGACCAGCAAGGAAGGTGAAAGGATCTATGATTTTCTATCTTGTGGGCCAAGCTTTATTTTATACTGACATGCAGAGCTCCAATTAGTGCCTTCTGCCATCAGATGGCACACAGGCCCTTAGCACTGTAATCCCAGGTCACTGTCCAAACCTTCTGACCTTCAGGGGCAGGAAGAAGGAAATTTAACATGTGCTGAACCCAAAAGCAGTGGGGGGTCAGAGGCTTTACATGCATTCTTTTATTTAACTCTACAGACAAGCCTTCCTGCTATCGGTTATTGTTCTCATTCCATAGATGAGAAACTCAGGCCCAGGAAAAGCAAAATATAAATACCCTCTGGTTACAGAGCACGTACCTGGCAGAGGTAGACTTGAACTTGGGTTCGTAAGACTCCAAAGCCAATTCCCTTTCTAGCTCTCAGGATTATACAACATGTGGTTCATTCACTTCCAGAGCCCAGCTCCCTTGATGTGAGCTGTAGCAGCCCTGAGAATCCTACTCTAGAATTGTCATGGAAATACATCATGCTGAAAAATGAACTGAGGATGTCAGAAGCGACCAAGGCCCAGAACGTTTTCTGCAAGAAAGAAGTGATTTCCCCCCTTGTTGCAGCCTTTATCATGGAATGAATACATTAAAAAGTGCTCAGGGTCTTCTAATCTGTAACTTGCATTATGGAAGACAAAGAAAAACCAACTCTTCTGAAGAATGCGGGTGAAGCTGTGCAGAGTCTAGTGGTACCAATAAGAGAAACAACAAGCCTGTTTTATAGAAAAGGCAGGAGAAGTAGCATACGTACTTCATCTTTTGAAATTAAAACAATCCTCCCCCCGTGGGCAAATACTGCAGCTGCTTCTCTGTCCCTCGCGGGTGAAGACAGGACAAGTCAAATACACTGTTACCTTAAAAAGTGTTATGGTTTCTGGTATAATTTCTATCGATCTATTTAAAACGTACTATGCTATAAAATACATTTATTTTTCACAGAATTCATTCTAGAGGAAAATATTAACATGTTAGTTTTAGTCAAAGAATGATTTCACAATGTGTGTTTAAAAAGATGACTAAAAACAAAAGAAATGTTATGCATCATTTGTTTTCTAATTAATATATGACTAGGAGAGCTGGGAAGCAATGTGTTAAATAAGAATAATTGGAGAAATTTTGCCTCATCTGAAGTGACATGCAGGACAAGCCTAGGTGTGTGGCACAAAGAATTCTGTTATTTAAATTTCTGTCAGCAGTTTAAAATCAATAAAAGACCACGATGAACAGAAATACATTTTCTGGGGCAGATGCTGAACTGTTAAGATTATAATATTTTAAAGCCAGTTGAAAATAGTAACACAGCAAACCAGCAATCACTTTAAAAGACCTGGCTACTATGAATGGCTTTTAAGTGTCTCTGTTGTCTTCTGGGAGTACTTTCATGCAGCTGCTCTTGAATGTATAGATCAGTAAAAAGCAGATTGTACAGAGCTGAGGGAAAATAATCTGATTATATACGATCAACCATTTGGATTCTAGAGCAACAGAAATTCTCTGTGATTCATTTCTTCAAATAACAGCATGGATCCTCACAATGACCATATGGTCACTGAAAAACAGAAAGTTCAGTCAAATTTGTTATTTTATGAAATAAAATAATAGCCTGAATAGTCATTCTTGGCTCATCTAATGGAATGTGGATGAAGGAGGGATGGACCTTTTTCCTGAATAAACCCAAGAAACAACCACAGATTGTTCAACCAAGATAAGGAAATCGTGCAACTGTCAAGTGCAAAAATGTTTTCTCAAGAGTTGTACAAAGCATTGTTTCTATGCAGGAGATGGACTACAGAGTTAAAGAAATCTATGTCCAGTTGCAGGAGCGTTTTAAGAAATTCAGCTTATTTAACAGACAGCAACATAAATCCACCAATTGAACTCAGTTACAGCAAAAATCTCCTAACATAACTTCTGCCCATTATTACTTTACAATCATGTACAAAGGGAGTCATCATTCTTCTCTGAATGGAGAAGTAGTTAGGGAGTCAAGTGCTCTAAACTCTCCTGCCCACACCGCATTCTTATTCTGCATCTGTATTTCCTGCTTGCTTGTGGCAGAATGCTAATTTCAACTAATTTAAATGAAAGCCTCACATAATGCAGCACTCTCATTCTATTTAAACAAAAACTAGCGATAAGGAGCAAGTAAGGGATGGCCCACGAGGCTGCTCAACCCAGCTTTCCATTATTTAACAGAGAATTATTAGCTATGCATGGTAACCATTTTTTTTCTCTAATGTTTTTGAATTCTGATCAGAGCCATTACTACTGTTTCTAACTTTGTACCCTCTTTTGCAAGCTTTCACAAGCCCCTTATTAAAGCACTGGGAAGGCTTCCTATCTGATGCTCTGCCAGGCACTGTCCTTTTGGACACAATGCATTCAGGTTATTAGCTTGATGTGCATCATTCAACAAGCTGTCTTACAATTTTACTGATCATCATCTAGTAAGACTGAATTGCTGCCTTGCCCATGGCTTTTAGATTTATATAATTAACCAAAATTAGCTTGATGTTTAAAACACAATGCCAGCCTACCCATTTATTTTTGGAAGAACACTTTAGTGAACACAATGAGTAGGCTGATTTGGAATTGCCAACTTAAACTGTCAAAGTTTTCCTATAAAATTACTAGGCTTAAAAAATTCAAATTCTATTAAGGCAAATAGCATTAAAAGAAAAACTATGTGATAAAATAATCAGGTACCATATTACTTTCATTTAGGCTCACTATTATATTCAACTAAGTTCTAGTATAAAACATTCCACACAATTCCTTGGGTGTGTATTGTAAATATTAGTTATACACAGAACCTTCTGGAAAAGTGTATAACGGTTTTGGTTACAAAGCCCTACAGAAACACAGCATGTACAAAATGACATGTATAAACTATCATTCAGAAGTTATTAATGTCAGACAGAAAATTAAAAATAGCCAACTACATGCTAAACATAGAAGATAATGGGTAATACCTTGGGGTATTGAGCTTGAGCCTGAGGTTTTTCCAACACACTTTTGCTTTCTTACATCAAAGTTACATTCGTAAGTGATCCATGAAAACATAATTACCAACATTTTTCATAAAGGGGGACAGAAGAACTGAAAACCAAAATGATTTTCATAAAAAGAAGCAGTACAGTCTGTAAATAGCATGTAGAAAAGTTGAAATTAAAATTCAGCTCTCATGGCTATTTCTAGTTCCACTAAAGCCAGTAATATGTATTTTAGAGTTTGCTGGACCTTGGTTTGAATAATTTTAGGCAAATTCAAACTTCTCTGTAGCTCATTTTATTTCTATGTAAGACGGTGTCAGTAATAACCTATCTCATAAGGATCTATTAGTACATGAATACCTTACAAAGTATGTGAACAGCACAAAGCATAACACATAAAATAGGTGATCTGTAAATGCTAGTTCATTGTTCATTCATACTTATATTTATTCAGCCAATATTAATTGAGCATGTGTAAGTGCCACGCATTGTCCTAGGCCCTGGCCACATGGAACTATCATTCTAGTAGGATAATCAGGAAGAGGTTGGCTTGTTGCATAAATGGCAACGAATAGACCCTCAGCCGACTTGTCCTCACCCCTCCATTCAGCACATTGTTCCTGGGCATCAGCCAGATGCTCTGGCATACAAAAGGTTTTAAGATTTGAATCCTGCCCAGCTACTTTACTTTCTCTCTTGTTCACTCTGTCTGCTCCTTTTTTTTTCTTTCTACTCTTTTAGTCTCAATCATCTACAATTTAAAACAGTAGCTTCAAATTGTTCCAAACACAGGGGTTCAGCCAGGAAGGTGACTGGGAGTTTGGATAGGTGCGGCTTAGGGAGACAGGTCTCTCAGCCCTGCCTAAATCAGAACAGATATCTCTATTTTATCTGTTTGATGCCTTTTACTTAACATACTAGGCTTCCAGTACAAGGTTTTGGTGTGAATAAGTAACTTTAGTGCTAAAGGAATGTTTGGGGAAAAGAAAAAAGCACCAATTTAAAATATGTCCCATTCTTTAACAAGCTGATGTACAGGAAAAAGAAATGAGGGTGGGAGAGGGAATCTAGTATACAAAAAGAAAATTATAAGACATAAAAATCAAGTGGGATATAGGATCTTGGGTTGAACAAGTCAACTATCAATAGGCATTTTTTTGAGACAATCAAGGGAAACTTAAATATGAACTGGGCATATGATAATTAATTTTAGTATGTATTACTATGATAGTATGTTATGTGGCAAAATATACCTTTTTAAGAGAAGAGTACTGAAATATTTAGAGATGAAAAACCATGATGTCTATAATTACACTGTAAATATTACAGCCCCCCAAAAGATGATATAAATATGAAAGTCAACAACTGTTAAACCTCAGTGATCAGTGTGCATTATATGCTTCTCTTGACTTTCAATACTTTGGATATTCTTCATTAAAAAAAAGTTTTTAGGGATGCCTGGGTGGCTCAGTCAGTTAAGCAGCTGCGTTTGGCTCAGGTCATGATCCCAGGGTCTGGAGATCGAGCTCCGCATCAGGCTCCCTGCTCAGCAGGGAGCCTGCTTCTCTCTCTCCCTCTGCTGTTCCCCCTGCTTGTGCGTGCTCTCTCTAGTAAATTAAAAAAAAAAAAAGTTTTTAAATGATCAATTCCTACTGGCATTCATTGGCCTTAATATGCCTCAAACTTCCCTCAGTTGCACAAGTTAAAACTGTATACAGATTGTTTTTGTACTTTAAAAGTTATATAATCCTATTATAGCATTTAAAAATATATCAAAATGACTCACTAACCACCATAAAGAAAAGAGATGGTTTACAAATTACATATAATCATTACTACATGAGGAGTCTCCATTCATGCTCTGGTATTTTTCTGTTGTACAAACTTCATGGCAAGTATATACCTAAAAAGACTCTATAAGCAGGTAGTGGGCAGCCTCTAAGATGATGCCCAATGAGCCGCACTTCCCAGAATTCAACCCTTGTATAGTCCTCTCCCCTTGAGCACTAGGCTGAACCGAGAGACTCCTCCTACTAACACATGACCCTGGCTTGCTGGTTGCCCCTAACCTGGTCTCTGTGTCAAGCACAACCTGTTCTCTAGGGAACAGGGTCCATCTTCCATGCCAGGTCATGAAGGTAGCCTTTAGTACTCAAAGCCCCTCTTCTCCATGTACCCTTCCCCCAAATGGGGGGTCTGGCTGTCTTGGGTGTTCTCCTAGGTACCTGCCTACTCCTTCAAAACTGATGTAGTGAAATTACCGGTGGTTACAAGCACCAGCTCTATGGGCAAACAGAGCTTGGTTCAAATCACAGTGTCTTACTAAGTCATGAGTGAATTTGAGTTAAATATGTACTGCCTTGAGTCACAGTTTCCTCACCTGTAAAAAGGGAATGGTACCTGCTTTGTAGTTCTGAGGGTTAATGGAGACAAATACTTGGCACAGTACCAGGGACATGGTCAGCACTCAGTATTAATCTTCAATTACATGCCATAAATTTGGATAAGTCCTGAGTGGTAGTTCCAAGTGACTTCAGCTATATTATATATACAACCACCTAATGTTGTATATATAATATACACTCCCACTCCCTCACAGAATAGCCCTTTATCCTGTGTCCTATTGAAATTTCATCCAAGGACTTTATCCGTTGATAATCTAAATTTTAATCCAATACTATAGTACCTCTACCTTCATTCTAGGTCAAGAATTCCTTTTAGAGTTTCTCATTGATATAAAAAATATGTTGCTTTGTAACACTGTTAATCAAATGACTATGAAATAAGCACTCTCATATTATTTAAATACTGACAAAATTATGAAACATTTTAAAATTTAAATATAGTCACAAAAAATTAAAAATTAGTATGAAAGATAAAACAGAGGAGGAGAGTCGCTAATTTATACCTGATTGCAGACATTCCACAAAATGGAAATTTCCCTTTAAGATATAGTGTAAGAGCATCTTTTCTGGAACCCATTAAGACATACTGATATAATGAGAACAAAAATTTTGAAGCAAAATTCTGTAGAAAAATTAAGAAAACTGAATGTACTGGTAAGTACATTTAAATATGACAAGAAGCATAATCTCCAAAAATGTTCAAAAGCCACAGCCCTGACTGGGAACCATCACAATAAGGCTCCAGCTGTAGTACCTAATTCCCTTCTATCCTTCTGCTAATCTCTTGTACTCTGAAGACTAAATACATAGACATTTGTGGTCTATGACGCATTATTCATGCCATCCCCTTCATCTAGAATGCCTCCTCTTACCGTCTTTGCTCACCACAAATCCTGCTGACCCTCTAAGGCCATGCCCAAATGGCGGCCCCTCCACACACCAAGATGGAAGGGCTCTTTCTTATACCCTCACTATTATATGCTAACACTGAATTCACCTGACACGTGTCTATTAGAACCTAAGCTTGATAAAGACAAGAAGTAGTCAGTCCTATTGACTAATTCATCTTCACTTCACCGTATCTCCCAGCAGAGGCATGTGCATCGACAGATGCATCCTGATGGGGATTTAACAGTGGCAGTTAATGTTGTCCTGCCTTTCATCTCCATAAAACTTAGGACACACACAAACTTTTCTAGCCCGACAGGAGCTAGAAAAGTTGCATTTTTACTTCAGAATCAACCCATTTCATCCAGAAATACAGCAAGCACAGAAAACATAGAGGATAATTTTGTTCAAGTTAATACTTTGCTTGAAATAGACCCTTAATATGAGCTGAGAGAGGGAGTAAAAGAGAAAAAGAACGTAGTTGGGTCATAAGACGGGACTCAGCAGATCTAGAATGAGCTTAGGAAAGTCAGAAAATACCTTACTGGACTCGCATCCTTTATCAAAATCAATTATCAAAACTCCTATTTACTTAACATTGATTATTTTAAAAGATTATTTTAAAAGGATATTTTTACTGTCAACTGACTTAACTGTGCTCCAGCCACACTTACAATGTTACCACATTTCTGGGAATTGATCCCAAAAAAGTAGTATTCACAGTTATTCCTTAAGAATGCCTTTTCTTCCTGTAAAAGATTCTAGACTGGGAAAAAAAAAAAAAAACAGAAACAAGTAATATTTTGTTTTCTCTCATTATGTTCAGTAGTAAAATAGAATGCTGTCTAATTAGAATCTTTTGTTTTCTTTCTTCACACCAAGGCATTATACCTTTCATACTCACATAATCATTGAAACCAAATGACTTTATTCTTAAGAAAATGGATTGTTTTTAATGATTCACTGTCTTTATGACTTCAATCTGCTCAGTAATGATCTAACCAATTAAAAAAGCACATGTGTCTATAACATAAATGGAACAGATGAGAAAGATTCTAACACCATAAAGGGAAGGGGGTCTGAATCAGTTGCCCATCTCATTTTATGCATAGAAATAATTGACCGGTAGAATGAGTTTTTTATAATTGGCTATTATTCTAAATCTAAGCATTAGATCAAGTATTCAGAAAATACAACTTCACATACTGGGAATTTTGTATCTGTATCAATGTTCTGGTTGTGATATTGTACTATAGTTTTCCAAAATGTTACCAATAAGGGAAACTGAGTAAAGGGCACACAGGATCTTTATTAAGTTTTACAACTGCATAAGTATCTAAAATTATGTCAAAAAAACTTCAACTAAAAGGTAATAAAAATATGAAATAAAATTCCAAATATCAAAAATTTAAGTGAATTAAAGGCAATGATTACAGCCAGACTTGCACTTTCTAGTATATAAAGGAGACAGACATCTTCTTTATTTTACAATATAAATACAAGACCAGACAACACCTGAATATATTTATATGACCATGAATTCTCCAATAAGTAGCCACTAGCCATAATTACAGTAAACTGGAAAAATCCATTGCTCAGTAGCACTAGCCACATTTCAAGTGCTCATAGCCATATGTTGCTAGTGGATAGTCATACTGAATAGCACAGAATGACCATGTCTATCAACATGGACAATTCTACTGGACAGCACTGTTAGACAATTCTGATAAAAAAGTGTTTATGAATGAGTGACATTGAGTCACTCAATAATAAATGACTTAGCTAGTGAACAAACCAACCTATTAAAAACATAAGTTTTCATATTAAATGTGATGAATGCTCGTAATTACCTAGTTAGCTTTCATTATCTTTTACCTTATCCTTAATCATTATCTATTATCGTAAATTGTTAAATGTCTCAATTCAAACCAATTGGCAAAATATCTGTGCAATTCTGAAGAGTCCACATTTTCTAATTAAAGTATGAGGCATAGCTTAGAGTAATTCATAGCATTCAAATTAAACTTAGAATTCTGAAAATTTGCCTGTATATTAAAAAGTTACACACTATACATCCATCAGAATAGCTAAAATTAAAAACATGGATAACACAAAACATTGGCGAGGAGGTAAAGGAAAAAACCCTCACATATTGCTGGAAGTAGAAAATGCTGTATCTACTGTAGAAAAATGTCTGGCAGTTTACTGGAGACTACACACACATCTCCTCTATGACCCAACAATTCCCTTCCTAGATATTTTCCAAAGAAAATAAAAACATGTCCATGGAAAGTAGGAATACACAGAGAAGGTTTATTCTTAATAGCAAAAACTGGAAAAAGGCCTAGGTGTCTATCAATAGAAGAGATAAACTGGTATATTCTGACAACAGCATACTACGCAGCAATAAAAAAAGAAGTTTGTAACACCACAAATAAATCTGAAAAACATTAAGTGGGTGAAGAACATACAACATGATTCATGTGAAGTTCCAGAACACACAAAACTCACCTATGGTAAAACAAAACAAAGCAAAACAAAACCCAGAACAGTGACTGCCTCTGGGAGAGAGCCAGGAAGGGGAATGGTGGGGGTGATGGCCTGTGTTGTATCTTGACCGCTACTTTAAGAATGTATAGCTTTTGTTTTTGAACTGAAATGAGGAGCTAGAAACAAACAAGAATAGATTACTTGCTAATTTAGTTTCCTCTTTACCAGCAAAGGCACAGCTAATTTAAAAATCAGTAATGCCTAAATGAGACATTGATACAGGACATGCTGATCAAATGACTTATGTGGAGGTCTTGGAAAAGCTAGCAAACACTGAAGAGTACTTTCTGCAGAACTCCTACTCCTTGTTAGTCTCTCACACACTGCTGGTCAGCACTAAGGCTGATCAGAGTTCAACAACAAGCACAGAAATTCCAGTTATTCTGCTGCAGAGAAATTACAAATGACATTGCATATATGCTATGTCTCCCATAACCTAAGGCTTTTGTATTTAGAACTTATCCTTAATGAATAAACAATATATATTTAGTTTTATGTGTAATTTACCATTTCTTGCAGTTCTTGAGTGGTCAGTGAAATAAAGTAAAATTTTCCTCATTTACAGAATAATGAAAAAAGTGCAAAGCATTTTTGGTGTCATTGGAATACTTTAAAATCCTGGGGTAGATACATTGAAAGTCTGAAACTGCTCATTTTCCATCTAATTAATTTGGATTCTTGCTTAATTTTTTTTCTCAAGTTTTGTTCTATAATCTTCATTTAGGGTTGTGTGCATAAAAGCTTTTCTGATCGATTGAGCAAAGCAGCACTTTGTGCATGAGTAAAAATGTATGACTTAGAGCTAGGAAAAAGTTGGGGCTTGCAGGCAGTTAACTCAATTTGGGGATGTGGAATTAAAGAAATGTTACTAATATTAAAACAGGTGAACAGTCTCTCAGGAATATGAATATTTTATAAAAATTCAGAGAATTTATATACTCAGTATATGTCCTGGGCTATTCAAGTTGCTTTTATTTTACATACGGAGCCAAATAAGCAGCTGCTCCCAGAGTTCTCAGAAAGGAAAGACTTGCAGGAGCTAGAGTGCCATGGAAGGGATTCTGAGGACAGACTAATGAGAGGACAAGAGCTGATTCTACTTTAAAATGAAACAGTCCACGACAGCCATCTGGCCAACAGCGTGCACTGGACCACCACCTTGTATTTTCTGCACAGCACATGACGGTGTAGGGCATGCTTTCAAAAACTCAACTATTCTTCTACTGCATATCATGCACTGGTGTATGCCATCTTTCCTACATTTTCTTAAAAAGGGGAAATAAATTGCTGCCCAAGGAAGCAAGAGGTAGAATCTAAGGGGTTTCGATGTGCAGACTTTTTCTGGATTGAAATAAAATGCCTTTTCTTCGGTCCTATGGCTCTGAAGTGCCTCTTGGTGGCATGCTGGGACTTAGCACAAGATGATGACCTCTTTTGGTGAAAATAAGATGGACACCCAGCGCACTTTAATTTCTTTCTGCCAAAGTTGTAATTAGGGGTACCAGATGCCATGGGTATCAAAAAGCCTAGCTCACATAGAAATGTCTGAGAATCATAAACAACTCATACTTTTGTCTCTGCTCTCCCCAACCTTTCAGTCTGAAGATGTTCAAACCTACGGAAAAGCTGAAGAGTGTGTAAATACCCTTTACCTAGGTTAATCAATCATTAACATTTTCCCCCATTTATTTTCTCTCTTTATATATACATACATAGGATAGAAATAGTATGCTAGTTGATTTTATTGTCAACTTGACAGGACCACGGTGCCCAGATACTTGGTCAAACGTTATTCTGGATATTTTTGTGAGGGTGTTTTTCGATGACATTTAAATTGGGGGATTCTGAGTAAAGTCAATTGCCGTCTATAAGGTGGATGGGCCTCATCCAGTCAGTTGAAAGCACAAATTTAACGAGACTGACCTCCCCCAGGCAAGAGGGAATTGTGACAGCAGAAGGCCTCCAGACTTAAATTGTAACATCAGGTCCTCCCTGCGTCTCCAGCCTGGTGGCCCACCCTGCTAATTTTGGACTTGACAACTTCCATAATTTCAAGAGCCAATTCCTTAAAATAAATCTCTCAACAGAGATATAAATATAGATACAGATATAGATCCATTCTATTGGTTCTACTTCTCTGGAAGCCGTAATATAGTTTTTTGTTTCTTTTGTAACATGTGAAAATACATGTAGACATCATACAATCTTGCACCATCTATCATCAATATATATTTCCTAAGAGTAAGACTATTCTCCTACATAAACATAATTCCATTATCACACCTAAGAAAACTAGTGTTCATTCAATAATATCTAACATACAATCAACATTAAAATTGCCCCAGCTGTCCCCCCCAAAAAAGTCTTCTATACTTTGTTTTCATAAGGATCCAATCAAGGTCTACTCATTGCATTTGGAAAAACCTTTTTTTTTTTTTAAGAATCAAACTTTTTTAATGGGGTCTACATTTTAAATTTGCCTTATTTTCTCATATTTACACCTACAATAAACTGTTTTGGCAAGAATACTACTTAGGTGATACTGTTTATTTTTTATTGTGTCATATCAGGAGACACATAATATCAGAGTATCCCATCACTGATGATATACATTAGCAATTTTAAACAAAAAATTTATTATGAAGTATCTGCCCCTTGCCTTCTAGTCCAGATTGTTAGAATTATTCACTAAACACTTTTAAGTAGATTGCATTAAAATCTACATCACACAGATTCATGTCCCATGCTTAAGATCTGCAGGTTTTAAAGTAAAAACTTGCAAATGATGAAACTGGCTTTAATGAAGCAAACAGTAAGGTAATTCACCTCAAAGGACTTATTTATACAAATAATTGCTGGGGAGGGCCCAGGAATGATGTCAGCCTGTCAACCTCCTACTCACTGTATGAAGACCACATCCCAGTTACTTCCCTTCTTTAGTTTTCTGTATATTCCTTACTTTTTTTGTTTTTGTTTTTTTTTGTTGTTGTTGTTGTTGTTGTTGGCATCTGGTACCCCTAATTACTGTTTAGAATTAAGAAAGAAAAGTTAAAGAACATGGTTGTATTTCCAAATCCACAGGGAAACACAATTCTGAGATGAAGCCTACTGAAAAAGAAGATTCTCTAAGTTCTATTGTGGAAGCTAAACCCCAACCATCTCTTTCTTAAGATGTTCATGGCTTTATTGTTGTTTGACAATGTGGTTGTTTTATGCTATGGTGCAAGTAAAGTGAAATTCTACAATTTACCTTCCTTTCTCTACTTATAAATCATACTCGAAAATTCAGAAGAAATACAGGATGAATACTAATCAAAGAGGAAACGGAGTGACTGTTAAATGGAAAAGGCTGGGATGTAAGGTTCTTGATTTAGTGAACTCAAAATATAATTTTACTTTAAGCTGTACACTGAAGATCTGTTGACCCAGGTGTATTTTCTCACTTCCTTTGTAGTATCTCTATACATGCATTTTCGCTTACAAAAATTTAAATATGAACTTGAAAAAACAGTGTCAACGCAGCTTTGGAAGCCATGGTGCTGTCTGTGTCTGTCTTCCCTTCTGCTGACCGTTCTCCAGGGAAGGTGGGAGCAGCACCTACAGTTCTCGCACCCGGCAGCCTCTTCGTTACTCACTCTTTATCTTTCACCGGAAGGCAATGAGATATTTGCACCTGCAGCTCTTGAGGGAGTGTGTTTATTTTAATATTGAGAGCCACTTCCTACAACTTGGGGGGAAGGGTTTAATATACGTTTTCAAAAAGGTAAAATGTCTTAGATAATAAAGACAAACTGAGAGGAGAGAGAACAAATGTGATAATGTTCAGTCATTTGTAAAGAGATAAAAGACAGAAATAGGATAACTTTCTTAAAGCCATTACCTATAAATTGATGACATGAAACAAAATCTTACAAACCTCTTGCACTCCTCTTTCAGACTCATCATATCCCTAGGTTATGAATTATTATGCATACTTTACTACTCTATTAAGCTTCCTTGAAATCTGGGAATCTTGTACTCATTTTCAAATCCATCCCAGACTTCACCTTCTCCAACTGCCCAAGTAAAATTTCAAATAAATAGACTTATCATTCCTATATGTAAGGACAAGTCTATTATCATGAATTTTCCTTGAACATATATTAAAGTTTAAATTACTACTAACTGGGGCGCCTGGGTGGCTCAGTTGGTTAAGCGACTGCCTTCAGCTCAGGTCATGATCCCAGGGTCCTGGGATCGAGTCCCGCATCGGGCTCCCTGCTCTGCAGGGAGCATGCTTCTCCCTCTTCCACTCCCCCTGCTTGTGTTCCCTCTCTCGCTGTGTCTCTCTCTGTCAAATAAATAAATAAAATCTTTAAAAAAAAAATTACTACTAACTGGACACACTTTAAATTCTAAAATATGACAGAACACAAAGCAGTAAAGTTTGGATCCACCTGCGGAAACAAATAAAACTAATTTTCAATAATGTGTCTCATTCTTTAAAGCTGTGAACTAGGAAGGATAATATTAAATATTTAAGTTCCCCAAATAAGGGAGCACATTAATGAAGGAAGGTTCTATTTTCCAATAAGTTCTAACAGATGGTTTCCAAACACATACCATGGATTTAAATGCATAATTTCACCCTATAAATATGCTGCAAAACATTAAAAATAGATTATAGCACATATGCCTTATGGGGCAAATGAAATGATAAAAGGAATTTTGTAGTAGATAAGCTCATAATTAAGAGATCATGCTTGTTTACAACTACGTGTCCCTTTTAATAGATGGATTAAATGGATTAAATGGAACAGCTTTATAAATAACACTTAAGATTATCTCCTTAATTTACATCTTAATATCCTGACACAGTTATAAGAGGAAAGGTTTTCCCTTTAACATAAATATTTTTTTCTGACAGGTTAGAGTTTTGGGATTTAATTTTTTTTTCCATTTCTACCTCACTAATAATAAACCAAGCTACATTCAAATACTAAGATAGTTATGTTACATTACCCTAGGTAAAAAATGCAAAAAGATAAAACTGGGCAAAGAGAAATGGCAACCACCTTTGAAATTTTCCTATTTAAGATGGTTTTCTCTGTTGACTTCTCTCTCAGAACAATCAGTTTTGATGATTTCAGATGTAACTTACTATTGCAATTAAAATGTGTTATATACTAGAAGGTGAAAATAAAATGGTGAGTTAAGGAATGAATTGGTTATTCTGTATTGTATTTCTATCATACTTTCTAATTTTCAACATAATTGCCTAAAGTATTACCTTACAGATTCACATGAGGATGAAATAAAATTGGTAGACAACATTTGACAAATGAAGACACTTAAAAACATGAGTTGTGTGCATGACACAGCCCAACTACTAAAACATCCTTTATATCACGAACACCACGAACCTATACCTTATGAATGCCCTTCAAGACAAAGCGCAAACCCAAACATGGCTGAATCTTTGCTTACGAAGCTCACATTTATTTAATATGCATAAGGATCAACAGCACTGCTGTTGGAGGCCCAGCTTAGCTGAGAAACACTTAGAACAAGCCTCTTCCCCAAAGAGAAAAATAAAGTGACAAAAGATGACTAAAAGCATGCTTCCTATGTGCAGTGGGTCCTACTAAATGAAAGGGAGCTGTTTGTTTTAAATAAGCTTCTGTACGGGAGAAGAGTTAGTGTAAAGCTAAATTCCACATCATAGAGGAAAGGGCATTTGAAGATACTTTAAAAGGAAAAAAGTCTAGCATAAGTCCATATTTTTTTTTTTTTTTTTAGAGAAAGAAAAAACACTTTGACTCCATTTCCCAGCCAGCTCTTGCCAGCTTCTCTGTCCTCCTTCACAGCAAAGCTATGGAGAGAATGCCCCATGCTCCCCATCTCCAACTTCTGTGCTCCCATATCCCCGGGGAACCCAGTCTCTGGACATGGTCAGCCCCAGCAGAAGCACTCTCACCACAGTCAAAAAGGACCTTCACATTCTAAGTCCAAAGGACAATTCTCAGTTCTCACCTTATCTTACCTATAACCTGCAGCATCAGACATGTTGGATCACTCTCTCCTTGAAACATTCACTTCACTTGTTTCCCAGACACTATGTGCTCTTCGTTTCTCTTCTAACACCCAGGCCATCTTCCTCCGGCTCCCTCACCAGCTTGTCCTTATCTTCCCACCGGGTTGGATAGCTCTTGACCTTTTCTCCACTCTCTCAGTAATCTCGTCCACCTCTACTCTGATGACTCTCGAGTTTATAGCTCCAACCCAAACCCCTCCCCAGATTCCTACACCTGACTGCCCACCCAGCATATCTGTGTGTCACGGTCACCTGGAATGTAGCATATTATGCAAACAAATGTACCTTCGCCAAGTCTGCAGTGGTCTCCCTCATCTCAGTTAACGATAACTCCATTTCTCCAGCTGCTCAGGCACAAGCTTTGGAGTCACCCTTTCTCTCCCACGCCTCATGCTGGCGAACCCCATATGAACTAGAAGCAGCGTTTGGTCACGTCTCACCCTCCAGCACTACCGCCATGGTCCAGGTGACCACCAAATGCATTACTGCAGTAGTGTCCTGACGAGTTTCCATACCTCCCCCCGGCCCCCTACAGTCATACAGCAGTCACAGTCATCTGAAGCACAGGTCACTGGTGTGTTCAAAAATTCCCAATAGCTTCCTACCTGGAGTGAGTAACTGCTTAGCTCCTAGCAATGGTCTACAAGGGCCTACACGATAAGGCTCCAGTAATCGCTGACCCCACTGCCTCTTAGTCCACCCTGTCCCTGAGTTTGAGCCAGCCATGCTGGCCTCCTTGAGGATTCTGAACATGCCACATCGCTCCTGCCTGGGGCTTTTTCATCTGCTAGTCACTCTGCCTGGAATGCCTTTCCCCAGAGGTTTCTTTTCTTTCTTTTTTTTTTTTAAGATTTATTTATTTATTTGAGAGAGAGAGAGAGAGAAAGGACTTGGGCATGAGTGGGGGGAGGGGCAAAGGGAGAGGGAAAGAGAAGCGGACTCCCAGCTCAGCACAGAACTGGATGCCAGGCTCGATCCTACAACCCTGAGATCACAACCTGAGCCAAAATCAGGAGTCCACCCTTAACCAACTGGGCCACCCAGGCGCTGCAACCCCCCCACCCCAGAAGTTTCATCATTGTCTCCTTTACCTCCTTCAGAAGGTCGGTTCAGAAGGTTTCTCAAATGTCAACTTTGCAGTGGGGCCTCCACTGGCCAGCCTTTCTAAAAGAGCACAGGTACATGCATGTGTACACACACAGAGCAATTCCTCATTCCCGGTTTTGCTTTAGTTTTTGGTCACATATCACCTTTTAACATATCATGTTTTATTTCGTAACTTTTGCTTGTCCTTAGCACTGCACTGGAGATAGCTTATACTGGCTCACGAAAGCCAATGTTTTCATTTTCAGGAATTCTGCAAATTGGTCATTGAACTACAGCTATTATTAAAAATCACTTTCTATAAACTTACAATTAATTACATTGAAAGGGTAATAAATACCCCCAATTTATTGCTTCCTATTTCACTGTATGTTCGTTAGGTATTTCCATTCGCTCTACCGGCGGGAAATACTGTAACTGTATTACTACATGGCACCTTCTCCCACCTTCTCATTAGTAACACCACTTCTGTAGATTGGCATCAGTAGCGATGGCAGTATTTACACTACGAAAAGCAGCAGACCCCGAAAGTCAGGGCCTTTCCCCCCAGACGAAGAGCCAGTCGTTAAACACCTCCCGTGGCCAGCACAGTGCTGACTGACTGACTCTTCTACGTTGTAGCTGCGCATCTTGTACCGTGCCCGGCACGTGGGGGGCACTGAAACACTGAAGGGATGACAGAATACAGTTCTCTGAAAGTCACTTGCAAAAGCATAATGAGAAGAACGGAACTCAAAACTCTAATGTATTCTCATCTGACAAGTCACATACAGTTTTATATGGTACTCTATTAAATAATGTCACATTAATTCAAGTAAACGTCTCATAAAATGATGATTCAACTCAGCTGTAACTGGCATTTTTCCGAACAAATAATCATACCTTTAAAATTAATACATTCTTGCCTCAGAGTTTCATTTAGTACTGCATTTCAGCAAATTTATAAAAGTTTTTTTTTTTTTCTTAAGTGTATGTCTTTAGTTAAAGATCTGTAATGCAATTAAATGTTACGGAACTTTTTTTTTCTTTTACTGTTGGAATGCTTCACCTTTGAACTACTAGAAGCTGTAAGCATAGACAATAAATGCATCATTAACCCACAACAAATAAAATTAACACTTTTCAAAGGCAAGAAATAGTAAATGGTCCTCTTAATTACTTGTTTAAATGACCCAGGACTCTCTTTTATTACCAACTGCAAGGAATAAGTCATACCAAAATAAGATAAAACATGATGGATAATTTACCAGAGAAAGGAAATGTTACAGTCTTTAGAAAGTCCTTGGGCTGCAGTCCAGTAACGTTTATCTTGTGAGGAGTACACAGATTTATTACAATCCATTAAAAAAAGAACACCATAAAACATGATCACTTTTAACATACTTAAGTTCTGAAAAACTTCAAATTTGTAACAAGTCCACTTCAGTCACTGCAAATTTTGATGTACAAAATATTTTTAAGCCATCCAATGTGTTATATTTGTGAGAAAACTTAGCTGATGGATAACAATAATACACTTTGGCATGATTTCTACTAGATTTTGTACTGACTGAAGAATCTTTCAATTTACATTTTGTAAACTAAAAAGAACGAATAAAACATTGTTATCATAAATTTAGCAAAATGCTAAAATCCCTTTAAATCCGAGGACAAACCTATGAGGTACGTATCATTGTCCCCATTTTAAAAGTGACAGAAAACTGAACTTTGGTGGCTTACTCAAGCCTCCACAGTCAGGTGGGAAAATGGGCCCCAGATTTCAGCTCTGAATCCTCTGCTCTTTTCATCGTATTCTGCAGCGTTTTAAGATGTTCTTCATTTGAAATTTTTTTTTAATTCAAATAGTCAAGGTATAGTACATTAGTTTTTGATATAATGTTTAATGATTCATTAGTTGAGTATAAAACCCAGTGCTTATCACATGCCCTCTTTAACATCTATCACCCAATTACCCCATCCCCCCCACCCACTTCCTTTCCGCAACCCTCAGATTGTTTCCCGGAGTCAAGAATCTCATATATGGTTTGTCTCCCTCTCTGATTTCTTCCCATTCAGTTTTTCCTCCCTTCCCCTATGATCCTCTGCACTATTCCTTATGTTCCACATATGCATGAAACCCTATGATAATTGTGTTTCTCTGATTGACTTATTTCACTTAGCATAGTCCCCTCCAGTTCCATCCATGTCGATGTAAATGGTGGGTATTCGTCCTTTCTGATGGCTGAGTACTATCTGCTTTAACCTTGCGTCCTGCAGCCTAGCTGTACCTTTCCTGAATGTATTCTATCTTACAAAGATGGCCAAGGCAGCCCCAAGTGAAGCAATTTACTTGCTAAGCTCAACAGTAGAAACTAAGATCCTCAAATCCTGCAGCAAGCCTTTCTTGCTAGCACACACTTGTAGGCTTTATGAAAATGGCTAATATACCTGCGCCTTACACTTCTAGGAGGAAAGCAGGTAAAAGAAGGATCTTATTTATAGAAGCTGCAAATATTCCGACTTCTATCTGAAAGAGGTGTATTTTATTGTAAGAGCAAGTGCATGATACTGCAGTTCCAAACCTAACTAAGGAATCACAAACTCTAATGAGAGCTACTAAAAATGGATTCCGTGAAAAGAAACAACAAAAGGATGGGCGGGGGAGAAGATCTTCAAAGGTAATATGATCACATAGTTTGAGGTAGAAATGAAAGAGAAGAGCAAGTGTGACATGAGGGAGATGAAGCATCCACCTTTCCACAGTTCACCAGAAATCACCACAGTGTCAGAAGCAAGTACACTATTTTTAGTACAGTATTAAAGTTGGCCATTTTTTAGTTCTGTGAAAAATATTATCATTCTTTCAGATCTATAACCGTGTTTGAAATATGAGACCTTCTTACATTTAAGAGTTTTATTCGGTCTCAGTTGTGGAAAAGATGTTGAGAGTTTACTATGCACATAGTTTTATAGATGTTTCCCCCATTAATGATCTAGTTCCTATAAAATTACATTTTATGTTTATATTTACAATTTACACAGGAATGAAAATTGAGTACCTAAAGGCCTACATTCCATACAGTATTTTAATGAAGCATTATAAAACTACCTGCATGTCCATATTTTAAACATGATCTAAGGTTACTAATAATCATTTACAAATAGTTTTATAGTTTCCTGAAAAGGATAATTCATTGTGCAAGTATCTTAATGTCTACATGCATTCTGAGGTGAAAACTAATTAAATCCAGAAGATTTTAAAAGAAAAATTAAAATCCAAAGCTTTCCTTTACAATTTATTTGTGAAAACAATGGGCAAATGCTAGGCTATTTCTTTTTTTTTTCCCCCTCCCAAGTTTTAATTTAAATTCTAGTTAGCATATAGTGTAGGATTGGTTTCAGGAATAAACTGTTTCTGCTATCAAAATAAATTACCATAATGTTCTCATAACTAAGAAAACATACATCCAATAATTACACAGAATCTTTAATTAAACATGGTAAACAATTTGAGTGTTTTATACAATGAAAATGATGTAAAATCTCTATTATGTAAAATTCTAACACTGAAAACAGCGTTCTGCAAACATCATACAATAAATGACAATTATGCACTTTTAACGTTGAAAACTCTTGATTATCTGTAATTCAAGCAAACAGAAGTTTTAAATAACCAATGTTTTGACAGTATCAAAGTTGCTATGAGGATTTATTTTTAAAAAACAGCTTTTGCAGTATGTCAGGGGACCAGAATAGTTAGGGCCAGCACTTGATTTCCTCCTACATCATGGCTCACAATTCAGTCACTTCGATCTGCCAATTACTCCCGAAGCCCAACAGGGTCTTCCAGGGTTAGCTGTCCCCAGCTTTTCATTTCTCAGACATTCATTCCACGGCAAACCACAACCACTCTCGGTGGTTTGAAACTGTCACTGGGCCTGAGCCCACCTGTCATGCAAAACGATCTGCAGTGTCACCTCCAAGCTACCATGCTTAGTTGCTATTCCCGACTATCCATAATAAACTTAACAATAAACTATCCATAATAAACTCTTCTGGAAAACTCTGAACCCCTCACTGTCTACCCAACCAGTACGTCATGTTGCTTTACAATGATGCTCTCAGACTGTGAGGGCCTACAATACCTTCTGAAAAATTTTTCTGATGTAGCTTTTAAGGATATTTTGCTTTCATAGAACTGAAAATGTTGACAGTAAGTTTTACTACATTTTTAAAAAGTTTATGACCTACACTTTCAAAAATTCTTACTCTTTGACCTTATAATCCCCCTTTTTGGAATTCATCTTAAAGCGTCAGAATTTAGATGAAGATTTAAGTTCAAATATGCACATTACAGGATTTATGGGAAAAAATTCAACACAAACTTGAATGGTCAAAGAAAGAAAATGTAAACATATGATATATGATATAGGCTGTAGGCTTTTTCAAGCACTAAAAATATTTTCTATATTAAAAATGCTTCTACTGGGTATTTACCCCAAAGATACAAAAGTAGGATCCGAAGGGGTATGTGCACCCCAATGTTTATAGCAGCAATGTCCACAATAGCCAAACTGTGGAAAGAGCCAAGATATCCATCGACAGATGAATGGATAAAGAAGATGTG
>NC_138370.1:67031777-67055438 GCF_054177405.1 Leptonychotes weddellii
GTGGTAAAGAATGAATGCAATGCTTGATTTAAATCAAGTTAAATTCTTAGTTCGTCCTACATCAAGGATAATAGGTGCATATTATATACAAATTTGTCAACATATGCATTGCTTTTCTGAAAAGACTCTGAACCCTTCTGGTTAATAGAGCTGAAGACTTAGGGCTTAGCTTTGCTCATATTTTATTTTTGAATTGTTAGTCATGAATTTTTAGAGTGTATTTTCTCTTTACATAAACCTTGCATAAAATGCATATTTTTGATAGTTACAGCACTTCCAATAACAGGAAGAAAAGGAATTAAAGATTATGCTCATTTAATATTCTCTCCACCAAATTTGTCTAATTTAATCACTTATTATTTTGCTTTAGAATAACAATTTCTGAAAATTTTCTTCAATATGTTAGGGTGAGATTTAGCTATTTGAATTTTGTTTTCCCTTTGGCAGTTCTTGGCCTCAAAATTCAAGATTGGTTTCTTAAACTAGAATGTTGAAAAAAAAATGAGTAGTTCTTATTATTAAAGAATACACACTTTTTAAGTAGCAATGTGGGGTGAGATATAGTAGTCTACGTATGTTATGTACGTGTGTATACATGTATTTTAAGTTTAAAAATTCAGTGCATTTCTTACCAGATAAAGTTTCTTAAGGAGTTATTTCCCTGACAAATTTGTAAGAAAAAGTGGGCTTTTTTGAGAGATGAAAGGTTTGGGGTTTAGGTAAGGGAGATCCAGGCATTATACAAAACTTTTAAAAATATGTTTTTATATTTATGGTTATCAGTTCATATTTAGTCTTCCTAAGTTATTTGTAATCAGAGTAGGGTCCTCTGAAAATCTTACACATCATTTAGCAAATCTGAATGCAAGCTGTCTTCAACTTAAAAAACAAGTTGTATTTCAAAACTTAATTCTGTAACTCCTTTGAAACATTTCCTGAAAGATCGTTTCTTAACTAAATAATGTTATTCATAGCAGGGTTCCATCTCTGGATGCTAGGGATCTGTTTTCCTTTCCTTTTAGAAAACACACTTTGGCTCCGAGCAAGGTAATTCATACGGAGACCAGAAGTATGGGTTTTCCTTTCATGAGGTGCTATAGATGTCGAGCTGTCTGTCTCCTGCCTTCCCAAGTCTTGGCCTTGGCTGTTGGCCTTGGGTCCCGATGACTAGTGTGGCTGCTGCCACAAAGCTAGCAGATTTCTGGCATGAGTGCTGCGTGGGGTGGAGGTAATGGGAGCAGCCTTCCGGAGGTGTGGATTATTTTAAAATCAGGCACCATTTGTAAAACTTTTATTTCCTGTTATTCACTTGAACTTCACAGCACAAATAAAAGAACACATATAATTTTGATGTAGATTAATTTGTTAGAGATTTGGACACTGTGTTATAATATTTAAAATCATGTAGTACTTCATGTGCCTGTGAGGATGACCCATAGCCATGAGGATTCCAAGGCATATTATTTTCTATACAGTGATGATTCATATCGTTTTAATAGTCTTTAAATGTCCTCTTTGGGTACTCATTATCTTGCTTAATATCACAAAGTAACAGACTTGAATTTTTTTTGGAGCTGAAATTTAAGCTTTTATTAGAATATCCCGTTTTGTAGGATTTTATGCTAATATTTATCAAAAAAAAAATGAGATGATGCTGATCTTCAAGTTGCTACCATAGATTTGGTTCCCCTAAAAGGTTTAACTTTTAGTGTATACTACAGGAGATATTTATGATATTTTGATTCCTTTTATAAATTGAAACTTTGCTTCTAAAGGTCAAGTGAGACAAATACTACTAAATGGTATTATCAAGTCACTGAACACACAATAGGTTGAGACTCAACCATGCCTTGAAATAGTATGCAAACAAATGTAATCAATTATTTTAACTAGAGTAAAAGACAGCTGTCAAAACTCTTGAAACTATTTATATAAAAGAGAAATTTATCACTAGGTTATGGTATTACTGTTATAAATTGTTTCAGTCGTGTAAAAGAAAAAAAGTGAAACTGTTGCCTTCCCTTATACCTCTGTGAGGTGTTACCCCAAGTTTCTCTTGAACAAACAGTAGGAAGTTGTGGTACACTTTTAAGAATGATTGAAATGTGTTTCTCAGGAACAGCCGATTACTATTACTGATTGTGGGGAAAGGGAGGGTCCCATACTCATCTATTTTCATCCAGCTCCACTTGATAAATACACACCTTAATGGAACTGTTGTTACCACCAGACTCTAGTCCTTTATCTAGTTTTGGGTATGGCTTGCTGGGACTCTGCCTATTATTAGGAAGAAGAAATCCCTGTCCCAGGAATACTGCCATTATTCCTTTAACTCTTGCACAAGGTCTTTTAACTTTGTGCAACTGAGTAATAAGAGTAAATACTGCCATTATTCCTTTAACTCTTACACAAGGTCTTAACTTTGTGCAACTGAGTAATAAGAGTAAACTCTTCTGTCAGTGGTCTTTTGTTACTATGTTCTGGGTCTACTTCAAGATCTGTAAAATGCACACAAGACCAACTACATCAGACTCGTATTTAAAAACACTCCAAAACCCACAGTTAAATATATCTAAATTAATCAGAACCTGCACTTACTAATTTGTATGCAAAATTCAAGTAGTTAATAGGGAATCGTCAGCAAAATAGCACCTCACTCCTGTGGTGCCCCTGCCTGGTGCATGCCCCCCGCTCCCCGCCTCCCATTCTAAGAAATATTCTTAGGTCAAACATATTAAGCCTGCCTTAAAATGTTCACAGTGAGGATCCTAAGGCTCTGAGGTGAAAAATCTTCCATTAGATTCACTATATTCTGTATATTTTAGAATGATTTTAATACCAGTTTTAAGGGGAAAAAAGGAAATTTATAAGTAATATTCAAGTAGTATCACAAAATTTCATAGAACAAATTATCCCATTTTTATGACAATCACATTTTATATTAATCATAGTTACTATGTTTATTTAAATAAGCCTATGATGGAATATTTTTCCCTACTTCAGGAATTACAAATTGAATTAGAAATTTGTTCAGAGTTGTTTGGTATCTGTTGACTCTTGGAAACTCCAGATTTTCTTCCTATTAGTTGTGCGAATGGCACATGACAATATCAATTATTATCATTATATCTCATATTTTTAAATGGTTTATAAAAAGATTAGCTTTATACTTTATTAAAAAATAGAATTCCTTGTCAACTCTTTTTTATTTAAATTTTGAAAATAAAAGTAAGCAAAACTTTCTAGCTTAATTTTAGACCTGAACAAATTATTTTCCAACCCTGCAAGTGTATGGTAGAAAACTCCTTCTCCTGTCCTAACAAATCCTTTCCCTACCTTTAATTTCTCACACTTATCATTTTTCTAATGATCTTTCCGGTTAGCATGGCTGCAGTTATTTCAACTAATGAATAATCTTCTCTGCTCAGAAGATAAACCGTGAACTTAAATGCATACTTCAGAACCATATTCCCTCCGTCATAAATTTATTTCTACCATTATTTTCCCATTTCTTTCTTGGAAATGCCTGCCATTTTTAGGCAACTTTTCTGGCTAAGCTTGTATATATCCACCTTTCTAGGACTCCAATAAATTGCCGTTTGTCTCCTTGAACACCATCTGTTCTCAACAGCAGTTCCTTTAAAACACTTACCATATTCGGAAAGTTTATGCTGCTTCCAGCTACCTAGTTTTTTTGAAAGGTTTATTTTTCTCCCTTTCCTTTCTCACCTGCATTAACTTTACTTTTTTCCCATGAACTGGCTTTCTATTATCTGTATTGAACATGCTGGCCGGTTTTTCTCTGCACGTGATGGGGTCTGGGCTGGGCAACACCCAAAGCCTAGGGTAGGGTTTCAGTGTCCTGGACAAGCCAGGGGGACTCCTTGGGTGAGAAGAGCTTCCAGGTTTATCTACCCCCAACACTGTTATCTATGTCTACCCCTCAGTAACCCGGCCGAGGCCAGCTACCTGTCTCTTGCTCTGTAGCTCGGCCCTCTGCCTCTGCCTAGATGGCCCTGATTCTGTTACCTTGTTTCCAAGGGCCTTGTTGACTTGGAACCTTTCCTTTATAACTTTGGGCATCTCTGCGCTTCCTGGCCCTAGCAGGTTGCCCAGCGTTTTCCCAGTGTGCCTTCTCTGCCTCTCATTCTTCTCTTGGCTTCCTGACCACCTTCCTGTCTCAGCCCCTTCTCAGGTGTCCATGTTGGCTCTTATAAGTTGCCTCCTTTTCCTCTTTCTCAGTGTGTTGGGATCACAGCACCTCTGAGGCCTACTCCTTTTCATTTCTGGGTCTTCAAAAACTATCAGTTTGGATAAGTTTTACTAAATTAAGGGGTGAGGGGAAAGGTCAAGATGCTATCTGATTCCTGAACATTATTTTACTATATTAAAAAAATTATACTGCTGACCATATCCTTTAAAGCATGGTGAAATTTGTCTAGATAGAAATACATGTACGTTCACACATTTGCATTATGTTCCCTGTGTGTGGAAATATTTTATATTTCTCTCTGCTGGAGAGTGCATATAGTATATGTAGTGTTTCAAACACTAGAAAGAGAATATTGGTGTAGATTTCAAAATTTATATTGCAGGGGCACCTGGGTGGCGCATTCAGTGAAGCGTCTACCTTCAGCTCAGGTCATGATCTCAGGGTCCTGGGATTGAGCCCCCTGTTCAGGGGGCATTCTGCTTCTCCCTCTTCTTCTGCCCCTCCCCACCACTTGTGCTCTCTTGCTCTCTCTCTCAAATAAAATCTTTATAAAAAAATTTATATTGCAAGCAAGTTGTTGATCATACGGTTTTAATAGAGGACATATGCAATGTCCTTGAAATCAAGTCAGGACATCTAGCAGTCCTAGTTCTGAGACACTGAAATTAAACATAGGAAATTTAGTACATTGTATTTTATGTATTTCCATATAATAAAATAGAGAAAGGGCAGTCTCATATCTTTGGTTGTAGGTTATCAGGTTGGTATCAGTTGACTGTCCTGTTTCTCATCTGGCAGCAGTATAAGGCAGGAAGACATTTTTGAAGCAAGGTAGATCTAAGTGACTTCTATACCACTTCTTGCCTTGTCAGTTACAACTGAAGGAATGCCCTTCCTTCCTCAACCTCTTCACCATCTTTCATCACTATTCATAGGTACACAAATCCTTTTTCCCCCACAAACCCCACTGGAACTACTTCTGACCACTAAACAATGTCCTATTTGCTTTGATATCTATGCCATTTGCCTTGTTTTAAAAACCTTTTTCATCTCTTCTCAGATCTTTTCCAAAAGGAAAAGCCTAACTTATAAAAAGCTTTTAAGAAAAGCTTCTGTCATTGCTTTTAAGAAAAGCTTCTGTCATTGCTTTTAAGAACGTCAGGGAAATTTTGATGTTAACAGTTGTCTTTAATAAGTACAGATTTTTGCACCCTTGGAAGGTGATTACATTGGGCATTAAAGCCAGTAGTAAATATGAGTACCTTTTCATTTGAAGGACTACCACATCTCACTGAAAGCAAGGAAAGACTGGCATGTTTACTTCAGTAATGCCATGGGTATTTACACACACACACCCAGGACTTAGCAATAGAAGTATGTATCTAAATCCTGTTTATGATTCAGTACTCTTGGGAATACTTTTTTGAATCTCTGTGATTCCCATCTCATTTGTAAGAAATAGAAGTCATGTTGAGTTGACTGAATCTAGAACTGTCATTTAGTTTTTCTTGCCTTGAGAAAGGGCTATTTTAAGCAGACTTGCTATATTTTTTAAGAGAGAATAATATGAAAATATTTCAGAAATTAATACATATATTAACATCTCTTTATTTTCCAGTAGAGATTTGTCTGTACCGCTGGGCCTTCCATCTCCATTCTGGCACTAGAAAATGACCTCCAGATGTCAGGGATTTTAGTGTATTTTGTTAGCTGATACGTGTCAAAGGCAGAACAGTGTCTGGCATATGCTAGGTACTCAGTAATGGAGTTGAATAAATGAAAAGAGGGGCAAAACAGTCGTTCATAGCACACAACCATAGGCTTGGAGAGATACTTGGAGGTAACTATCCCTATTCCTTAGTACCAGAGTAGCACCAGAGATAGGGTAAGGAAGGAGGTGTAAGTGAGCCTAACAGTGGGCTAGTTCTTCCTTCTTCCACTCCCAACTACTGGCCCTTTTAATTTAAATTAAATATTAAAACAATTTTAATGTCTGCTCTAATTGGGACCAAATATACCTGCACCTCTGATTTTAGTGGTAGCTTTATTTCTCAAAGCCAAAGGAGTTGGGGCAAGAGGAAGTGGGACAGAGATGGGAAGAGAAAGAGGTAGAGAAAAGGAGGAAGAGGCAGAGTATTTGGGAGATTTTTTTTCCTTGATTTTTCCTTAAGTATAGGGTAGGGTGCAAGATATCTGGGAAAGATGGTAGCTAATGAAATAAATACAGTGTTTTTATGTACCCTCGTGTTGGCTACATATAGAATGCAGTAATTCAGTGGCTGTGTGTTAGCACATATGTGTGCAAACAGTCTTAGTTAACCAAAGAACAGCCTTCCTGCAACCTTAGGCTTCAAATATTTTTAGAGGGTGGAAATCAAAGAAACAGCTCCAAACTTCAAACCCTAAGAAAAACAAAGACCCAAAGAAAGTACTCAGGATTCTGTCATTGTTCTGTTCATGCCAAGTCAGGAAATGAGCATACAGTTTGGTTTATTAAAGTTCTTTAAAAAAAAAAACAACTAGCATTTTCACTTAAAAGTAAAAGTAATAAAATTGATCAGAAAAAATTAAGAAAAGTACATAACAACAGATTTTTAAATCTTAGCCCAAATTGGTGGAGTGGAGAACGTGGTAACGGAAGGGAACTTAGCAGTCTGGGGATGGGGATAACCAATATTTAACTTCACCCCAGTACTTCAATGTTACCTTGAAGGCCTAGGGTCGCCATACTTATTAGCAGAGTGCTGTTACCCACATAATAGTAAATGATCATTTTATTGAGTTTGAACTGCCATCCTATGGTTTCATCATTAAAGCCAGAGGCCAGAAATGCATTATATGGAACCATAACAAATTCCAGATTTTTCAGGTCAAAAGCAGTTGAAAAACAGCTATTTCATATGGCTGAATCCTACAAATTGTGCTTGAGCGGGAGAATTTTAAAAGGGAGTTAATTCTATGAGGAACATGGGCAACTGTTGGAATAGAACAGCATTGATTCATCATTCCTGAAGGGCATGGGGATGAGGTAGAAAAGGTGTCTCTGAATTTCTGTGCAGACTCAGTCATCTAAACCTTCTGACCAGTGCCCTATGGTTGTTCCCACCTAAAGCCTCTATTTTCTTTTTTTTAAAGATTTTATTTACTTATTTGAGAGAGGAAGTGTGAAAGAGAGAGAGAGCACAAGTGGGGGGGGTGCAGAGGGAGAGAGAGAAGCAGACTCCCCGCTGAGCACGGAGCCTGACATGGGGTTCCATCCCACAGTCCCAGAATCCAGGATCCCGGGATCATGACTTGAGCCAAAGGCAGATGCTTAACTGACTGAGCCACCTAGGTGCCCCGCCTCTGCTATTTTCTTCTCAAAAAATTCTTAATGAAAAATACGTGAAGGGCAGCACATGGTGACACTGTAGAAGATTTTTGCATATATGTGTGTGTATGTGTCTCCTCTTCAGTGTGTGTGTGTGTGTGTGTGTGTGTCTGTCTGTGTGTGTGTGTGCGCGCGCACCTTATTTTCAGAGCTTACCAGTGAGGCTGGTCTATCCCCTGAGTAGCATTTTGCAGTGCTGACCAAATCATTCCTTTTGATGCCTGCTGACAGGATCCAGGTACAAGTCATGCTGCCTTTCAGCACAATAAGGACAAGGTTGCTTTTTGTGTGTGGTTATACTGTAGGCTTCCATAAAGAAAACCCCTGATGACTAGAAAAGCTCATTAGTGTTTTGGAAAGGGACATATTTTTTTACATGTTATAAGCTAATGTGGGAATAAGAAAGATTTTTTTTTTTTCCTGATAGAGTCCTTATACTTTTACTGAAAGAGTATCTCAGAGTATTAAGCTGACCTGAAAGCAATAATGTTATTTCAAAATTATAGAATGAACCCTAAGAAAGTAAGTTTATTACTTGGGAACTTTTTTCCAATTTTTTCTCTCAAATGATTCCTCATTGATTATCTAACAACTGAAATGTTAAAGAATGAATTTATTTAATCCCATTAATTATAACCATTCTTTAGGGCTTTGATATCATATTAAGGTGCTAATTTTAATATTTTGAGGGGTGCCAACTCTGCTGAAAGTCAGATATTGAGTAGATTTGAAGTAAATATGGCAAGATGTCATGTCAGCAAAAGTACTGTCACGCTGTCATTAATTTATAGATTTTTGAGTGAGCTTCTGTAAACCTATCACATGTACATTCATGAAATAATGAAGGATATCCCTTTATCCTATGTCAAAAAACTTAGGATAAGGCAGATAGAATAGGAGGTTGTGAGTTCTTACAAAAGCCCCTGTAATCTCATGTCCGAGTCTTACATAGCAGTGATAGTGGAATTGACTTGGTGAATCAGAGGGTAATACCAGCGGCAAGGAAAATGATTATTTCTAGAATGTAAGAAAAACCCCTCAGGGAAAAAGCAGTTTGGAGCTTTGACTCCTTAATTAAATTTATAGAGAGAAGCCATGTTCTACTGCACAGAAAGGCCATGATGAAGCATGTTTTACATCAACTTTTTGAAACTGTGGTAAACAGAACACACTTTGATCAGTCATTTCTACATAACTCAGGTTCAAGGTCCATAGCTAGGTTCAGTACCCATTAGTGCTCAGTCTCTCGTTCCATCTGTGTCTGCATCTAAGTCTGCATCTTAACATAATGGTAGTTAACATTCAGGGGAAAAAGTTAAATCGTGTGTACTACATATAGTATGTTTCAAAAGCAAAGTTACTGTAATTAAAAACACTCAAGCAAGCGTTTTGTAGTAATCTCCTTAAAACACGCTTTATACGCTCAAGCAAGCATTTAGAGGTAATCTCCTTAAAACATACTTTATAAAGTACTGACCCACAGATGATGTGATAAGTTTATTTTTTCCTTCCAGAGGATTCTAGATAACTAACTTATGATGTATAATACACTCACATATGCCAGTGATCACAGAGGCAAAATAAAATGTGGAGGCATCTTTTTTAGCACATATATTTGGTCATTGTCTTGGCAACCAGTGATTGACATATACATGCTCAATAAATGTTTCTGAAGATGATTTGATGTTAGGTCTTTTTAGAGACTCCGCATACACTCAAGTGTATTGTACTACCAGGTATGGTTTTGTGAGAAGGGCAACGTCCCTGAATTTGGAAACTCCTTAATAGAAAGATGTGGACTGCTTTTCGCTTCAGTATGGCTTATATATGTGTTTTATATATGCATAAAAATGACTATCACTAAAGGCAATGGTGTCAACCATGACAACATCCCAGTGGTCAACCTTAAGTCTTGTTCTCTTGGTGGCATTTGACACTGTTGACCTTCCATTGAAGTGCTCCTCCCTTTGATGCTACGTCTGCGTTATCTTGCCTTTATGCTTCCCTCCTCTTTCTGTTCCCCCCCCGCCCCCGGTTTGTTTGTTGAATTTGTCTTTTCCTGCCTGACCAGAAATGTTCATTTTCTGTAATTTCCATTTGTGACCTTTTCTCCTCATTTCAACTTCTCCTTGGGTGAATTCATTCATTGTTCTGTGACTAAAATCTAGAGTCCTTGCTCTCTAAGAACAACCTATCTTGGGGTGACTGGGTAGGTCAGTTGGTTAAGCATCTGCCTTCAGCTCAGGTCATGATCTCAGGGTCCTGGAATCAAGCCTCACGTTGGGCTCCTTGCTCGATGGGCTCCCTCTGCTGTCCCCCTGCTTGTGCTCGCTTGCTCTCTCTTTCTGTCAAATAAATAAAATATTTTTAAAAAATAACCTATCTTTCAAGTTATGTTCCACCCTCGCTTTTGTTGAATGTGGTTTTTGTGCTTATACTATCTAGTGGTTCTTACTTTTCTTCCAGTTCATCAGATCTTTTTGCTTTCAGTGTCTGTGTTGTACACATTAAAAATCATAATCAGGTCACTTTTATTATGACCTTTAACATGGTAGATTTTTGTACCCACCTCCATTTTCCATGCCATGTTTTCAGTTGTCTACCAGATATTTCAACTCAGTGTCCTACAGTCATCTCTAACTACTTAATCTAGTGTTAGAGACCCTCCATGATTTGGGCCATTTTTCACGCTTATCTCTAGAATGTGTTCCTTGACTTTGGATCCCAGTGCATTTTGCCATTGTCTGGACTTTTTTCTTGGTGCAGCTCATTTTTCAATTTGGATTTATTTTTAAGCCATGGATGACTCTTATCATGTACTTCAATATTTACCAATCTCCAGGTCTTATCTACCCTACTCAATTTTAAACTTATTGAGAGTAGAAGCCATTTGTTATTTTTGTATTCTCAGAAGGCCTTTCACATAGCTTGTATTTAGTAAAAATCATTTGATTAAAATGATTCATTAATAATACAGTGGTCTATAATTACATTTGACTGTTTGTTTTGTTAGAAAATACATTTTAATCTAGATTTAAATATTTTTGCCTATTTTCCAAAAATAGGTTTTGCATATTTTGATCAAATGCTTATTTGTCTAGCTATAGTTTAAGGAGAAAAAGTTACTCAAATGCCCTTCTAACATAGATCCTTATTTATAAAATGAAATTCTACGCATAGTAGTGTGGGCTTCAGTTTGCTGTGATCCAAAATAATTCTACCTTTTTTTTTCTTTTAAATCTATATCAAGATATTTTTCTGCTATGCTGAAGCTACGCTTTCTTGACTATGATTTTAAGTCTTTTATGGGCAAATTTCCTTCATTTAAATGAAATTTAGAGTGTAGAAAATACATATCACATTAAACGGAGCCACTCTAATATTATTAATGGTATAAATTATCATGAAAACAAACAAAAAAGTAAATTGGAAAAGACTGAACAGCCATAGCTGCGCTTTAAATTTTCATTTTCCAAGCTAATTATATCCTTGAATTTTTGTGTTGGGTAACTTTGTAACCTTCACACAACTGAGATTATAAGATACACCAATTTTTTAAATTCCTATCTGTGGTGCATCATGAATTGTGACTTAGGAGGATGAACCCTATTTAGAGATGAATTACCCCCCCAAACATTAATGATTCATTTATCATCAAAGATAACACCATAAAGGAAAATATACCATGAGAATCACTCCCAAATATTCCCCCTAGATAATGAGGAAACTAGAATGAGATACCTCAGGTTAAATATCATGATTCAAAATATATGTTTATCAAAGCAAGAAGAAATAGCAAAAAAGGTTTTGTGTTGGGGTTTTTTTGGCATATTTTATGTGTGGGTAAATTTAGCATTTTAGTAAACCAGTTGTTAAAGGTTGATTTATGTTCTTGAAAGGTTTTTTTTTGAGTGTTCTCCAGAAACTTATGTTTCTTAGATTCAGTGTTTTTTATATAAAAATATATTTGAATCTCTGATTGTTTATTCTAATGATCTAATGTGGCTGTGTCCGACTTGCTTATCACAGACATGAAAGGAACTAGAATGCTTACAAGAAATACTTAAATCCACATGCACACAAAACAGTGCGTGCAGTAAATATACAATATGGCTATTGTAGTACCACTATTTTATAGTATATTTTTAAAAACCTTTTCTTTTGCTGCTTACCAGTGTTCTACCTGCTTATATAAATTAAAAGTAGTACAGAAAAATATAATAGAGAAAAGTGGAATTATCTGTAGTTTGACTACTATGGCAGTCACTGTTAAGGATTGTAGATCCTACAGTACCACTGATTGATTATCACCAGAATTTAAATAACACTGAAGATATGTCACTGTTCTTAGAGGTCTTACATATATTGAGTAAAATAAGGCACTCCCCGTTTTTCCTGTGAGTAAACTATCATTTAATTAATTGTTATTACATTATTTACGAAAATAGAATATAAGGTACCAATACTGTCCTACCACTGTCAGATCCAAAACAAACTCTCCCTACCCCGCCCACCTACCCTCTATCCCTATCTTATATATTAACAGCACTGCCATCCAGTTATTCTGCAAATCTGTCAGTACTATCTACGTTAAAGAAAAAAGGGTCCTTTCTCAACATCTTTCCTACTTAACGTGTAGAAGCCATTATCCTGCCCTGGCTGGGGCGTTACTGGGTCTCCTTTGCTGTCCTCCCTGATTCCCAAACCAGCCACTCCTCCGGTCCATTCTCCACACAGCAGCCACAGTGAGGTGTTTAAGTGTCAGTCAGATCATGTTCCCTGCTTGCTTGAAACACGTCAGTATTCACCTCACTGCTGATGGCTCAGAACAGTGTTCCGACTCTTTACCGTAGCCTTCAAGGCCCATGCGGTCCTTCTCTGTCCTCCTTTGGGGCCTTACATCCCATCTCCCGTCTCCCCTCCCTCCTTGTTGCCTGCACTTCGGCCACGGTGCCCTCCATGTCTCTGGAACATGTCACAGTCAGTCTGTCTTCCCATAGCTGGCTACTTTGTCATTCAGTGTCCTCAAAGATGTCTTCTCAGGCTACCTTTCTAAAGAATCCTATGCTCCACCACCCCATCCAGTCTCAGTCTATCATTTTCTTTCTAGCGCTTACCATTCTTTGCAATTGTTCACTTACTTCTGTATTGTCTCTCTATTACAATAGAAACTCCACAGCAACAGAACCTTCTCTCTTATTCGTCACAGTGGTGCCTATGGGAGGCCTTCAGTGCATTGCTTAATTACTGAGTGATTTAAACACACCAGCATGTTCAGATACAAGGATGCTTATTGAAGTATTGTTTGTATGTTCCTCAAAATTCTCACCCCGCTCTAGATAGCTGGCTGAATACTAGAGTTGATTACACATGGAAAAGTTCTTTTTAGCAACTGGTGGTGATGCTGGAAGCATATATGTGATGAAGTGACAGTACAAAAGATAAGTTAACAAAAAAGATAGGTTTGTTTAATTCACACTGAGTTTAAGAAACGAGACAGTATTTTCATATGAAGAAATTTCAGTTCACTGAATAGTGGGTTAATCACTACTGTGTTGTTCTGTAATTGTTATAAAGATGGAGAAAGATAGTTTTACATATGGTAATTCCTGGAACAACATGGTACTTTACAGTTTCTCAGTGAGCTGGTTTCTCTGGTCATGTTGTGTTTTGTTTTGTTTTGTTTTTCAGTCATGTTTTGATCACTAAAAATCCATTTTTTCTCACATAGCTTCTTACTGCTTCTTCCTAAACATCCCGCATTTCAGGGACTGTTTTTGATGATTGGCTAGTGTATCCCCTTCCAAATGTCACCAAAATCAGCATGCATCTTGAACCTTTGATTATTGTCTTCAACTTCTTCACTGGGTCATTAGAATTATTATTTTTGGTACTAAAAATAGCTGCATTTTACTTGTATTTCCCTAAAAGAGACACTGATAATGTTCATGTGTTCTTCTTTATAGTATTTTAACATTTGTATGAAATCTTATGAACAACTAACTCCCTTTGTCTGTTAATTATAAACTTCTTTTTGTGAACAATGTTTCTTTGATTGCCAAGACCAAAAATCATCAGTTTGGGTAGTTTTTCCCAACCTGTCAATATTAAAATGGTTTTTAGGGGGTAGAGTACCATTTTAATGCATACATTTATAGAGGAATTTTAACCAAAATCAGCAGAGATGCAATCATGTAGATGTAAAATTTTAAGTGCCATGTGATTAGCTGTTCTAGAAAGAATACGTTTTTACATGGAGTTGCTTTTATGCTTGATCTAGATCAAATGATGATTATTTGTAGTGTATAATACATTGTCTTTAATTTGAGCTTGAAATTTGATTTGTGTAAAACTTGATCAGGACAGGCTGTCCCATTTATCTTTTGTATCCACCTTTGTCTTAAAAGAATATCTTGAAAAGAATCTTAGAGATTTCCTATGTAACCTTGTTATGATGCAAATTATGGTCTTGCTAAGGTTTGACCAGGAAATGGCTGAGCCAGGACTGGAGCGTGAGCCTCTGTTCCTGCCTTTGCCCCTGCATATTTGGCCCTGCAGTCTGGACCTCACAGCCTATGCAGCTGCCTAGTAAATAGACTATACTATAAAGTTGAATTCTGACATACAGAATCAACTTAAAAAGCTTTGTATTTTGATAACACTCGGTGTCTAAGAAGTGAGTTCAAGGTCTGCCCCTCTGTCCTTCCCTTCCTGCTTTCTTTTTTCTCCTTTTCCTTCTCTGTCCACCCCCTTCTAAAATGTACCGATGTATTGCTTCAAACTACATCTAATACTTCCCAACATGTGCCACATTTCACGTTCACAGATAATGGCCTGATAGAGTGTCCGTAGAGACCAGCATTTTCCTGACCCACCTACTCTTTGTGGCCGGTCTTCTATGTTAATAATGCATATGTTTGTGAGACAGCTGACTGAGCTTTGGAGAGTAGCCTGTGTCCCTGGATGTTCCCCCTCCTCCCCTTTTCCTCTCTGCAAAGCTAAATGAACCGCATGGGAATTGAACCTGTAACCTTGGCCTCATTAATTTACCTTCTGTACGGTCACCTCTTGGAAATTTATGTTCTACTGTAATGAGATTAGGAGTGCAATTCCATTCATTCAATAAATAGTAGCACCCCTGCACTAATGGAAGCAGAGAGCCCAGAGGCACAGGGCAAGGTTTTCGCCCTCAAGGGTTAGGATCAGTACGCAGGTCACTAATGTAAGGCCGGAAGTGAGGACTGCTGAAAGGCGGGGGTAGCCAAGTGCTGCAGTGACTCAGGAGGAAGGCGAGGGGTGCTTGCGGCTGGAAGAACACCGAGGCCCTGGAAGGATGGATGCATTGCCAGGAGTGGTAGCAGGGGAGAGGAAGCGGGGTGTGCACACCAGCAGGGGTGCCCACGTGTGGCCGGCACGAGGCTGGGCACATGAGGGGGCCTACTGGGGAGGTTGGGAGGGGAAAGAGGACTTAGCTGTCCTACCAGCGTCGTCATTCGTGGTGGGGGAGGGGGGCGATGGAAGTCCTACAGTCAGAACTCTTAAACAGGAAAATTCATTTCTCTGCTACTGGAGGAGGAGTTGAAGGGAGGAGAGGCTGGTGTCAGGGAGGAACCCTTCAAAAGTGCGTGACAGGGGCTGGTACCGTGTTCACAGCAGGCGTTGAGGCTGAGGCCAGAGAGCAGACCCGGTAACTGTTAGATTTGACAGTTAGGGAGGTTTCATCCTGGGAGGCTCGCCGATGGCAGGACCCTTCCAGAAGCTCAGAGAATACAGAAGTAGAGATGTTATGTAAGGAAGTGAAAACAGGCAGTTGGACATGGGGGAGCGCGATGGGAGACAGATATGAAGATTTGGGAAGTCATTCACCAAGAGAGCTGTGGGAGCTGGGAGAGTGAATGAGATCAATAAAGGATAAAGTATAGAAATAAGAAAAAAAGGATGGCCAAGGGTCGAGCTCCGAAGAAAAGCTACACTGATGATCTAGAAAATGAGGACTCTGAAAAACAGAGGAGGCGTGTTAAGGAGAAGGGGCTCACTACAGTGTGACAGAAACCTAGGAGGCCGAGGGCTGTGAGAGGTGTGCAGAGGCAAATTTGCTCTTGTGTCATTGATAGCACGAGGGAAAAATAATTCATGTTTGCTTTAGTTTTATAATTAAAGAAAATTGTTTTAATTTGGATTTCACAATCTGTCCTTTTAATGCTAGACTCTTTTTTTTAATTTAATTTAATTTTATTATGTTAATCACCATACATTACATCATTAGTTTTTGATGTAGTGTTCCATGATTCATTATTTGCGTATAACACCCAGTGCTCCATGCAGTACGTGCCCTCTTTAATACCCATCACCAGGCTAACCCATCCCCCCACCCCCCTCCCCTCTAGAACCCTCAGTTTGTTTCTCAGAGTCCATAGTTTCTCATGGTTCGTCTCTCCCTCCGATTCCCCCCCTTCATTTCCCTTTCAACTTCTCTGAATTTGTTTCCACTGCATACTTTTCACTCTCAAGACAGTTAAAAACAGATCTCATTCCTTTATATAAGGAGTGTAGTAGGACTTCAGAATTGGTGATGTGGTGGGTTTTATGATACCTGTTGTGACAGTGCCCGTTATTTGAAATCACTCATTTATTCAAGTGCTGACTGGGGACCTGCTCTGCACCAGCTACTATTCCAGACACTGGGGACACAATGATAAATAGCAGAAGAAAATCCCAGCTCTTACTGAGTTTACTTTCTTGTGTGGATGTGGAAAACAATAAACAGTACAGAAGTAAAGTAATCAGTATATTAGATGGTGATATGTTCTAGGAAGAAAAATAAAGCAGAAAGGGGATAGAGGGTCCTGAGGAAGGGGGCATTTTCAGTAGCATGGTCAGAGTAGGCCTGACTGAGAAGGTGACATTTGGATGAAGCCCTGAAGGAGGTACAGGAGGGAACTCTATAGGTATCTAGGTGAAGAGGGGACAGCAAGCGCAAAAGCCCTGAGGTGGGAGCACACACGGTGGGCTTGGGGGCTAGTGAGGAGGCCAGTGTTGCTGAAGTGGTGTAGGCAAGCAGAAGAGGTTAGGGAAGTCTGGGAGGGCAGATTCTGGCTCTGTGGTCACATGGGTAACTGTGACTTTTCCTTTGAGTGAGAGGGAAAGCCCCTGGATGGTTTTGAGTAAAGGAGTGAATAAGGATCATTCTGGATACAGGGGAAGGAAGGGGGGGCAAGGAGAAACAGGAAGATCAGCTAGAAGGCTTCTGCAAATCCCAGGGAAGAGGTGTTGATGGCTTGGACTACTGGTTCCAGAAGAGGCGTGGGAAGTGAGCAGAACCTGGATGTATTCTGAAGGCAAAGTGAATAGAATTTAACAGGTTGGAGAAAAAGTAGAGTCAGAGATGAGTCCAAGTTGCTGTATTAGTTTGCCAGGGCTGCAGCAACAGAGGACCACAGACTGGGTGGCTTAAACAGCAGAAATGTATTGTCTCAGGGGTCTGAGGGCCCAAAGTCCGAGATTAACATGTTGGCAGGGCTGCTCCATTCTGAAGGCTGTGAGCGAGAATCTGTTCCATACCTGTCTCCTAGCTTCTGGTAGTTTTCTGGCAATCTTTGGTGTTATTTGGCTTGTAAAAGCATCACTGCCTTTATTTTCATGTGGCATTCTGCCTCTGTGTGTGTGTGTGTGTGTGTGTGTTTGTCTGTGTCTGTGTCCTAATTTCCGCTTTTTAATAAGAACACCAGTCATATTGGATAAGGGTCCCACCCTACTCCAGAATGCTCTCATGTTAACTAATTGTATCAGCTATGACCCTATTCCCAAGAAAAGGTCACACTCTGAGGTTCTAGGGGCCAGGACTTCAACACAGGAATTTTGGATAGGACACAGTTCAGCCCAAACAGTTGCCATTAACTGAAATGACTGTCTGTAGGAGGAGCAGGGAGAAGATCAGCAAACTTACAGACGTGTTAAGTTTGAGGTGCACCTCAGACACTCAGATGGACTCATCAGGCAGTCAGATAAATGGGTCAGAAATTCCAGGGAGATGTCTGGCCTGGAGATAAACATTTGGAAGTCCTGGGCATAGAGATCACAGAGAAAGTGAATTTGGATAGAAGAGAGTTACAAAAACTGAAGTCAAGAGATTATTAAGTTTGAGGACCAAGACCAAGGCTCTCAAAAATGTGAAATACAAGCCCCAAGGATGCTAGTAGTTGTGAAAAAGCAGTTCCATGTTAATGACAATTTTAAGTTACATTCTAATTGTTCACGAGGTCGAGGGATTTCCCTATAAAGTATAAGAGAGTCGGACAGAGCGTGGATTGAGTTTCACTGGCTAATATGCTGAAGAAGTTACTGGTGCTGAAATGGAATGTTTTGAATGCCATAAAGAAGTCAAAGGACACTAATAAAAATAACAAAGAGCGCTTTTCTCAGAAGGAGGAACAGCTTTGGAGAATATTGTTTCAGTCCTTGATTTAAGAAGTTATCTTCTAGAAAGTCAGTCATGCTGCAGTGTTGCAGCAGCTGAATATTTTCTTCCTTCTCCTGCTTTTGGTGAGAGCATAGGTAAAATAGTTCAGACCTTTTTTTTTTAATTCCCAGGTCAGAATTATTATTACGTTTTAGCTAATTGGGAGAACAGAAAAAGCATCACTGTAATGTAACCATTCTAGCCTTTTAGTATGTTTGAGTCTTTCCCCCCACATGCCTGCTGTGCATGGAGACAGATCTCGTGGCAGCAAGGTGAGGGTGGTGACATACAAGAAGTCTCTTCAGTTTTCTGAACATGTCCAGCTGGCATTTCTCCTAGCCATTGCCCTTTCTGCTTCCCCCGTCCCTTTTCTTGGTCTGGCTCTCATGCAATTGTGCTTCCAAATTCAGTTCAGTGGTCACCTTTTGGGAAGGGTTTCCCAAGGCATTTCCCCACCCTCCCAGTCTGTGCCACCATACTACCCTGCACCATAGCACTCCCATAATAGTTCATGTCCCCACTAACTGAAGGACAGAGACTGGGTTGGGGTATTTATTTCCTCAGGACCTTGCACAGGACCTGCAGGTAGGTATTCAGTAAATGCATGAGGACTAGGAATGAGTAACATCGCCTTCTTTGCCTGCTCAGAACACATCTGTCGCTGAACTGGGATTCCTTAAAACAGTTTTGTTTAAACTGTGCCATTAACTAGCAGTGTAATATATATCACAATATATATGAGAAGATCCCCCTTTGAAAGTATTCATATAGATTTTTTGCTTAAAGGGTTACATTTGTCCCTAAAAACTGATGCCCAGAACCCTTCAGTTTCTTAGCAGAAAGATACCTGAGATATTTACTATATGTGGCTTTTTTTTTTTTAAGTATTGACTGTGTCCCTTCAAATTAGTAAGCAAAATGTAGTGATTTGAATATACCTAAATAGGGTAACATGAAAAAATGCAGAAGCTTGAAGGGATAAAATTGCTGGCAGTAGAGGCAAGAATTTTTAAATTTTAGTTAGTGGATTGTTTTGGAAATGGGAGAATTTTTTTATCTGGCATAACTGAGATGCATAATCTGAGTCTGGGTGAAGAGAGTAAAGTACGGTAATAGTTCTTTGATACCAAAAATACTTCCCTGATGACTCGGCTCAGGATTCTTCTCTTCCCTGCCACCTAGAATGCAAATAATATTTTCTGGTCAACTTTCTCAAAAATAGGGGGAGGGGCCCCTGGGCACTTGGTGGCTTAGTCCGTTAGGTGTCTGCCTTCAGTTCCAGTCATGATCCCAGGGTCCTGGGATTGAGCCCCACATTGGGCTCCCTGCTCAGCAGGGAGCCTGCTTCTGCCTCTGCCCCTCCCCCTGCTTGTGCTCTCTCTCTCTCTCTTTCTCTCTGTGTCTGTCAAATAAATAAAATCTTTAAAAAATTATAATAATAATTGTCAGTTCTCCCAAACCTTAAAAAAAACAAGTAGGGGGGCGCCTGGGTGGCTCAGTTGGTTAAGTGACTGCCTTCGGCTCAGGTCATGATCCTGGAGTCCCGGGATCGAGTCCCGCATCCGGCTCCCTGCTCAGCGGGGAGTCTGCTTCTCCCTCTGACCCTCCTCCCTCTCATGCTCTCTGTCTTTCATTCTCTCTCTCTCAAATAAATAAATAAAATCTTTAAAAAAAAAAAAAAGTAGGGAGGAAAAGTATATATGTGATTATTATTTCTTGGTACCGAGAAAAGGCTTTGCTTTGCTATACAGAATTCTGGATAACATTCCTCCACTGATAGGGTTTTACCTTCATTTTCTAAGTCGCTTGTGTGACCAGTAGATACTGAATTCATTTATGGAACCATGAATATTGACAAATTTTGAGCTAAGCTATACAGCATATCACATGTGCTCCTGCAATGTATTTATTTAAATCTTTATTTCTCTCCTCAGCTCTTCTTTACGAAGTGTTTCTACTGGATCTTCAAGACCTTCCAAAATATGTTTGGTGTGTGGGGATGAGGCTTCAGGATGTCATTATGGGGTAGTAACCTGTGGCAGCTGCAAAGTGTTCTTCAAAAGAGCAGTGGAAGGTAAATGTTCATGTGGGTGTTCCTTTTACACATTTCCTTTCCTAGTGTGTAGCTTGCTTGCATAGTTAACTCTAAATCATTATTGGGAAATAATTCAAAAACATTTTTGAGGCAGTCTGTCCGTGATAAATAGTAGTAATGTCTTACCTAAAAACCACCTGGAGATTTTCCACTGAGCAGTATTTAATGGGCAGAATTTGACATGGGGAACTGCGATCAATCAAAAAGAAGTTTTTGTTTTTGCTTGTTTGTCTTTGTTTTTCAGTGAGCCTTAGAAAAATAATTCTCCATAAATTTAATTTGCATGATGTGCAAGAGCATTTTTACTAGGCATACATAGAATGCATCATGTCTTCTCTGTGTTTCTGTATCAAATATATGTCTTTGTGGCAAATTAAAACATTAATATCAGAATCCTGTCTGTAATTTAAGTTGTATTCCATACAGAATAATTTCATTTAGCAGCTGCTCCAGATTCCAGGTCCCTGCTAAAGTCCTATCTTTGTTCTAACTGAAGGTTTTCCAAACCAGGAAGTTAAATGAAACCTCTGACTACAATTCTGTAGGTGTATTTTGGCTAGCTTTTGCTTCTGTCCAAGTAATTGTACTTCCTCAGGAGAAGTAGTCTTTTAGTTTGTTTTTGCCTCCCTCCATCCTCACTTACAAGCAGTTAATTAACATCAGACTTAGTCCAGATGGTTTTATTAATGCTGACTACATGACTGGGTAAAGTGTAGAATTTTTGCTATTAGGAGCAGCGTTTACTGGCATAATTGACACTGATTTCACCAAGGAGTTCCACATTAAGACTCCTGTAGATTTATTTCTCAGGACAGTTTTCGGGGGGACGAATCAGTGCTTCAGAGACCTAAGGGGAAAGGACTTGAATGTTTCATCTTTGTTTTGCTGGTGACCATGAGGATATGTCTTCAGTTTCAGATGCAGAAGCTGACCAAGTAGTTATTTCTGTGCTTCTGGGATTGATTTTGCGTTATTTAATTAATATTACATGATTTTACATTATTTACACTATTAATTATTTAATAGTCCCCAAACCCAGCATTGAATTGGTAATGGGAGTTCTGTATTTCTTTCGCAGAATATGGGCTCTTGGTTACAGGTGACAGAAAATTGAATACAAACTGACATACACACCAGTGGAAATTCATTGGCTCACATAACTCTAAAGCCCTAGTGTAGGCTTGGCTTCAGACAAGCCGAGGTCTTAAGCCAGGTGGTTAGAACTCAATCCCATTCCCGCTCCCCCTTCACTTTGCTCTGGCTCTATGCTCATCCAGGTTCTCTCCTGGTGATGAGACAGCCACCAGGACCTCATGAAAAAAAGGTTCTCTGTTCCCAGCTGTTCTTATAGAAGGCCCCAGTTCAATCTCCTAAGACTGTACTTGGCTCCCACATTCTTCTCTGAACCAAACACAGTGACCTGGGAATGCAGTGATCTGACAGGCTCCTTCTGGCTGGAGTCGGCCAACCTAAGCTACCTAGACCAACAGTGGGGAAGAGTATTTCCCATAGGAAAAAATGGATCCTGTTAGCAGGAGACTGATTCCTGGAAAATAAATTTGTACGATACTGAAATCAATTTATTTTTTTCAGACTTTCCTCCCCTGACACCCCCTTTTCTCTTTCCTTAACTCTGTGATTGGCTCAGTAGAAGATAAATAAGTAAAATTGCCTCTGGTACTTTCCTAATGCCACTTTGTACCTTCCAATATAAGGACACCATACCCCCCCCCCCCACCCCTGACTCACTAATTAGTGAACAAAGTAAGGCAATATGTAAAACTAAAGCAGTGTGGAGAAGGGTGTTTGGAGGGGGACCCTCTGTGTTGCCCTGCATCTGGGTCAGCTTTCATATCAGGACCCAGGTTTCGGCTGTTTACAGAACCTGCACTTCTCTACTTCTGAAGCAAAAGGTTTTCCCAAAGTTTTTGCTTAGTTTTTGTTTTAAATAGTTTCTGTGGAAGTAACTGAGGAAAGAAGTGTTTTTGTAACTAAGGTATAAATAGATAAGGAAAAGCCTTGATATCTATATATCTTTTTCTTTCATTGGAAAGCTAATCAATAATGGATAATGAAACTTGATGAGCACTTTTTAAGACTTCTATTAATATAGCTTAGTCCCTATTTTGGGGGGGAATTACAATTTTAGAGCTCACCTGCATGAAACAAGGCTATAAATTTTGAATATAAACTTCATGAGACTGAGGACTTGTTTTTATTTTGTATTTGTGTTTCTTTACTGTCTTATTGTATGTAAGAGAGAGAATATATGAGAAATTAGATTATCTTTGTATCAGAACTTTTTGATTTAATTATTTTTATAATACCATATATAGTTTGAGGCACTAGTTATAAATTTATGGTATATAGATTTCTTTTTTATTCCCCTTTTACAGATGAAGACGGTTGGGATCAGACCCAGTCTACTAATCAAAATCATAAGGCCAAAAACTCAGACCCGTATTAAAGTGTTAGGACTCCACACTAGACCCAACCTAACATCTTACAACTCTAAATCTCAAAATCTATTTCTTTCATTTTCTGTAATTCTCAAGTTCACGGAAATTCTACCCTATATGTCGTTTGTTCACCAGGCATGCTACCTGGTGATAACGAAGGGAGTGATGTAAGCCTTGAGAAGACATAATTTGGCCCCCTTATATGATGCATATGTATGGGTGACTGTGGATGAATATTCATACACATATGCAAATATGTATGTGTTTTTAAATTTGAATATTTACTAAGTTTGTTTTCTGGCTTTCCCTGCTAACCTTAAGCTCCTCTTTAGATTACAAAAGCACAGAATTCCAAGCAGCAGTGGATAGAGAGGGAGCTGGGATAAGAGCAGTCAGTTAAGCTGAAAAGAACTAACCACACCAGGGCGCCTTGGTGGCTCAGTCGTTAAGCATCTGCCTTTGGCTCAGGTCATGATCCCAGGGTCCTGGGATCGAGGCCCTCATCGGGCTCCCTGCTCAGCGGGAAGCCTGCTTCTCCCTCTCCCACTCCCTCTGCTTGTGTTTCCTCTCTCGCTATGTATCTATCTGTCAAATAAATAAATAAAATCTTCAAAAAAAAAAAAAAAGAGCTAACCACACCAAAGACAGAACTGGAAGTGACCACTAGAGTGGAGACAGAAGGAAAAATGTAGCAGTCTGTGCTCTGAGTTTACCGGTTTAAGGCTTTATGCCCTAGAGCACTCCACTCTAAAGATTGGTATAATAGTGTAGCTGTAACTGTGTAGGAAGACTGAAAATCATTTTTTTTTATTCTTATGTTAATCCCCATACATTACATCATTAGTTCTAGATGAAGTGTTCCATGATTCATTGTTCGTGCACAACACCCAGTGCTCCATGCAGAACGTGCCCTCCTCAATACCCACCACCAGGCCAACCTATCCTCCCACCCCCCTCCCCTCTAGAACCCTCAGTTTGTTTTTCAGAGTCCATCGTCTCTCATGGTTCGTCCACCCCTCCGATTTCCCCCGCTTCATTCCTCCCCTCCCGCTACCTTCTTCTTCT
>NC_138370.1:67055938-67112019 GCF_054177405.1 Leptonychotes weddellii
CTCCGCACGTCCTACCTTCCAGAAAGTGGTCGCTTTTCTGTTCAGAGAGTTGTTGCTTTCCTTTCTTCGATCTCCTGTTGAGTTTGTAGGTGTTCAGAATGGTTTGATCCCTATCCAGCTGAATTCCTGAGAGGAGACGAAATCCAGGTCTCCTACTCCTCCGCCATCTTGCTCCGCCCCCTGAAAATCATTTTTTAAAAGTATAAATGATGTTCTTTGTGTTCTGTTTAATGGGATATAGATATATGTGCTTATTTTTTTTCCATCTTAAACATCTAATATAAAAATCCTTAGAAGTTTCATCCAGAACACCTTATTTTTCAATAATGTCAGTTAAGAGCCATATTATTATACCTTACAAATGGAAGTTTATAATTTTGTTTTTAAATTTGAATTGCTTAATTGCCTTAAAGGTTTGTGAGGACCTTTCTGTCTTAAAAAGAAGAAGAAGCAGCATTTATATATTTATAATTTTTTTAGGTAGTGTTCTCCCTTGGGTAGAAACTGGACTGGACTGGTTTTAGAGCCAGAAGATTTAGTTTTAATTTCTGGCTCTGCCACTCACCAGGTGTGATATTAAGGGAAGTTATTTAATTTGCTTGGGCCTCAGTTTCTTTATATCTAAATAGGGAAAGTAATACTGCCCTACCTACTAAGAAAAATTAAGGGAAAACAAAATGTTTTTGCTGATTTTATAAAGTACATCAAAATATTAGAACTTTATTTTAATATTAGATTCCCTAGGATCAAATGCTACAGTTCTCTGCTTAATGTCCTTTCAGAGAGATATGTAAATGGTACGATAACATGGCACTGTTAGGTTTTTGTTTTTTCTTCATTAGATCTTCATTTTTCCTGTAATACGTTATTTTTCTTCATTGAGCTTCCCTTGGAGGTTGTAAGATCCTTCTAGACTAGCAGTTCTCAAAAGTTCTCAAAGGGCATATGGGGGAAGTGGGGATAACGGAGGGTCTGCCAAAATTTTCTGGAGAGGCCATCCCACATGTTCCAATGTGGCCTGAACTGTTGAGATTTACCCCCGTAATGACCGTCTGTCAATGATGGGGGTGGTCTCACATTTGGAAGTTGCATAGTAAAGAAGATATTAAGAGCTATCAACTGGACTTTGAGCTCCTCTGTTAGATGTCTTTAGGGCAGGACAGGGTGTTATTTCCAGAATCTAGCAAGACTCTATAGATATTTAGTAGTCACCAAATAAATGTTTGAAGGTACACGTGAATGTGGACATGTAGCATGAGAGCACCTGAGGTTAAATGACTTCAAATCAGTAAATTAGCAATGAAACTGGCCCAAGAGTTTATGCAGGCCTTTGGCCTTCTAATCCGCAACTTCGAATTCTAGTCTGAGTTTTTACGATCTCAAGTCTCTTTCCAACTGTAAATTGCCGTTAGTTTCATCTCATGTGTATTTTACTTTGTGATCCCTCAGTGAACAGAGCCGACTACATTCAGTACACTATTTTATAATCTAATTTCCTTTTTGGATACTCCGTATACAAGCAGTGTCTGGTAGACACAGCTACCACAAATCACTGAAGAGTTACAAGGCTGGAAAAAAAAAAGAGTTCATTATTATGTAAAGCCAACTGGATTTATATTTTTGTAAGCAGACCTGTTAGGCTAAAGATTCCATATCTTGGTAAGGTCAGCCAAATCATATGATGTCACTTTCCATACTCAGACATTTCCTTGTAAGTAAGAGACTTACAAATTTATTTCCTGAATTGAAATCGCTTTAGGAAAGGTAATTGTAGATTAATCAAAGGATTTCGGGCACCTGGGTGGCTCAGTTGGTTAAGCGACTGCCTTCGGCTCAGGTCATGATCCTGGAGTCCCTGGATCGAGTCCCGCATCGGGCTCCCTGCTCAGCGGGGAGTCTGCTTCTCCCTCTGACCCTCCCCCCTCTCATGTGCTCTCTCTCATTCTCTCTCTCTCAAATAAATAAATAAAATCTTTAAAAAAAAATGAAAAAAAAATCAAAGGATTCCTCAAATATGCAGAATTTTAAGGTAACCAAGCCTGTGAACATGTACCTCAGTCCTTTCAAATGTAGTTCACAGCATATAGATTAAAAAAAAAATCTTTAAATTTATAGATTATTCTTTGGGGGAAACTGTTCTTAAATGTGATGGTTGGCTAATAGCTAATTTCTTTTGCTTTTCTGAAATTAATGATTAAACTGAACAGGTCCAGAGGAAAATGCGTCTCACTGTGTCATACCCACGTTTGCCCTGTCAATGCTGTATGAGCAAGTGGGAGGGGTAGGGGAGTGGGGGATGGGCACAATACAGTTGTGCCCCCAAATAGCTTGAATTTAGCAGACACAAACTAATTAGGGTGGTATTATATAATAATTGAAATATAGCCATTCCCTTGTAACTGGCAATATAAAATTAAGGACATGATAATGCAAGGAAATAACTTAATGTATATTTATTAGATGTCTTCAGTTCATTATATGATATAGCCCTCAGTGTCCCCATGAGCCATGTACAGGAGGCTAAAGAACAACAAAGTCCAGTGTCACTCTTACAGAACTGCTGAGTCAGAATAGGAAACCAAGCACTGTCTGGCTTACAGTTTTCTCATAAAATTCTTTAAAGATTATTTCTTTCCTTTACCACATATTAGGTGCCAAGTAACCTGGTTCTTTCTAATTACTTATTTTAAGAGCTTAAATACCTACACAGTAGATCATATCTGTGGTTTTTATGAACACTCCTTTCTTCCTCATATAAACATAAGGCTTTAGTGTTAATTGCAAATGTTTGCCTAGATTTTTTATATCCCTTCAGTTAGTTGCTATGGGAACATGCAAAGCCGTGACATTTAGGCCAACTTGGAAGGTCAGGGAAGGCTTCTTAAAGAATTGACCCCAAACTGAATCTTGGAAGATTAGAATTGGCAATGGTGAGGAGGGATGAAGATAGGCTGTCTGCACAGGGCACCAGAAGCAATTTCACATTAACCATTTCAAAAATTTGAGGAGTGAGGTAATAGAAGGTAAAGCTAAATGTGCCGATTGGGTCCAGGTCCTGGACCGTAAGGAGGGGCCTGAGCTTATCCTTGGGCAAAATGAATGGCAAACTCAGTTTTGCATTTAATATCTGGCTTCAGGGAGGTATGCTTATTTAAATAGGGACAGTTCCAGTGGCTGTTTTAAATCATTTTGGTAAGAGATGTCCAGGGAAAGAACTAGACCATCAGTGTTAGACATTGAGAGGAGGGGTAGTTAAGGAGACTATCTGGGAAGGAACATTGGCAGTTCTATATTGGAGGAAAAGAAGCAGAGATCTAGGATGATTCCCCAGGCTCATTTGCTGATATTAGGAACATTGGAGAGGGAGTAGCTTTGGGGGCATGGGAGGAAAGGTTCATTCACTCAGCAAACATTTATTTAATATCTACTAAATGCCAGACACCATTCTAGGCATACCCAGGGACATCTTGAATGAAGATCAAGTGAACAAAATCCCCTACCCTGGTGGAGTGTACATTCTAGTGAGGGCTGGTGGAGAGATTAGACATCATAAAGGAGCCATTTATGTAGCATATGGAAAAAAGGGAGGGGCATTGCCAGGATAAAGGAGACTGGAATGAGGTTCAATTTAGGACAATGAGTTTGAAATGTCTATAGGACAGTCAGGTGTGCCTAACAGAAAGTTGGATGTGAGACTGAAGCTTGGGGAATGAGGCACGATTTAAAGCAAAGATTTTGGAATCATCATCCATGAAAATAGATGCATTTGCCTAAGAAATGGGTACTTAGAGAAAGAATGTGCCATGGTTAGAATCTTAGAGAACAGAAATCTGGAACATCGAGTGTGTGTGTGTGTGTGTGTGTGTGTGTTATGCATGTGCAAATAGTTTTTCTCTCTTCAAGTTGCACACAAAGTCCTAGTTAACTTGGTCTCTGGTTATTCCAAGTTTAGCTAGACTTAAGACATTATTGCATATGTGGACTTTTCAATCCCAGTTTTTGTTTTTATTCATCATTAAGCCTTAATTATTACTGGTTCTTACTAGTCCAGGGCCCACAACTAAACATGATATAAAGGAGATTTGATTTGCTGACCAATGCAAAAATAATGCCAAACATGTAACAGGTGCTCAAGCAACATTTGTTGATTGATTGTTCGTTAACTATTTATAAATGGGATTCACCCTTGTTTCTGTCAAATATGTTGAAATGATTTATTAGAAAATGATTTGAAGTAGGGACAGGTGGGCCAAGAGTAAGTTAGCAAGGAGAACTTCTTGTAGCTTAAAATTTTAAATTAAGGTGCACTTCACTTAGCAAATTTGAAAAGTATAAATTAGAAGCCCAGTAATTTTCAAATGCTTATGTGTTTGTTTGCTACCCATCTCAAGAAAAAACATCCAAAGAAACTGACTTTACATAAGTTAAAATGAAATTTAAAATTAGTGAAACAAAAAACAGGACAAAGGGAAGATGAGAGCAGGAAAGAGAAAAATAGAGCCAGGAATGGGGATGATACTGAGAATATATGCCCTGAGACTTTTGTAGAGACTGGCCACTCACTCCTTTGGCTGTCGTCTTTCCAATAGCCAACCCAAAGACAACAGCGAGTCACCTGACCCATGATCCTTCCTAAAAGCTAGTGTAGAGGATTGCCTGTTGATAAGAAAATTTTCGTGAGCGTTGGTTTTAACGTGTCTGTTCCTTCCATGAGAATTGTAATCTGAAATTTAAAAAGTAACTCTTTTTGCAGTTAATGGAAGAGTTGGGTTTATCTTAAGGAACAGTGCTTTAAAAAATGCTTTGTTCTGTCAACCACCTGCTCCTATAATAATAGCTACCATTTAATGAGCAGTTACTAGATGCCAGACACTGTGCCCGGTCCTCCATGTTTCATCTCACTCTTTCCTCATGACAGCCTTCTGACATCTGAAAGTTTTGAAAGGTAATATCTTAAAACTCTGTATGCAGTTGTTGCTATAAGGAAAACACTGACTTTTTTAACAAGTCTTTATGCTATGATCCTTCAGCTGTTGAAATTTATAGCAAGAATTGTGAATATTTGAGTACTTATGTTTGTGCTCATGGTGCTAAGAACTTTATTGTATATTCTCATTTTAATCCTCCTAATGATCCTGTGAAGTAGGTATGATTATTATCTGTCCTCATGTTAGAGATCAGTCACCTGAGGCATGCGAGAGGTGAGTAGTCTAAGAATCCTCAGATTGAAGGAAGTGGGATTTGAACTCGGGAAGCCCAGGCATTCTGGCTCTGTGTACTTAACACGTAAGCTATACTGCCTCTCACAGAGTTACAAAGATCCCAACTATTTTTACCCACCAGAAAGTAGGGCAACATCTCTGGCTTCAGAACACGTATGAAGAGCACATTATAATTTAAGTTACCTCGCTATACTCTAAATAATTAACTCCTAGCCATTCCGAGTTGGAATTCTAATTTGAATTTCTGTTGCCCTAATGGGAAAGAAATTGGGTAGTCTCTATTTTTTCTTAAGGAATGATCTCCATATTTTTAAAAAATTACCATTACCGTCCTGAAGTACCTCTTTAACATCTTGATATTAATCTAAAGCTTTATTTAAAATTTTTATCTTCCTGTGTTTCATTTCCTGTGTGTGATAAAAATTAGATGTAGCCTATCAGGTTCAGAGAACCATCGGGAGAATGGCCTCCTTCATCCAAAACTGAAAGCGATTAACTCTTCAGCTCTTTGTTGTCTGCTTTATGTGTGGTGGCTCAGAAACAGACCCAAGAGCCATAGGACACAAAGCTTCTCTCACGGGACTTGCACTTGTGGTGTAATTAGGATCATACAACTTGCACTCGTGGTGTAATTAGGATCATGATTTGATACTTTGACACCGAAAATGAAAATTGCTAAATTGACTGCAGTCAAATGCCAAAATAGGGTCCTGGAAGGATGAGGAGGATGAGGAGGAGAGGGTGGAGGAGGAATGGGCAGATAAAGCCTGAACCTGAGCCCACTTGCTTGAGCTCAGTTCAGTGACAGCCTGGCCAGAGCAGGCCCATGCCCAGATGTGGTGTTGGCAACTGAACAAAGACGCTCGGGCCAGCTTATGTAAGGCCCTCCTACTGGAACGAAAAATCACAGCCCTTCTCTTAAATACATCAGGTCTTTTTATAAAAGTTCTTTACAGTAGGAAAAAAATCAACACAGTGGCTTAGGTAGTTTTGTCTCTTGGTGTGGAACGGTGAGTGGCTCGTGGCAGGGGCCACCTAGAGGAGGAGATGACAACTGAGATGGGCCTGTGGATGGTAGAGAGTAGAAAGGACCTAACTTGGGATGGCACGGTGCCACTGAGTGGAAGGCCTGACTTGAGTGGGGAGGGGAGAATTGGAAGGACCCGATGGTGGATTCGTCTGGGAGAAGGAGGTCGCTGACGGAGACTGAGGAAGGAAACACTCTAAGGATAGAGATGATGGAAAAGTGGAGTTTAGAACAGGTGAGGCTGTGGCAGTTCTCCAAAGGGGAGAAAGCAGTCCAGGTGAATAGGAAAGGAAAAGCAGATCATTGGGGGAACTTGGGCTGTTGTTACTTCTTCTGTTAGAGGTACTAAATGATGATTTCAGCGGCTTATGGCCCCATAGGGAGCCACGACATGAAGCTATTTATGGTTGAGAAGGCAGAAAAAATCTGTAGCAAATAAAAGGATGCCAGCGTTTCAAGTCCCTAAAATTTTTCCTGTAATGTTTTGCTCTTTAAGGACAGACATATCTAGTATAGTGTAGTGATTTTTTTTTTTTTTTTCCTTTGAACCTTACTTGGTATCTGTGTTCACTTCCCATCCTGACTTTCTAGATGGGAAACAGAAAGAGGCTGATAATGATGTTTCTAGAGAAGCAGATACAGGGAGCACATGCACACTTCCAGAGCTCTGCCCCACCTTACTCGATCACCCAGTGACAGCTGTTCTGGGGCTAAGGAGCAAGGGAAACCTCGAACAGCAGCGAGACATTTATTAGCATAAAGCCCTCTGTGCACATGCGCACATTCTCTCACACTCACACACCTCCCTCCAGCATCATAGACCAAATCCACATCTAGAGAAGAGCAGACTGACACCGAGGAATGAAGCTCACAACTCTCATAAGCAGCATAGATTGTTTCCATTTTGCCCTCAAGTTGGCCCTATTTGGAGCTCTTTAATAAATGCTAGCTCTTGGAATTTGTTGACTATAAGGTTACATCTACAAAAGCATCACCTTCCTGTATGTGTTGTGTTGCTAATTAACAGTGAACTTTTATACCTCACAGAGCAAAGAACAATCCCTAAAGAAGAGTGAGAAATACATTTTCTCTTTACAGGTAGAAGACCAAAGGCTCTATTAAATTACTGGCATTTGACAGCCTAATACACCGTTACAAAAATGTTTTGTTTACTTTTCTAGTGGTAAAACATGAAATAAAGTGAATGAAATAAACAGATTAGAGGATCTAAATCTAGAAGGGCATCATAATTGTCAACAAGAACTGTGAACAGTCACAGCAAATTAGCTGAGGAGTAGATGGGGTGAGGTTTTTAGGAAGTTTAACATACATTTCAAATTACATATATCACTGTAGGATAGCTCAGACTCATTAAATTTTATTCTTTTATTTCAGTGGAATCAAAACTATATAATTTGAAAACTACAAGTCAGATACCTCCTCCTCCCTCCTAATCCCTTTTTATTTTTTATTTTCTTCTCCAGTTCAGAAGGAAGAACCAGGGCTTGAGTTTCCAAATTTATACCACCCTCTTGTAAGCCGTACTGAACGCTTACTAATTTTTTAGTGAAAGGCACTTGGATATTATCCATCGGTTTGCACACTTCACTGTGAGAGCCCTCCAGTAAGAAGCTGTGTAAGAAAACATTACCAAAATAGGCTTTAAACTCCTTTTTAGGGGTACTTGGTGGCTCAGTCAGCTAAGCGTCTGCCTTCAGGTCAGGTCATGATCCCAGGGTCCTGAGATCGAGCCCCTTGTCAGGCTCTCTGCTCAGCGGGGAGTCTGCTTCTCCCTCTGCCTCTGTGATCTCTCTCACTCTTGCTGTCTCTCAAATAAGTCCTTTTTATGTAGAATGATGGTAGAGTAGAAAGAGAATTGGCCTTGGGTCAGACAATGTGGACTTCAGTCCGTAGTGCTGCTCATTCTGATGCTTTGAGCAAATAATTGTTAACGTCTGTTTCCTCTTCTAGAAACCAGAGAAATTAAATATTGAAGTATCAGCCCTACCCATCCCTCAGAGTTAGGAAGATATAAAATAGTACATGTATGCTTAAACTGCTTTGAAAACAATAATGGCTTGCTTCACAAACATTATATTTAAAAAAGAACTTTCCTCTTCTTAGGAAGTAATTTCATCAATATACATTGGTTCTCAATAAACTGTGGAATATTTAAACTGTAGCTATTTTATGTACATGTTAAATATTTGGTTTGAAGGAAAAACCAGTAAAACTTAAAAGAAAGCATCTATTACTTTAGGCAAGACTTGGAGTTTTGACCTCTTTGTCACTAAACCACTTTGGTTTAGGCAGATCTATATTGTTCGTGAGTATTGTGCCAAGGGGCCACAGTGGGGAAAACTTTGTATTTAAGGTCAGGATTTAAATTTAATCCCCCTGAATATAGAATCAGACAACAAAGACCATTTTCACACTCTTTCAAATTATTAACCATTTGCAAGATCACAACTGCTTTTTACTATCTTCTTCTTCTTTTTTTTTTTTTTAATTAACTGTGCCAGGATTTCTAAAACATACTGCATTTTCTTACCCTCCCACTCTTGTTGAACGACTTAATTGGAAAACCAGTGCAGAATTAGTCTAGGTTGATTATTTTTCATCTGGCCCACACCATAGCATTTTCCCAGTTGGACCAGGCTCAGCAATTTGATATAGATAGCATTACATAAGTACTAATTGTTTTGTTTTATTTCATTTTTTTGCTATCTAATGTGAACTAGAGTTGCATTCAAAAAAAGAATTGGAGTGGAGTACTGGTAGCCATTAATTAGAAATCCTTTAAAAATTACTGATTTTAAAGAAGAATAGATGAAGAAGTTGTTCCAGAAATGCCATTATTAGATGATATTAAACCAAAAATTCCTTCAAACAGCCTTCCCTTTCAATTTTTAAAATCAAATGTGCGTCTGACACATCTGATTAGGATTTAGATTTATTTGAGGAGCTTTAGTTGCTCTAATTGGTGATCCTTAAAATTCAAAATATTTATGTTACATCTCCCAAATATTGAAATAGCTGACCTTTGCCTAATTAATTTAACCAGCATCTCAAAGAACAGAGCTGTAACAGTGACTAAGGTCAGATCTCACTGAAACATGGAAAGCCAGGTCCAGAACCTGGAGAGCAGATGATGAGAGGACAGGTAAAGAAGCAGGGACGCCACAGGACCATGGCCAGTTAGGGATAAAGCAGTCATTGAAAATGGAAAGGAAAATGCCCCACGCGCACCACAGTGGGGGCACACAGCAATCCAGGCGCCTCCATGCAGCTCGGCAAACTGTTGAGTACTTACTATGCTCTAGGCCCTGGGAGTATGCAGCTGCCATTTCTGTTAGCGAAGAGGCACGAGGATCCCAGACACCACCCCGTACTTCATTCTAAGCAGTGTGCTCTTCCCCCCGCCCCATACATCTAGTGTATTTTGAAAATTTCCTATAAAGCAAAATAATCATATTGAGCCTTAGGAATTAACTGTGTCTTTTCCAGTGAAGCAGTACAAATCATGTAAAGATCAAATGGAACCAGGAAAGATTTCTTTTTTTAAACAAAGATTCTCACTGTTGAACTTCCTTTACTAAATAGAAAATTGCACTTTTCAAGTCCTGGTAGCTATTTATGAGACTGAGTAAGTTGTCATTTATAGTCCTGACCCACAGGGAGAGGATGAGAACAAAAAATAAATTATTTTAGTATCAAAAATTAACCTCTCCTGAGCCATTAGTACATCTTTTATAAAAACAAACGAGAAAATTAAAGCAATTTTTAAATTATTTAAAAAATTAAGCAAATTATCGCTCTTACAGTCAGGGGAGCAAGTCAGAAGTGTAACATAAAATATGGGTTTTCATTTATGTGGGAAAATGGAGTAGACTTTCCTGTTTTGTCTTTACCATAACTTACCATTACATAAGTAATAACTGTGTTTTTCCTTTTTTTTTTTTTTTTTACTATCCAATATGACTTGATACTGTAATTTAAAAAGGAATAGTAGGGCACCTGGGTGGCTCAGTCGGTTAAGCATCTGCCTTCGTCTCAGGTCATGATCCCAAGGTCCTAGGATCAAGCCCCACATCGGGCTCCCTGCTCAGCAGGGAGTCTGCTTCTCCCTCTGCCCCTCCCCCATGCTCTGATCTTTCTCTCTCTCTCTCTCTCTCTCTCTTTCTCTCTCTCTCACACGTTCTCTCTCTCTCAAATAAATGAATAATTTTTTTTAAAAAAGGAATAGTAATTTTAAAAGAGTGTTAATAGGCATTAATAAGAATCAGTGTTTTTAAAGAGAATAGATTAATTCTAGAAATACTATTATTAAATGATTTTAGATATAAAATTACTGTAACTTTGCCTTTAAATTTTTTAAATTAAATGTACTCAACAGGGACGCCTGGGTGTCTCAGTTGGTTAAGCGTCTGCCTTCGGCTCAGGTCATGATCCCAGGGTCCCAGGATTGAGCCCCGCATCAGGCTCCCTGCTTAGCGGGGAGTCTCCTTCTCCCTCTACTGCTCCCCCTGCTTGTGTGTGCTCGCTCTCTGACAAATAAATAAATAAAATCTTTAAAAATATATAAATAAAAAAAAATGTACTCAATATACCTGATGATGGTTTTTTTGAAGAACCTCAATTGTTCACTGGACTACAAGAGTATCATTTCAGGTAGTTGTGACTGTGGTACTTTCAATAAAGAATTTTTTTTAAATCAACCCTATATGAAATATTTTTTTCAGCTACTGAAATATGTTTAAGATTTAAGTTGAAACATTAGCAAATATCTTTCACTGTGTAGTTTTTCCTTTAATAATTGCATTATGACATCATTCTACTATGCATTATAGGTGATTTGTTTTGGGAAAAAACGTTTCTAAAGGGAACATCATTATGTAGAGAGGTGTGTACCTGTGATGCATTATGCTGCCTACTGTAGACCAGTCTCTCTTTCTCTCTTTTTTTTTTTTTTTTTTTTTTTGAGAGAGAGAGAGAAAGCACATGAGCAGTGGGTGGGACAGAGGGAGAGGGAGAATTTCAAGTAGGTTCCACACCTAGCATGGAGCCCAACACAGGGCTTGATATGAACCTGAGATCATGACCCGAGCTGAAATCAAGAGTCGGACACCCAACTGACTGAGCCACCCAGGCGCCCCCAGACCAGTCTCTTTTAAAATAGAAATTGCTACATATAGAATCGTGGGAAGAGCTTCTGTTCTCTTTCGTATATTCTAATAAGGGGACACCAAACATTTTCTTATATTCAGGTTTCTAGAACACATTGCATGTGTTCTCATTCATATTGAAGGGCTAATTAAGAATCCATTGGAAATCAACGCCAGGTAATGATCTATTTTATATTACACAGGTAAATCATAGGATAAATATTCTGTTTAGGATCATATAATAAAGTACTTTTACTATCTTATGAAAAATACTATCATATGAAAATTTACTTAAAATTTCCATCTAAGTGGGCGCCTGGGTGGCTCAGTCGGTTGGGCGACTGCCTTCGGCTCAGGTCATGATCCTGGAGTCCCGGGATTGAGTCCCACATCGGGCTCCCTGCTCGGCGGGGGGTCTGCTTCTCCCTCTCCCGCTCTTCCTGCTTGTGTTCCCTCTCTCGCTGTGTCTCCCTCTGTCAGATAAGTAAATAAAATCTTTAAAAAAAAAAAATTTCCATCTAAGTATATTCAGATTCAGTCTAATAAAGCTTAGTTTTTATTTTTGGTTTGTTTTAGTTTTTATTGTGGTAGCATTATATATCACATATAAATACATATACATAAATTTTACATCTTACCATTTTAAATGTGTAGATCAGCAGTGTTAAATACATTCATGTCGCTGTGCAGTCACCACCATCCATCTCCATAACTCTTTCCATCTTGTAAAACTGAAACTCTATACCTATTAAATAAGAACTCCCCACTTTCCCCTTCCCCTGATCCCTGGCAACCACCATTTTGCTTTCTGTCTTTATATGTTTTGTTTTTTTAACAAGTGCTTTTTCTTCTTCTCAATCATAATTGAAACTAGATGGTAAGATCTCATTTTCCACATTCAGTTGAGATGTGCCATGTTCTTAAACAGTTGTAACCTTTGGAGCCTGTGTTCAGATTCTAGTGTGAATGTACAGGCTATTCATCACTGTGAACATTTATTAACTGCTGTGATGAGCGAGGCACTGAAATGAAGATTCTGTGGTATTACTCTGTATGGTTTTTGTAGGAATTAATAGAGTCATTTGTCCATAGTCACACAGTGAAGGTCAGAGGCAGGAATAGTTGCAGGTCTTTGTGACACCACGCTCTCTTTTGTTTGGTTTTTACCATGTTGCATTACTGGGGCAAGTTATTAGCCTATCCCTGATTTCTAGCTGTATAATGAAGATTGGGTAATACCTCATTCAGCATGGTATTTTAGCAATTGGAGATGATGTATGCCACTTACCTGGCATGTTGTAGTTGTTAAATAAATGATAGCTGTTCACAGTGCCTCTGGTACTTGCCAGACTGGACATACCCCACAGATTATGCAAAGCTCTCTAAGTGGTTACTTGGTGGAATAGTATATAAAATGTCAGGGGAACAATAATTTTATATATCAAATTCTAACCCCCCCACCATGTACTAAATATAAAATGTGTATTTGAAACCAGTAAGGGGCTTCTTTGAATCCCAGTGAGAATAAATACCATTGAAATCAGATGCAGACCTAGGGTAAGCAGCTTTCTCAATTGTTAAAATAGCTCTGTTCTATTATCAAATAGGGTAATGGGTGACATTAAAAGCTATAATACTATTTAATACTATTTTGTAGAAAAGATTCACTGCATGGTATTAGGTATGGCCACAGATCTAAAGTCCTAAACTGTAATTTTTCTAAAAGGAGTAATTTAAATTCTAACTTGAAACAAAATTTTACTAAAATTTTGCCCACATAGTCCTAATGTGGAAGTATTCTTTAAAAAACTTTTAGAAGAAAGAGAAGGAAAAGGAAAAATGGATTTAAAAAATATGTATATTAGGCAGTTTCTCTCCCTTCAAGACCAGGTCTACAGAAACCAGAAATATGCTGACAGCTTAAGTTAAGATGCTGTGGGCTTGCTCCAGGGAAGAAATACACAGCAAAGCTCACTCCATATCTTCACGTACCATTGTGATCATAACAGCTTCATGTTTGTGTGTGTCTTCATACTAGTAAACACTTGCAGCTGAGTGACTTAGGCTCACACAGCTAATAAATGACAAAGCTTGGACTCAATCTGAACCTGACTCAAGCTGTACACTGTCCTGACAAAAAAGCTAACCCTTGGAGTCTGGCCTATTGGAGAAAAGTGGAGAGAGGGTGTGCCCTTGGCTAAAAATTTTAACCAGGAATTGATTTACAGAGTCCAAAAATATTTTTTTTTTAACTTCTAGTGGTTTTCCCTGGGAATACCTGGAATGCCCACCTCTGTCATCCCAAAACCTATGGCTGACCCTCTAGAAGCAAGTCCGTACGTTAGATGAAGAGGGTCCTGTTCACTGAGGATGGCTGTTGTGTCACTGGCCTTTTAAACCAAGGGAGTCAATAAACGTCTCTGGTGAGGACTATGGGCTCCATCTGTCAAGCTGGTAATTTGGTCATTGGTTAACCGCCAGTTCTACCTGTACATGTGGCTGCCCCTGTTGGTACACATTAGCCAGAACCTACTGTAACTCATAAATGACGGTCCCTCAAACCTACCCGTTTTAATAACTTTGCATAGTGCCAGTTGTAAATGATCTAACTACAGGAAACTTTTCTGCCGCAGAAATTACAGCAGTAATCCTACAGCACTTTCCTTCAGTAAACTGGTCCCGAAGTCATACTTGGTACATTGTTAAAATCAACAGATGATTTGCTTTCCAAGACTTCCAAATGCTCTACACCTTCCTAAGACATTTGAATGGCTTCATGTTTTCGATCTGCGAATATGTCATTTAGATTTTTTTGACATATTTAGGGCATAGGGAGCTAGTCATGAGCACTGTTGAGAGCCCATCAAGTGTACCCCATTTAAAGGAGGCCCGCTGTAAGGAAGTCTGTGTTTGTTGAAATGAAAATGCTAAAAATGAGTCTTCCTATGGCATATCTTATTCATGTGTATCAGGAGGTGCCATGGAACCCTTGGAAATCCAGGAAAGCAGGTCTGGTCTTAAATAGAACTCAGGGGATACTGGAAATCCTTTTTAAAATGAATCATTGGGGCAGTTAAATGAAAGAGAATTAGCTTTTCTCTCTGAGTTGTTTTTTGTAATAGTCATCAGCTTATTAGTAATACTTGAGATCCTATTTATCATGGAACCATCTTTCCCAGAGTTAAAAACTGCCTTTATAGCCAACTACCTAGCTTATTTAAAGTGGAAAAAAAAAATCTGGAGAAATCCTTCTACCTAAAATGATAACCTTCTTGCGACCAATTAATGTTCCTACTTTTGTTAGAATCATTTTTGATAGTGTTTCCTTTATGCCTTAACTTTGTCTCACTGAGTAGATGTAAAAGTTTTGGTCTGCAGTATGTTTGGGGAAACTAAATGTTTAAGGCTTAATGTGATTTATTCATATGCCTCAGCTTCTTACACATAAGAACTAGTTCTCTTTACTCTGTAATAGACTTTTAAACTTCGAATCCTAGGAGATAGTTGACTTGATGATAAAATTGCATCAGTTGAGCAGCTTTTTAATAAGTAGTCTTTTCCCCTCCTTACGTAAGAAAATGTTTTCTGTGCAATTTTAGAAAACAAGAATGAAGACCGAATAAATATCTGTCCTTTGAGCATAGCAGGGAATTATATGAGAGCCAGTTGGTGTTGTGATGTTTGCTTTACTCGTCCAGTAAATGCAGGCCCCACAGGAATACAAAAATATACGTGCTGTGGGCTCTTCCCACATGGAGGGAGAACGCTTCCAAGAAGATTTTTCCTGTATACATCCTCATATTTATTACATCTGATAGGTTTCCAGACTAAAATTTCTGAATCACATGAGGATTTTGATTTTAAGAAGCTGTTGCCAGGTTGCTTTCCGAAGATGGCAGTAACTTACATTTTGACCAGTAGCATATTTCCAGCCTCACCTGCAACAGGTATTACCATGCTTTTTACTTTATGCTAGTTTGATAGGTATCTGTATCATTGTGACCTTTTTAAAAACTGTGGGAAAATACACCTAACGTAAAATTTACCATCTTAACTGCTGCCGGGTACAGTTGAGTGACATTAAGTGCATTCATAGTGTCATGCAGCTGTCACTGCCGTCCTCCTCCATTCCTTCCCCAGCTGAGACTCCATACCCATGAAACCAGGACTCACCTTTGCCCCCTCTCCCCTGCCCCTGGTAGCCTCTACTCTTCTTTCTTCTTTCTGTCTCTGTGGATTTGACTACTGTAGGTGCCTCACGTATGTGAATCAGGTGTTTGTCTTTTTGTCACTTAGCACAATGTCAACGAAAAGATACTTTTTATGATGAAAGAGAACTCCCCGAGAAAGGCTTTGCCCTAGTAGCTACTGATAAAAATCTGTATTTGAATGACATTCATTTATTCCTGAAGTCATGAAAAATTTGAGCATTTCCTGGGTGCCAGATGCTGTTCTAGGCACGGGGGGCAGAACAACACTGCTACTCTCGGAGACAATACGGTTTAGTGGGGAAGACTGGCAATTTACAAATAACCAAACAGGTAAAATAAAAAGGGGTGAAGAATTCTCAGATAGAGTATCAGGGATGCAGGAAAATGGTTATGTTAGGGTGGTCTCTCAAAGCGCCCTGGAGAGGTAAATGGGACTTGAAGTTTGAAATAAGAGCCCTAAAAGTACCCTGGGCACAGTGCAAAGGTCCCAGGGTGGGAGGGAGACTAGAATAAAAGAGGAATAGGTCATGGCCCATGTGGCTGGAAAGTGGGCAAGAGGGAGAGAAATGAGGGGAATGGTAGAGTGAGGGTACGGAGGTGAGACCGGATCATGTAGGACCTCAAAGACCATGGTTAGGAGGTTGGATTTTTTCTTTGTAAAGGCACTTGGAAGCAAGACATAGAATGGTTATCACCCTTCACAGTTCCAGAGAGGTACATCATTTCATCCTTAACAATAAGTCCAGGAGGGAGTGAGAGAAATTACAAAGGACCCACTCTGTCAGACGTAACACTTAGCATCTAGAATTTTTTCCCATTTTATTTTTTTGAATTTTTTCCCCATTGAATGGGTGAGGTAAAGGAAGCCTAAGACGTGCTTTCCAGTGGCTCCCTGCAGCAAAGAGCCAGACCTTTGTTCCCAGACCTTTAGTCTTTAAAAACCATTTTAAGACAGGATCGACATGTAAAAAGCCGTACCCAGACCTTTAGTTGTGAATGGAAAGGTGTTTTGGAAAACAGAGCTTAACAGATTTTACATCCGGAATAACTCTGCTCCTGTAAGAGGGAGTTGTAGATTTTCCTTAAGTCGGCCACCCATGCCGACTCACAGCGCCCCTGAGCCAGCCTCTGTCACTCGGCGTTTCTTCCACTGCCCCTGGGCAGTTTGTCGTGAACCCAGGGAAACTACCATCTCCTGGCAGTGAGAGCCTCCCCCTAATCCTAGGCTAGCTACTTCTACCATGAGAAAAAAACTCAATATTCTGATGGCCTTATGGTTTGTAACAGATGGAAGGTTTAGTAAAATGCTCCGAACTTGCACTATCCAATATGGTAGACAGCAGTCCTATGTGGTTTTCGAACACTCAAAATGTGACTAGTTCTAATTGAGATGTGTTGTAAATGTAAAATACATACCAGATTTTGAAAACTTAGTATGAAAAGAATATGAAATACCTTTCATAATTTTTATACTGACTGTATATTGAATTAATATCTTGGTGAAATTGGGTTAAATAAAAGTACTAAAATTAATTTCAGCTGTTTATTTTTACTTTTTAATATGGCTACCCAGGAAATTGCAAATATTGACCTTAGTGCCCTTCTCCTTTAACTGTTGTTTGCCTCCTCCTCCCTCACACACACGCACACGCATGCACGCACGAAGGACCTCACGCAGTGCTCTGACCATCAGACTGCCCTGTGCGCACTAACTAAACACTATCCTGGTGAGAGAAGAGGGGAATAACACCCAGATCTCACATACAGTATCTCTGGAGCTTCTAGGGTTTGATCACAGAGGGGAAAAAAAAAAACAAAACTTGAACATCTGGTACACAGAACTTTGAAAGTTCCTATATTCTCCCAGACAATGGAGAGTCTCTTCTTACGCTTCAGTTTTTACCTGTTTTATCTCCCCAGTATATTAAAAAACCTGATAAAATGTCTTTAAATAAACTATGGGCCCTGTGCAGCTTCTGACAGCCAGGTATATGAGACTTCTTAGCAGGTGTTAAGAACTGTGCCTTCCAGTGCTTGTGACAACTAGCCATGTACATGTCCTCTGCATCTTTGTAGTTGTCCTAGTACTTGTCACAGATTAGGAACTTGGAGAGCTCAGAAGACTCTCCACATTCCCCCTTCACTGTGGCAGCACTCTCAGTGGTCTAAACCAGAGGCAGACTTGGATACCCCTGGAGGGTAAGCAGCCAGGGAAAGGGGAAGATGGGACCCCAGGCTGAAGTGCAGACCCTGTGGCTGGCATAAGGCCTGCAGGTACCACATGTCATGAACATGTTGACAAAACTCATCTTGCCATCTGCAAGCCTGGCCTTCATTGAAAGATGCACGACAGGGGCGCCTGGGTGGCTCAGTCGGTTAAGTGTCTGCCTTCAGCTCAGGTCATGATTCCAGGGTCCTGGGATCAAGCCCCGCATCGGGCTTGCTGCTCAGCAGAGAGCCTGCTTCTCCCTCTCCCTCTACCTGCCGCTCCCTCTGCTTGTGCGTGCTGTCTCTCTGTCAAATAAATAAATAAAATCTTAAAAGAAAAAAAGAAAGATGTGTGACAGTACGGTTGCAGAGGCACCACTTTGAATCCCTGTGCGGCGAGGGTGGAGCTGGGGAGCACATGACGGAGAGCAAGTGAGTCCACCTGGCATTCACTCTTCTCCTTGGCTTTGCTTTTCAGGGTTCCTCCGCATTATGTATGAGCTCTGGAAACTGCCGGCCGCTCTGGCTTTATTGCTTTCCACTCCTGCCTCAGAATCTGTTCTCCAGCTGCACTTAGCTTATGAAAGTGTCTGTCCCTCCCATGTGTCTGTCTGGCTGCCCATCCCACCCATGGGCTTTGCACATGCAGTTCCCTGTTTGATCGCTCTTTCCTCCTCCCTCTGTCTGTGCTGGGCCAGCCAGCTCCCCCTAGAGCTTCAGTTCTCATTTTAGAGGTGGCTGCCTCTGGGAAGCTTCCTTGAGTCCTGTGTGTCCCATGACACCTGAGCTTGCCCCACCACAGGTCTTAACAAGCTCTATTAAATGGCCTGTTGTCCCACTGGACTGCTAAGAGCAGGGACCGTGCCTTGTTTAGTCTTTTATTCCTACAAGTACCACAGTACCTAGTAAATGGTAGGGGAATGAATGAATGAACTGTAAGCCCAGATTGCCAGAGTCTCCTCAGAGTCACAGGTAGTTGTTGAATGTCTGCCTTGTATCAGATCTTGGGAAATACAATATTTAAAATTTTAACTATAGGAGAAAATGGAAGATTATTATCTTTTGAATTGGGTCTCTGCAGTGCACTGTAATTCAACACTTAATGATGGTCTTTTGATGCAATTTATATCTATTACTATTTTTAAATTGTTCTCACACTTTTGATAGCTTACTTCAGTTCCTTTTCTGTGTTGGTTTCTCTGACCTCTACTTTGTCTGCCAAAAATGACTCTTTCTGTTAAGGGTGTTAGTCATAGTGATTTGCTCAAGTTTCTCACATTCTTACAGATGACATTAAGAAACTCAAGTCATTTTTGACATACAGGATCAATCCAGTGGTGAAATTCAGCTGAGGGAAAACATTGTTTTGGCTTTGGGAAACAGATATCAAAGATAAATTTGAATGTCCTTTATTTCCATGTGTGACTGCATAGTCTTTCCTGTTAAGGCACTTCTCAAGTGGCTATGTGTTACCTCATCTCTCTTCTAGATTCAGGTACTGAACATGCCAAGTGGTCATGCCTGAATAGAGAGTTTTGCAAATAGCAGTTTGTAATTTTAAATGAAAGTACAAAATAGTACGAGCAGATATTATAGTGATTGGTTAGGGAAAGGGAAGAATATATGATGGTGTCTTCAGATGGTTTGCTCTAAATACTAGTAGAGGGGTGCCTGGGTGACTCAGTTGGTTGAGCCACCGACTCTTGATTTCAGCTCAGGTCGTGACCTCGGGGTGGTGGGATGGAGCCTCGCATCCAGCTCCACGCTCACTGTGGAGTCTGCTTGATATCTTCTTGTAAAATGAAACAAGCTGTCAGAACCCATATTGAAACTGGTATCATCTTAATACCAGAGTGTTTAAATGAATGATGCTAATAGTTTTGGAAGTTCATTCAGAAATAGTTTTAGCATGTATTCTGCTTGTTTCTTGAAAGGGAAACTCACATTGTTATTGTTCACCCATTATAACCATTTTAGCTTCACAAAAGAAGCGTATCACACTGTTCAACTCTGTATCATGTTTCAACTTTATGCATTAGTATTCTTGACTTGATTTCTTAATGCCATGTATTTTATTCTGTAATTTAATTTTTAAATGTAAAGCATTTTGACTTCTGCATAGAAAGCAACAAGAAAAAAAATCCCCATTTTATTTTTGGGCAGTGCTCCAACTTACAAAGTTATTGAAGTGCTGCAGAATGTAAGTTCATTTAGTTGGACTAATAAGTTCATAAAATTGTGCCACACTTCATTATAATCTCTTTACCAGAGGAGAAAATCCTTTTGGTTTATAAATTCCAGCTGTTTTTAATTTTTTAGTTTGATTTGGGTTTTAACGTTCATAGACATAAATGCTGCTGAGAATGTTAATTATGGCATTTTTAGTGTGAGGAAACCTTAAAAGAAATTAAAATGCTACTCAAATTCTAGGACTATCCAAATGATATAAATAATTGTAGGGAGCACCACCAGGGTCATTCTTTTTCTGTTTTGGATTAAGTGCACACTCTGAGTCTCAAAATTGTCATTGGTATTTTATAGTGCTAGTGGTTTTGGGCAATATATTTCTTAAACAATTAAATGATCCAGTTGGGAAATGAAAGTGTCTTCCCTAGAATTGGATGTTGTTTTCAAACTTTTACAATTGGGTGAAAAAAATTTTTTTTTTACAGTTGGGTGATTTTCGTAATTCTCATTTGATAAATTATAATGTTTTACTATAGTCAGTATTGTTCGTTCATGTCCATAGTTTATTGACATATATTATAAATATAAAGATAAGGATGTTAATGGTATAAAGGTAAAATATCAGAATCAAGGGATGAGATTTAAAAAGAGATCCCTTTTGGCTTCTCCTATACTGGTGACTACAGCTTTCCAAAGAAGTTTGAGAATAACTATTGTGGAGGATTCACTGTAGACCCCAAAGAATTGGGAATTGTAGCTCAGTCCCATTGATCTGAAATGTTTTTGCATTGACTTATAACTAGAGCAGTCATGTGGCCCAGTTTGCCTGGGATAGTTTTGGCTTATGCCTGTTATCCTGGTGCAGTTATAATACCGCCTCCTTTCACACCCATAAGTGTTTGGATAATAAACCGCTTACTCTGTGTTTGATGCATGATTAATTGACCATGAGTGCCCAGGTATATGCAACACTTCCACAGAAGCATTGATTTTTTTTCTAAATACTCCAAACAGTGAAATTTGAGCATTCTGATCGTAAAATCATATATATTTTATTTATGGTACCTATAAGCCTTCAAACAAAAGTTTTCTAAGCTTTCTTTTTTTTAAGTAAGGGATATCAGTTGCAAATTATATATATTAATGGCATGTGTCCAAAATGAATTATTCTAATATTGTTATCTTTTCACCCATATGAAAAGCCTATAGGATTTCATTAGAAAAAAATGCATTATTCTTTTTTTTTCCTTATTTTATTATGTTATGTTAATCACCATACATTACATCATTAGTTTTTGATGTAGTGTTCCATGATTCATTGTTTGTGCATAACACCCAGTGCTCCATTCAATACGTGCCCTCTTTAATACCCACCACCAGGCTAACCCATCCTCCCACCCCCCTCCCCTCTAGAACCCTCAGTTTGTTTTTCAGAGTCCATCCTCTCTTATGGTTCCTCTCCCCCTCCGATTCCCCCCCTTTATTCTTCCCCTCCTGCTATCTTCTTTTTTTTTTGACATATAATGTATTATTTATTTCAGAGGTACAGGTCTGTGATTCAACAGTCTTACACAATTCACAGTGCTCACCATAGCACATACCCTCCCCAGTGTCTATCCCCCAGCCACCCCATCCCTCCCACCCCCCATCACTCCAGCAACCCTCAGTTTGTCTACTGAGATTAAGAATTCCTCATATCAGTGAGGTCATATGATACATGTCTTTCTCTGATTGACTTATTTCAGTTGAGACTGGAAACTTGAAAATGAAAGCACACATGCCAATTCCTAGAGGTGCCACTGAAGTAACATAGAGGATTTATATAGAAACAAATACCGGGAGCCATTGTGAGCTGGAATAACTTACCTCAAGCCTCTAAGGCCTGGCTAGAGATGATGGTGGAGTAGCAACCAAATTGGTTTACCTACTTTAGTGTATTCAATTTTTTTTTCATTTCCTGAGAAGTGGGAAAGATAAATTATATTCTGCACTTCCCAAGGGGACCTGCAATGGGAGGTGAGTACCCTCCCTGGGGCTGCCCTGAACTAGCCATAGAAACACAGAAGAGCCAATTCAGATCTCGAGTTTGCCTGCTGCTGCTGATGTGGCAGTCTGCCAATGGAGAGTTATATGGGGCGGTGGCGGGGGGGCGGGGGAGGCGCGGAATGTGTGTTTCTTCCTCATAACTTGGCAAGGAGAAAATATGTCAGTAAAGATAGAGGAAAAAAAGATGGCTTTAATCTCAAAATCTAGTTGCTGATAAATACTGCTTTTTTTTTTTTTTAGGATTACTGATATTTCAAGAAGAGAAAAATAGGCATATTTCTAAAGCATAACTAAGCTGTTACAACCACTGTTTAAGTAGAACTTTGTTTCACAACAGCAAAAAATTAAAAATACTCCCAACTGGAAAAAAAAAATCTCCTGGCTTAAAATTAAATCATTGTTCTGATGGTTATACAACGGAATAAACTAACTAAAAATCAATATTAACTGTGCACTTACAGTGGGTGAATTGTATGGGTGTAAATTATATTTCAGTAAAGCAGTTGAAATTTTAAAAAAATAAAATCCTATTTCAGAGTGGTTTTGTTTTATCCTTAAACTAAAAAAGAAAATCAACTGAACCATTCTATTTTTATTTAAAATATAATTTTAAAATAAATGCTTTTTACTTTATTGAGAATTTTACATTAAAAATACATAAAATTGTATAATGAACCCTCATGTATTCATCACCCAGGTTCAACAATTTATCAGTATATCCCCTTTTCTGCCTTACTGGGTTGTTTTCAAGCGTGTCCATCCTCCATAATTTCTTTAATATTATCTTTAAGAGATAGGTCCCTTTAAAAAAATATAACTAAAATTGCTCCCTAAAAGTGTTAAATATAATTATTACTAAAAGAATAATTATATTTTCTTTAGTATCCTATTATAAATATCTTTTTATAATTGTTCAAATCAGGAACGAAGCAAGCGCCACAGAGCTTAATATCTTGAATAGAATATAACTAAGATCTCGGGGCCTAGGAGTTGTAATTTTAAATGTGATTTATTAACCATACCAAAGGTCTTGTAAATATTTTCATGATATCATAGAACAGCAGATGTGGTTTAGCCCAAACATCCTGTGAAAATATTTTCATGTGGAGCAAATCTTTCTAGTTTGTTTTAAAAGTCATTGATAATTATGTCACCTTTCCAAAATCTAAGGTGGAAAGCTCTACACATTGCTACAGTGTATTCAGTAGGCAGACTACTTTAAGACCTTGACTCTACATGGCAGAAACGAAACTTGCATGTAGAGATTGTTTTTTGGGGATGGCTTGTGGGTGATAGTCAACCTCGTAATTATTCAGTAAGTATGGGCCATTTATTTCAGGTGATTTATAGGTAGGTTATTTTGTCCTCACAATGAATATACAAGTACTTGTTGGTAGTTGTGGCAAGTCTTGTTTGCATTTTGCTTTTTGGAGCAAAGGAGCTGAATTTTTAAAGTTTCAATTAGTTGTGCAAAATTATTAATTGTTTATCTGGACCTAGAATTTAGCTCTTTACTCACAGTAGAGATTAAGTCTTCTAGAACATGGTACTTCTGGTTGTCACATTAGAGCACTATGCTTTTAACAGAATACTATTTGAGATGATTAATTTGTTAAAGGAATAGTAATACTCACCAGCGGGTGAAAATTACCTTGACAAATAGGATCTAAGACATCCTTTAGATGGTACTAAGAATAAAAATCCATCTTACTTGTTAGGCTGTGTGACTACCATGCACATTTATGAATTTCACAACTTAGAATTCATTTTTTTTGAAGGTTTTATTTATTCATTTGTCAGAGAGAAAGAGAGCTCGCACAAGCAGGGGGAGCGGCAGGCAGAGGGAGAAGCAGGCTCCCCCCTGAGCAGGGAGCCCAATGCGGGGCTCAATCCCAAGACCCCGGGATCATGACCTGAGCCAAAGGCAGATGCTTAACCAACTGAGCCACCTGGGCACCCCTTAGAATTCATTTTGAGTTTATATTACAAGAGCTTATTTTCAGTAACTGATACTTAAATTTTGAAAATTTGCTGAGCACATCTTTCTCATTCTTTAGCTGTTGCTAAACTTCAGTGTGATACTAGGAAACCACATGGTCTGCTGAATTCAGGATTGAGATTTAAAGCATAATTACATTCTCCCATTTTTCGTGTGGAACCTGAATTGTGCTTACTCTTACTTCCTGCTGCTACATGGTTAGATCTGAACATCAAGGTTAAATGCAATGTAGGAAGAAATTAGTTAGCCAAGGCAAAGGTATTGGATGTTAAGTTGGATAATCTGTCACTTAGGATGCTTTTGGCTATAATTAATTTTCAGAAATCCAATGCACATGGACTGCAATAATAAAAACTATTACTGGCTCACATATTGCAAATCCAGAGGGAAAGCAGGTGTCAGGATTGGCTAATATAGGAGAATAACAATATCAAGATCCAGGTTCTCTTCTTCTCTCTGTTCTCTCCTCTAAGTGCCTATTTTACTCCAAGGCTGGCTTCCAGAAGTGACTAGAGCTATGCTTTCTCACTTATGCACAGGAAGAGAGAATTCTCATTAAAAAAAATGAGAGAGCTTTGTTTTTCCAGACGTCCTCAGCAAACCTTTGGCCTTAGAGTTGTGCTGACTTGTGAGCAGTTGTTGACAGGGATTGGTGTTACCCCATAGGATTAAGAATTTCCCTTGGACTGAGATTGGAGTTAGCGCCCTTGAAGTAGATAAACTGTGTGGGAAGAGGTGGAAAGGGGGCATATTTCAAGTTCTTTGGGGAAGGGAAAAGGAGGAAATGGGCGGCAGCTGAGCTAAAATAAGGCCCACTACAACGTCTCTTTAATTTAAAGCAGCTCATGAGGAAGTAAACTTTCTTCTGACTTTCAAGTGGCATCTTTGGCCAGAGGTCGCCCTGGTGAATTTCATTTTGGTGTCTCTTTTCTTTGCTGTGGCAGGTCTGAGAACTGGAAGACCTGAGTGTCACAGGAGTTTCCGTGACCTGTCGTAACAGGCATCTAAGAGCTGCGGACATCATTACTCTGCAGCCCTATCTCATCCCTTTCTGCCAGGAAAGCCACAGCCGGATAGCATTGGTTTCTTTAGAGTCAGGCTCTTGAGACCCTTTCCAATCCCAGAACTGGCCATGTACACTGGTCTCACTTGCTTTGTTCTGCTTTCAGCAAAACGCTAAGAGAGAGCTTCTCACCCTGTACCTGGTCTGCTCAGTAGTCTTTCTCCTGGTGTCTGGACCAAGTGTGTCTCTTAGTCCTTCCATCTCTCACCATAATTGTTCATCTTGTCCATGCCTCCCAGCTCGTTTATCCGCATGGTACAGAAGTTTGGGCTAGGTGCTTGCCTTTCTGTCCTGCCACAGTCTGGCTGCAATGAAAAGATACTTTGTTTCTCTGACGCTGTTATAATAGGATGGGATACAAGGTTGCTTAAACTGTGTATTTGCAGTTTGCATGTGTGAGCTGTTTTTAAAAATAAGTATTCAAATGTCAGTAACTCTTAAGATTTTTTAAAGCCTTTTTCTGCCTTACTATCTTTTCATCAAAAGTTTGAACTTCATCAACATTTTAAACTCTGTTCATCAAATGATACCATGAAGAAAATGCGGAGGGGAGTACAGAATGAAGAAAATATTTCTAAGATACATCTTAACACATCTGACCAATGGCTTATTTACGTAATATAGAATGAATACATATAATAGGTATAGATAGCTTTTAAAAAACACATATCACCCAATTAAAAAATGCAAAAATCACTGTAGCTTTTTTTATTATTACAGAATTTTGGAAACAACCTAAATACCCATACATAGGAGAGTGATTAAGTCAATGGTGGGTACATCCATGCAATGGAGTACAATACTCCAAATTCTCTGAGAAAGATCTCAGAATTGATATGGAGGACACTTTATTAAGTGGAAAAAGCACAGTACAAAAGTGTATCTATATAATGCTACTACTGTTAATTTGAGACAGGTGAAAATATAATATTTAATATACATATATATGCATATGCATATTTATGTTTATTTGTACAGGAAGGATAAACCAGAAACTAATGAGATTGGTTGTAAGTAAGGAATGAACCCTGTGGAATTGGATTGGAATAGAAAATAGCGGTATCAACTCATGATTCTTTTTTTTTTTTTTTAAAGATTTTATTTATTTATTTGAGAGAGAATGAGAGAGAGAGAGAGCACATGAGAGGGGGGAGGGTCAGAGGGAGAAGCAGACTCCCTGCCGAGCAGGGAGCCCGATGCGGGACTCGATCCCGGGACTCCAGGATCATGACCTGAGCCGAAGGCAGTCGCTTAACCAACTGAGCCACCCAGGCGCCCCTCAACTCATGATTCTTAATAGTTGTATACATATATAGATACAGAAAAAGGTTTATATGTTTGTTTATACACACACACACACACACACGCGCATACATACACACACGTTTCTTGTGCTGTCTCCTGAGAATGCCCAGAAACAGTGATATCCAGTAGCAGTAAGCATATCTAACATCTAGATCTTCATTTCTCGTAAATACCATTGTCCAACAAAAAGGTCAGGATATCTGGAGAAATGGTTCCATTCACTGGGGCAGGGAACATATACGATGATCCTGGAACATCTTATGGAACCAGAAAATAAGGTGGTCTTCAAAAAATAAGTGATGGGGCCATGTCAGAAGTGCCCAAGAGCCAAGCTGAAGGAGCTCCCAATAGCCAATCTGGGATAGCTTAAACAACAAAATAAATGGATGATGGTCATGGTTTATAACCCATAGTATAAATTAAGCATCCATAATTCTATATATAATATATAAATGAGGGAAAAGGAATAATTCTTCCTTATAGTACAATTCCATTAATAAATATAGAAGAAATGAGGGAAATAGAAAACCAGTACTTGACCAACACCACAGTAAAAATCATTACAAGTAAGAATGATTAATGGATGCTAAATTAGTGAGTGAAAGTAGAAGAATCGGGATATTTGCCTTGTCTCAGAGAATCTCTCCACAAGATATTCACTAATAACAAAGGGAAAAATAACAGCACTATAGGGGAGAAACCAAGTGGTCAAAGTTAATAAAGCCAGTAACGAGAAATGTCAACACCGTGTACCACCTGGTGTGATGCCCTGAGAAGGGTACAACATTGCTTTATTTTCTTGCCAGAAATGCCTAACCTGAAGTTAAACATAAGGCAGTATAAGACAATTCAAACCAAGAATACAAAATAACTGGCCAGTACTCTTCAAAAGTGTCAAGGTCATGAACAACAAAAACTGAGTGACTGTCTCAGATTGGAGGAAGGAAACTGAGTGGACATCGCAACTAAATGCAACGTGGAATCCTGGATTGGATCCCGAAGGAAAGGACATTAGCAGGATAATTGGTGAAGTAGAAGGAAGGTCTGTGCATGAGTTAACAGCACTGTAGCATAATTCAGTGGTCATTGTACTAGGCTTATGTGAGATGGCAACATTTGGAGAAGCTGAGTGAAGGGTGTACAGGAATTCTTCAGACTTTTTTCCAGCTATTTTCTAATTCTGAAATTATTTCAAAATTAAAAGTTAAAAATGTTAGCAGAAAGACTTGAAGACAGACTTCCCAAAAGATGCTGACCAATAGCACATGAAAAGATGTTAAGAACATTAGTAGTCAGAAAGAATACAGATTTCAAATTAAAACTGCAAAGAGACTATTTTACACCTACAACAATTTGATGATAAAGATGGACATTATCAATTAGATGGCCCTCTTAGAATTTGCTGGTGGGAGTATGAAATGGTACAGCCACCTTGAAAAACAATTTCACGGTTTCCTATGAAGTTTGTATGTGCCCTCTGCCTATCTAAAATATACCTACCCTCCAACCCAGAAATTATTTTCCTGGTATTTATCCATAAAGGTAGAAGCATATATCCACACAAATATGAATATTAGTCATATTTTAATCATGAATATTAATAGCATCTGTATTCATAGCATAAACTATGTATATTTATACAATGGAATAATACTGAGCAATGGGAGAAAGAATGAACTAGTGATACATACAACGTGGATGAATCTTAAAAGTCAATGTTGAACAGAAGATAGAGACAAAAGAGAGCTGCCTGTGCCGTTCCATTCATATGAAATTCAAGAAAGGCAAAATAAACCAAGCTGTAGAGATTGAAATCAGAGTAGTGATTGCCCAGCGGTATGTGGGGATTGGCTGGAAGGAGGATGATGGAAATAGTCTGTATCTGGATTTGATGGGTGTGTGTATTTACCCAAGCACATTGAATTAGACAGTAAACTTTTTTTTTTTTTTAAAGAAAACTTCCGGGGTCATAGAAGCTTTCATATCTTTTTTTTTTTTAAGATTTTATTTATTTATTTGACAGAGAGAGAGAACACAAGTAGGCAGAGTAGCAGGCAGAGAGAGGGAGAAGCAGGCGCCCCGCCGAGCAGGGAGCCCGATGCAGCGCTCGATCCCAGGACCCTGGGATCATGACCTGAGCCGAAGGCAGATGCTTCACTGAATGGAGCAGACTGCCTGGCATTGAATAAGCTCTTAGTAGAATTTTGAAGGACTTACAACTTCAGTAAGAATGGCATGTGTTAAACTGGAACCTTCAGCTAATATTTATGTATATAAAGCTTTCAGTAACAGTCTGTGGTAGATGCCTTCAGGAAATTTTACAATACATTATTTTTTTCAATGTATAATTTTTATTAGATACATCTTAGGAAAGCATATTTATATTTCATCTAAGTTTCATTAATATATTTTGTACTACGGATTGCAGACATCTGAAAATATCTACTCTTACTTTGGTAAACTTCTGTATAAAGCTAGGACATTTATTAGTAAGTCATAAACATCCTTTCTGAAAGGGAGAAAAATGACCCAATGAGTAATAGAGATAGAATGCCAGATGTTTGAGTGCAGCTTAAGTCAGAGTGTAAAAATACTAGGATTATAATCTTCTGGATGAGTCTGCTGTTAAATACCTTGCATTTATTTCCTCAGAACATTGGTTTTTGTTAATGAAAATGTTTTTCATGTGTTTTTTTAGTGACTTTTTTGGGAACTGAGTAAATCTGTTAGTGGTATAGAAATAATATTGAAATTTTCTTTTCAAGAGAGCTCTAATGTACTTCAAAGTTAGTCAGGTTTTAATATTCACAAATTATATGTAATTAGGAAATGATGGGAATGAATAATTTCTAAATGAGTATTTGTGTCAGTTTCAGCAGAGAAAAAATTAAACTACAGAATTCATAAAATTATTATGTATAAACTTTTGAAAACAAAGTTCTGGAGATAAGGGAATTTATGTTTTTATATCTGTCTTTCAAGGCATTATTTTATGTTGTTTCATAATGAATTGTATTGGCATACATGAACTCATATTACCTGATGCATGGTAACTTTTCTAGAAACTCACACAGCATTTTTTAGACTCTAGTTTTACTGATCATTCAGCAGAAGGTTTCTGTCAGGCATCAAGCCTCACCAGAACTCTCTGGATTTGGTGACAGGATTCTCTAGAATCTTGTGTCAGCTGGGGTGGAGGTTGAGGAGAGTCCAGTTAGAAGAGAAAAATAATCAGTATTTTATCAGCAGTATACATTTTTATGGCTTCTAGTGGGCCCAATGAAGATTTAAGGTTCCAGTTTTCTAGGTGATACCCTTATTTAAGTTACAGTTTTCAATACTTAATTCCTAGTAATACATCCCTCTTTGTTCATCAGTTTCTCCTTGCTTCAGCAGAAAGAGGAAATACTTGATTAAAATGGGAACAAGAGCTGGAATCTCAATGCTAGGAGTTTTTTTCTGAAGGTAGTTTCCCTGAAATAAGAGGGAAAATGAACTATTTTCTTTGAGTCAGGTCCTCTCACTGTATCTCTTACTCCTCATAACGATCCTGTTAGATATCGTCATTACCGTTTTTAAGTAAGGACATGGAAGTTGTTACTTCCAGAAGCTTCAGAGTTTTAAAACAAATGGTTGAGTTGGGATTCTAACCCATTTTGTTCACCTCCAAAGCCCAAACATTTTTCCACATGCCACATAATCTCTTGAAATTTAGAATCTGTTGAAATCCATAAAAAGCAAAAAACTTTGAAATGATCACCAGCTATGGAATGGATTCACTGTATACAGGACTCACTGTAGGGTTGAGAGTCTCTCATTTTCCGTTGTCTGTGTAATCCACAATGTAATGCTACCTCACTGTTCGCAAATTAGAAACATTTTGCACGTTTACGGGACAAACATTTATTCACTATTTGCTTTGAGCTTTACTGTGAGGGCTGAAGAGGTAAAAGAGATAAAATCATTGTGCTGTGAATGTCATTCTGATACATTCCATTTTGACGTGTGTGTGTGTGGTCTTTTATAAAATCCTTAGACTAAAATTCAGTATGTCCCCTAATTGTAAAATTCTTGACTACACAGCTCATTAAATTTATTGCAAGATAACCTACTTCTTCCTAAGTTTAGGTAGTTACGTGTTGTCTCTGCTAGTTAACTCGTTTTCCTCCACTTTTTTTTTTTTTTTTTTTGGTCCTTTCTGTCTCTCATTCATATTCTTTCTACCTAACTTGAGGTTCTTGACTCTCTGGTCTTTTACTTTCTTGGCTTAATCCCTTTGGTATGTTCAGTCAACCTAGGTTTGTGAACATCTCCCAAATCAACAAATTCAGCTTCAATTCTCAGTCATGTTTTATCTATTCGTTTGTCTATAAGATCTGTCTATGCATAGATTCTGTAGATACCTAAGACATAACAAGATGAAAATTTAACTTCCCCAAGCCTCCCATAGACTTGGCAGTTCTTTCCAACTTCTGCATTACTATTAATGATAACACCATTATTATTTCGCACTAAGGTTTTTAACCCTAAAGTCATTTGGATTTATCTCTTCCCTTTGTTCCTTATGTAAAATCAGTCTCTAACTCTTACTAACTCTTCCTTCAGAGTATCTCTGTGTTCCCTTCTCCTATTTAATCAGGTATTGATTTTCTATCAATTGACAGACTCTTTCCTATCCCTAAACTAACCATACTACTGCTCAGCTGGTATTTCTCCAGTGCTTATTTCTTTGTGCCTGTCTTTAATAAGAGCTTATCATAGCTCAGTAATAGTCTGACTTTGCTCTTAAATCAGATTCTACCTTAATCAACTACCAAATATTTATTGAAAGCCTGCCAGGCACTGTGGAGAATATACAGATTTGTATAGCACACCGTCCATGTGCTCAAGCAGTTTATGGTCTAGTTAGAGAATTAAAACATGTGTGAAAACAACACTAACAATACATGGTAGTGCTTAATGAGGACCAAGTGAGTGCTTCCTTATGGGTCTTAAGCTGAATCTTGGAGAATACTAAGAGTTACAGAAGCAAGGAGTAGGAATGCATTTGAGACTGGGGAGAAGGAATGAGTGGAGATTTGAAGGAGATGTAGGAGATATTTGGAGCTTAATGAATAGCTCTAATATACTGCTGAGGATCTGGGCAGCTCAGTCGGTTAAGTGGCCGACTCTTGGTTTTGGCTCAGGGTCATTAGATTGAGCCCCACATTGGTCTCCATGCTCAGTGCAGTCTGCTTCTCCCTCTCCCTATCCCCTCCTCCTGCTCTTCACCCGCTTGCTCATGCTCTCTCTCTCAAATAAATCATGGTGACTAACATAACTATATATATATATATATATATATATATATCTATAACTATAACATAACTATATATAGCCAGTATAGGGCAGAGTGGATGGATAAGGTTAAAAAGTGGGGAGGGAACCAGAATACCTTTTACTTCTCTAGCTATTCAATTTCTAGCCTCTCTCTGATATTCTTCTTAATGTATTTCTAAAGAACTTCTAAAGAGTTCTGGTTCACAGTTTCCTTTTACCCAATTGCCTATATTATCTTTACCACATATTTTTATCCTTGATGCCTCTCTCCTTCCTCTCCCAACATTTATGTTTTAGATCCTGTCACATTCAATCTATGCTGTGAAATCCCAAGGGCAGAAAATGTTACCTGAAATGTCTTTGTATTCCTATAGCATCTAAGAAGCTGGTGGGCACACAGTATATGATCAGTAAAAACTTATTTTATTGAAATTGCAGTAAAATAAATAGCAAACTTCTACCTTCTCTGCTCCTTCCTAGTGAACATTTCACATGGCAAGCTATAAAATTATCTGAATTAAATAAGGAATCTTAATCAGAGTGTATAACCTGTATTTTAAATTATGTCACTTTTATTATGTTTTGTTAATTTCCTAAATGCTGCCATTTGTAATAAAGTATACTGAAAATTTTCAGTTGTTGAGTGGCAGAGTTGCTGTTGAAAAAAATATGAATTTGTCCAGCTTTTCCTTAGTAGTATTGGATAACCAGGGTGAATTTCTTTCAGGCAAACATTGTAGGATAAAGTGGGCTTTGGGCTCATCTACTAAATCAACAGGCTTTTGTGTACTTAGCATCTGGCCCCCTAAGAAATCTGAATCTATTGAGGAATTTTAATTGTTTATGCCTCCTTATTCCTATAATTGCAAATAATGGATAATTCGTCATTTTAGATGGTGTTTTATGACTCTTCCTAAGGTATGTTCTAATTCCAATGATGTTTCATTTAATTTTTAGATAATATAATGATGGTGTTCCATAGATTAAACAGACACAAGTATCAGCGAGTTTTGGTATCAGTGAGGTTTTTTTTGCATCAATAACAATCAATAATAATAGCTAACCCTTACTGATTGCTTACTCAACTAGTGGTCGAGTAAGCAAGCTGAGTGATTGACAGACAGTTAGCTCTTTATAGATTATATTAATTCATTTAATACGCACATATACACACACAAATCTATATTATGTTATTATAATTATTCCATATTAGAATGTTAAAATTATAGTACTATTTCTAAACTGACTCTGAAATGTAATAAAGATACGTTTTACTTTTGATTTAAATCTTCTAGTTATGGGAGGTTTTGTTCATTTCTAGTCTCAATAAATAGAAAAAAGATAAGTAAACTTTAATCGATTTGTTTTGAAGAAGCATATCTTACTCGATTATTTCCTCTTCCAATTTCTATCATCCATTTTCTTTTTCATTTGTAGTATTTCGTGACATATTATGACTAGTAATTAAACAGATCGTCCCCTTCAAACTGCAAGATGTCTGAGAGTATATTACAGTGATTGAGAAAGAATTACTCTATGAATTGTGCATCTTCTTCATATGACTTTTTAGTGCGACAACTCTGGAAATCTTGTTTGAGATTTAGCATATGTATTCCTAAGAAAATGATTAGTAGGTTTACATAATAATAAAGACTTACAATTTGCCTTTCAAACCCTCGGCCACTCTGTTCTGACAAGTGTCCCAGGAGGTAGATGGTCACCTTACCATTGCATTATCATCATCCCAGAGGCCATCTGTTTTAGACTTATATAATGCATAGAGTTTAACAGGTTTCAACAATAATCTCATCAGAAATTTGGTCTCACCTTCAGATACTCTTTGCATATATTTTCTTATTTGCTAGCATCTTCATTTCAGTATTCAGCCTGTGATGGCAGAGGCCTCCAAGCCTTCAAAAATGTTTGTTGGATCTGAAGTAAATAAGCAGATGTTAAAAACCTGGGATTAATCAGAGTCCACTCTGTGTATTCTTTTACATCAACGCAGTGCTCTCTCCCCATGCTCCCCCATCCCTTTCACCCCAGGCCAGATGAGGAGCAGCCGTCCCTGCCAAGCCCTGCCCAGGAGTGCACTCAGCCTCTCCATGTTTGAACCACTTTCTTCTTTATTGCACCTTGAGCTGGCTTCCATGAGGAAGTTTTCCTTTGATTATAGATTTTGTTTGCTGGACTCTGACATGTGAAAATGCTTTCTGGTGACCTCTATAATCACAAGTCACTCCAGTATTTTCTTAACTTATGGGTTCTCTACCTCAGTGGTTCTCAAGACTTTGGTTGCAGGATTCCTTGACACACTTAAAAATATTGAAGATCCCAAAAACCTTTTGTTTATGTGAGTTACACCTATCTATATTTTTTATGTTAGAAATTAGAAGAGACATTTAAAATTACTTATTAATTTCTTTAAGAATAACAATATAAACCCATTACATGTTAACATAAATTACATAATTTTATGAAAAATAACTGTTTTCTGAAAAAAAGAATGGCACTGGTATATATTTTTGCAAATCTCTTTAATATCTGGTTTAATGGAAGACAGCTGGATTCTCATAGTTTTGTTTGAGGTATATGAAGAAAATCTGGCTTTACACAGATAAATAGTTGAAAAAGGGGAAGAGTATTTTAAGAGCCTTTTCAGATAATTGTGGATACTTCTAGTCTCTGGAAAACTCCATTGTATACTCATGAAGGAATGAGAATGAAAAGGACAAAAACTGACTTGGTATCATTATGACAATAATTTTGACCTCTTGGACTCTCTAAACAGTCCTAGAAATCCTGCTTTGCAGTTTGAGATCCCCTGTTCTAGCTCATCGAATGAAAGTTTAATTTAGAGTTCTGTGCAAAGTTAAGCACTAGTTGGGCACATGTATCCAGAATATATAAAGAACCCCTAAGACCCAATAATAAGATGACAGACAACTCTTTTAAAAATGAGCAAAAAGTTTGAATAGACACACCAGAAAAGATACACAAATAGCTAATAATTCCATGAAACTATGTTTAGCACCATTAATCATTAAGGAAATGAAAGTTGAAGCCATAGGGAGATTCCACTTCAAACTCACCAGAATGGCTATAATAAAAATATAAAATAAAATAGATAATATTAAGTGTTAGGATGTGGAAAAATTCAGAACCCTCACACATTGGTAGTGGACCTGTAAAATGATATAGCTAGTTTAAAAAGCAATTTGGCAGCTTCTTAAAAAATTAAATTACCAGGGTGCCTGGGTGGCTCAGTCAGTTAAGTGTCCGACTCTTGATTTTGGCTCAGGTCATGATCTCAGAGTCCTGGGATCAAGCCCCGCATTGGGCTCCATGCTCAGTGGGGAGTCTACTTAAGATTCTCTCTCTTTCCCGGGCGCCTGGGTGGCTCAGATGGTTAAGCGTCTGCCTTCGGCTCAGGTCATGATCCCAGGGTCCTGGGATCGAGTCCCACATCGGGCTCCCGGCTCAGCGGGGAGTCTGCTTCTCCCTCTGACCCTCTCCCCTCTCATGCTGTTTCTCTCTCGCTTGCTCTCTAAAAAATAAATAAATAAAATCTTTAAAAAAAAAAAAAAGATTCTCTCTCTTTCCCTCCACCCCTCCCCCTGCTCACATGCTCAATTGCACTCTGTCTCTCAAATAAATAAATAAATCTTTTAAAAAGGAAATTAAACTTAAAGACCCAGAAATTCTACTCCTAGGTATCTACCCAATAAAAATGAAAATACATGCCCACCCAAAGATTTATAAACAAATGTCCACATGAACATTATTTGGTATAACAATAATGTAGAAACCATCTGATGTCAATCATTTGGTGAAGGAATAAACAATGTGGTATATCCACATAATGGAATAGTCTTCAGCAATAAAGAAGAACTGACTACCAGTACGGGCAACAAAGTGGATGAGCCTCAAAAGCATTGTGCTGAGTGGAACACACCAGAAGCAAAATATTACATATTATTTTTCCATTTATATGAAATGTCCAGTAAGGCAAATCTAAAGAGACAGAAAACAGATTAATGGTTGATCAGGGTGAAGAAGATGAGAAGTGTCTGCATGTGAGCATAATGCATCTTTTTGGGGGGTGATGGGAATGTTCTAGAACTGGACTGTGATGATAATTACACAAGTATGTAAGATAATAATCACTGAGTTGTACACTTAAAATGGGTGAGAAAATATATATTTCTATGTTTTTAAAAAATGCATACCTGAAAAATAAGACAAGGAAAATATACCAAAATATTAACCAAAACAAAATAAAACCATGAGACTAATATTGAACTCTTGTTACTTAGAGTGGGTGGCTATATCCTGTAGCCTTTTAGATCCCTTAGAACATAGCACTTCCTAGGATTCTGCACAATCCTGCATCATCTGTATGACAGACTATTCAACCATTACACATTTTTTGCTTGAGTATCTCTTTGGGGCACACTCTCAAAGTATTATTTTGTTTTTGCCATTCTGTTTTTTATATACATCTTCAATGGTATCCATGCATTCTGCTACTAAAACCTTCTATTTCATTTTTTCTCATTAAGGTAGTACTTATCAACTATAACATTTACTCTTGTTTTTGTACTTAAGCTTGTAGCAAATTCATAGTCTTAACATCCTCCAATCACTGGCTCCAAGTGTCTTAAAAAGTTAAGATCAAATGTTGGTAACTTTTTCTTTTGTACTGCTCTGCCGGAGTTACAGGGTACCCCTGAAAAAGTTAAAACAAGACAACACTATTTATCTGACGGAGTAAACCTCCCAGCAAGTAAAAGGCATGTAGCTGCAGTAGACTTGCCCTGGTTTTAAGAGGTTTTTATTGTCCTTTATATTCAAAGGTGCCATTGTTGAAGTTTCCTACCAGTGGCAACAGATGTTTGTTACATATACATTCTGTCTGCCCCTTTAGATATACAGTCCTTCTCCATATCTGTCTTCTCCATTTATAGCTCCAAGATTCTTGAGTACTTGATAACAGCAAGCACTCGATCCCAGTGAGTGAAAACCTATAGAGTAGCCTGGGTCACAGGGCCCTGACCCACATGTGGTGTCAGAGGCAAGTAGGTAAAAGGAAAGAAAGGTTGGCTAGTGTCAAGAGACAGTGGCAAGTATATCAGCATGGGTCATCAAAAAGAAAAGATGGAAGGAGGCAGAAACCCTGTTTGCAAGGGTCAAGTCAGAGTACGAGAATGGATCTGCCCCAGGAAGACATCAGTAGGGACAGTCACATCATTCAAGCAAGTGCCATATAATCTGTTGCACTAATGACCTCTGAAAAGGAGAAATTCAGGAAGACATGACTGGCCCTGTCCACAGGTTGAAAATCTCTGAGGTGTAAATGTTGGACCCTCAGGACCATGACAGATTTATCCTGTGCATGTCCTGGGAGCATTCCATTATTTTTGTTCTAAGGTAGAAGCACAATGCCTGGGCAGATTGCTGCCATTGGGTTAAATCTAGCAAGCGAGATTACAGGAGCTTCCTAGGGTGAGTTTTTCTCTGGCAGAGACTTTATTACTTCCCAGAGCTATAAGGGAGAATTCTGACCACTGGGAACCCATTGCAGTCATGCACATAAATGCTTTGCCCCAAACCAGGTTGGCTTATCTATGCTTATCCTGTTTAAATGTATTTAAAGTTTGTATGTGATTCATATTGCCTTTTCTAGCTGTCTTGCCATTTTTTGCTCTTGATATGGTTTAGGCATGCAGCTTTAGTTCAACTTTGGCTCATCCCCAGTTCTGTGGCAGTAGTTTTGAGCAAATATGGCTTTGGTAATAAGACTCTGGGCACCATCTGGGACTTAGCTTCTTGTGAGCCTGATCTGTAATTTGATGCTTTTAAAGAATTTGCCTACGATTATGAGCATGAGCTAAGTAACAGGTCCAAATAACAGAGTGGTTTACATTCAGGATATGTAAGCTCTTTATTAGGACCATGTCTGATAGTCTTTGTTCCCACAAAGGGTCTAGGTGTGTAGTAGGTCCTCATTATACTCCAGAACTAGTGGGAAACTGTATTTTTTGTTACATCCAGATGCCTGGGTCCCCTGTCCAGTGATTCTGATTTGGTAAACTGAGGCGGGGGGCAGATCTGGGTGTCTGTATTTTTTTTTTTTTAAAGATTTTATTTATTTGAGAGAGAGAATGAGATAGAGCATGAGAGGGGGGAGGGTCAGAGGGAGAAGCAGACTCCCTGCCGAGCAGGGAGCCCGATGCGGGACTCGATCCAGGGACTCCAGGATCATGACCTGAGCCGAAGGTAGTCGCTTAACCAACTGAGCCACCCAGGCGCCCTAGGTGTCTGTATTTTTGAAAAGTCTCCAGTAAGGTTCTGATGCTTAGCCAGGGTCAAGAACCACTATGTGTATGTGTGGCCCTTAGCATGGAGGCCACAGTCTGTATGCTTGGGTTCAAATCCTGGCTTCTCACTTCCTGTCTGTATACACTTAGACAAGCCTCAGCATTTTCATATGTAAAATGGAGATAAAGAGTATTTCATAGGGTTGTTGTCCCAGTTAAATGAATTATGGTAATTGTCCAAGAAATACTGTTTCCTCTTGTTTGTCTGGATCAGGGGGCAGATCTAACCCACTGACTGTTTTTGTATGGTCTTTGAGCTAAGAATGGATGGGAAAAATCAAAAGGAAAATAATAGTTTATGATACATAAAAAAAATACATGAAATTTACATTTCAGTGTCCACAAATAAAGTTTTATTGGAATACATCCATACTCATTCATTTACATATCTTCTGTGGTTGCATTCACACTACAATGGCATAGTTGAGTAGTTGTAACAGAAACTGTATGTCCCACAAAGCCTAAAATATTTACAGTTTGGCCCATCTACAGAAAATTTGTTTACCCTGGCTCTAGATAGATCCTTGCAGTACTCAGAGCTTAGCAGAGTAATCATACCTTCTCTCAAATAGGATAGAGAATGAGGAAACCTTTTTGCCTTGATAATCATGTTCTTGATGCCCAGTGTTACTTACCAGGGTATTCGAAAGAAGCATAAATTTAATAGCTATTTTAATCCGGATGCTACAAATGCATATCTTTGGTCATGTGTGGCATTACTGTAATTCGAGTTAATAAATGACCTCCACTTTCTCCATATTGTTTATCCACAGCATTTGCTTTCTCACAAGGAAAGCTTGGATCGCCTTCTGTAAGCTTGCTGAGCGCAGTCTCCACCAGCATACAGCAGTTCGTGGATAGATGCCTCAAGGGCATTTAATAACATTTGCAGCTTAGTGAACTGGAATGGTTTTCCAGAGAGCTGAGAGTCGATTTGGTTGTTTTTACTAATACTCTGTGAAACACCAGAGGCATATAGCAGTGAATCCCAAGGACATAAGGGTAATGAAAATCAGGGACATGCCTCTGTTCTAGATGCCCTGTTTTCCTTCTCATACCCTGAACGGGGTTTATATGATCTGTCCTGATGCCAGTGTCCAGGATTTGTTGTGAATTCTTAGACATCGAAATAGAAATTGAAATACAGAAGGCCAGATTCCTCCCTAGCAGCGCTGTGTTTGCTTCTCACCCCCAGCCCCATCCGGTTATTGAAGGCGGCGCGCAGCTCCGGCCCCCACACCTGGGTGCTCTTGTCCTCGTGAGGGTCTTCCACTGATTTCCCCCGGATTGAAATCCAGCTTGCCGAGGTGTGTCCTTTGGCCCGTACAGTTTTTCTTTTTGAGCTTGAGAATTGGTTGCCAGCACTTAGAAATCAGGAGGTTCCACATGAAATCTGGACGCCCAGCTTCTCGTGACGCGGGGGAAGATCTGGCATGGCAGCCCCCGCCTGCGTTCCCCATGCCAGCATTTGTCAAGCCCCGCGGGGCAGCTGGAGCAGCCCGAGCAGCCGCGCTTGCGTTGAGCCAGGGCCTGCGGTCTCCTGCTTCATGCAGCGCGGCACCTCGCCGCCCCAGCCCCACTACCACCTCCCCGCCCCCCTCTGCCTAGATGGGGCTCAGGTAGCTCCTCAGCATGTCTCCTCTAGCCCGCGGCCTTAGTTACCGGAGATTTTCAGCTGCCCCCCCCCCGCCCCCCTCCCCCGGAACGCGAAATGGTCACAAAGCCAAATGCATTCATTTTGACCTAGCCTGTGATTTGGGAAATCTTTCTATTTCGTCTTATTTTGTTTCTAGGGTTGAAAAACAACTCAAATTATAGAACGTGCGTACATGGTTATTATATAACTCTGTAGTTTTCTGTGGGTGGGGAGGTGGGGGGCGTTTAAAGCAGAGCAAAATGAAAACAGCCCAGACAGGATGGTGGACTGCCATCCAGGGCATCTTTCTTGGTTCAGGGCTCAACTTTATAATCCATATTAAAAATGAAGCTGCTTACATACCAATCCTGCTAAGCACTATACTTCACACCTTGAATATGGGGTTTTATTTTCCCCTGTCCTTTACAGTCATCTAGCTGATCACACAGATTATATTTTTTACAGATGTACAGAGGAAGAAACTGATCCCTAAGGAGTAAAGTAACCTGCCCCCAACTCACTCAGCTAGTGACTGGATGTTTGATTTCAAACCCAGCTCTTTTGATTTAAGGTATAGCATCTTTCTGTTATCTCTGTGACCTTGGTTAACCCCTGGGTGGGAATGAACCCAGCTCTAAAATTATATGATTTTCTAAAATAAAAGACTGTTGTCCTCTGTAAGAAACAAAATTCTCAATTCAGTCACTGAAGGTAGTGTTCAGGCTTTCAGGAGAAGCATTCATACTGTTTTCCCTCTGCCTTTTTAGAGTTCAAGCAAGAACAAGAGGGCTGTAAATTGAAAAGTATTCCGCAGACAGCCACAGTGACTGCAGTTTCATGGCATATTCATTATATGGTTTTACTGGATGCAACAGAATCAGATTACAAAGATCTCATTTGCAAAAGTTCTAAGGAACCTTGCATGCCCTATTGAAGATTTTATTTTAACTTTAATCAGAATTCAGTTTAAATAATTTAGAGTGTTTTTAGGCAGAATGGCTGTCTGAGATGTAATGTCTTTGTTTCTTAAGCGATTAGATTGTATTGACTTAAAGGTTGAGTACATGTGAAAGACTGTATCCTTTGGAAATGCTGCCTAATAATACTCAGCTTTAATTTCATACGAGATAAACATACTCAGTTCAGAATACTGTAAATATCAAAGCAGAAAATTGATTCTTTAGTAAGTTACCATGTAATTCCAAACCTACATAAGCATTGTCAGTTTCGGGGGTTAGTTCCTCACCTTTTGTTTTGACATTTCGTGGGCTTTAGAATCATGTCTATTGATTTCTGTTTTTCCTTGGGTTTGGCAGGAAGATTGTCTTTACTAATATTTTCTTGCTATCTTTATTATACTGATTTTAAAATTAATTCCATGACTTCATTGAATTTTACCCTACCATTGTTCAACTGATCTATTCTGAGTCCTGTGTGGAAGGCACTGAATGTGCTCTGGGACCATGTTATGGTAGCTGTGGCCCCACATGGGCAGGTATGACCTGGTGGGAAAGAAAGCATCAGTGTCCTTCCCTCTTCCTTCTCAGTGTGGAGAAATTGCATTTCTCTTTTGAGATCCAGATAAAGATGACCTCTTCATCAAGCCTCTCTAATATCACTGGCTGTCTCTCCTCCTTCCTTCATTAATTTCTTCCTCTTCTGTGATCTCATAACACTTTTCCCCCCAGATTTATTGGGGTATAATTGACAAATATAATATACCTGAAGTGTACATGTACCTTATGAGAGAATTCCCACCGCTGAATTAACAAACAAATGCATGATCTCACATATTTATCTTTTTTAAATTTTTTTTTCTTTTTGGTAAGAACACTTAAGTTCTACTCTGTTAGCAAATTTCATTTATACAATATGGTATTATCACCTATGGTCACCATATTATATATTAGATCTTCAGACCTTATTCATCTTTATAACTGAAAGGTTGTGCCCTTTTATCATTTCCTCCCTATTTTCCCACCTCCTAGCCTCTGGCAATTACCATTCTACTCTGTTTCTATGAGTCTGATTTTTTTTTTAAAGATTCCACTACAAGGGATACCATGCAGTATTCATCTTTCTCTGTCTGGCTTATTTTACTTAGCATAATACCCAACAGTTTCATCCATATTGTAGCAAGGAGACTTTTTTAAGGATGAATAAATATTACACTGTGTGTGTGTATCACACTTTCCTTATCCATTCATCCATCAGCAGACAGTTTGTTTCTGCTCCTTGATTCATTAATAATGCTGCAATGAACATGGAAGTATAGGTAACTCTTGGAGATAATGATCTCAATTCCTTTGGATATATACTCAAAATGGGATTGCTAGATCACACGGTAGTTTCATTTTTAATTCCTCGAAGAACTGTTTTCTGTAGTGGCTGGTACCAGTTTACAATTCTGCCAACAGTGTACAAGGGTTTCCTTTTTTCCACATCCTCACCAACACTTGTTATTTCTTGTCACTTTGGTAACAACCATCCTAACAGGCGTGAAGCTCATGACACTTTTTATACCTGTGAGTAGTTCTATATGTAGTTCTGTGCACAACTTTGTAAGCTTCTTTTCTTATACCTGTCGTACGTCAGTAAACACGCCTGTCACACAGTAGGTGATTATAAAGGGACAGAGGCTGAAACCATATAATTAGAAAATAATTTTGTTTTATCACTTGTGTCATAAGATTAAACTTTGGTTAAATGAGAATCTGTTATTTAGAATCTTGTTGCAGACCATGTACTTTTTCTTTAAATTTTCATTTCATTCAAATGAACTTCTCATTCACTTTCAGATATTTTCTTGGCCCCCTGTGTATATTTGTTTTATTATATGGTGATACAATAACTATTGACTCCTCTGGTGCAAGACTAAATGTTAACTCCTCCAACTCTGCCAGCCAGGACATTGAGAAGTTTGTGAGGAAACGGCCATTAGCACAGGTCTGGTGCACCAGCTAGGAAGACAGAGCCTCCCTGCCCCCGGCAGTAGCCTGATGCTAAACCAGAGGACTGCACTCTCTACTTCTGAGAATGGTATAAATGCGTATTTCACACTTACCATGCGATACGCACCATGGGGCTCTATTGATACATAAGACATGCTCCCTCCCTTGAAAGTATTCTGATACAAATATGAAAAAATGGCTCACAAACACCCACCCTTCACATAGGGAAGGAAGCAATAATTGCCAGTGAGGATTTGCCAGAGCAATAAGAACACCATGAAATGGGAGTAATTTTAATAGTGTATGATATTCTTACAAATCTTAATTAAAATAATGCAGCACTGTGGGGCCCAGCTCCTAATAGTTCTTAGCTAATGTAAGCTAGATCCCTGAGGTTCAAATAAAGTGTGAGGGTGTTTTAAAGAGAGAAGATGTATGTGTCCAAGGTCAGTTAAGTTTGCAGAGAACTTTGAGGTTTAGTCAAGACCTTAGTTAGACGTATGTAGAAAGGATGTGAATGTGTACTGACTTTAGTCTCTATAGAGGGAGAAAGAATGGCCTGGTGATAATGTCCAAAGACTCCATTACATAAGAATTTACACAAATTCTATTATTTGGTGCTTGATTATTTTTATGGGTAAGAAAATTTAAGTCCCCCAGAGGATTAAATCAGTCCAGCTATATATGCATTGCGGGTATCTGATGAATGCCATCCACCTTATTCTGACAGATGGAATTCAGAGCTGGGAAAAACTAGGCTATTTTTGGCCTACAAGCTGTATTATGTTTATCACCATCCTGCTTCATACAGGCATATTATCTCACGTTACTTGATCTTAGGTGTTAACCACAGAGTACCTCTTTAATACTCTTCCAGGGAAGCCACAGCTTCTCAATTATAATAATCTCTGATTTTTCTTTGGCTTACAATATTACTTCCAGACTTTTTCCCAACATGGTTTATCAACTTGTAATTGCAACATAAAGATAAATACATAAACAAGTAGCCTCCTTAAAAACTTTGGAGGAGTGAGCATGGAAAATGGGAGGGGGGGTCTGAAACTTACATTTCTGCATTTTTTAATCCTGAAATACCTAGTGAAAAATTCCAGATTTTTTTTTTTTTTTTTGTACGTAACACAGCTTCAAGATTGTAATGTGATTGCTTTTTAACTTTCATCAGTGTTATAGTTCTTTAAGATGTAGGTGTGGATGGATACCTATACACATATATACACGGTCTTATGATTTTGTTTGTTTTTTCTCTCCTGGAGTACTTTCTTTAGAAGTATTTTCAAAAAAGCCATTTCTGTTATCTTTGCCTTTCTCATCAAAGGCCGTAGTGACTACTTTTTGAATTCTTTTAACTAATTTGCAATTCTAAGACTCTTGTGTGGTATAAGGACAGCGATTACAGCTCCCTCTCCTATCTTCAGCAATTTGCTCTTAGTTTGGCTTTGCCAGTTACACTGTGTATTTACATAGGCCACAGGCTAAGGCTACATTGCCCTGTTTACTGTCTGCTCACTCTAATGATGACTCTCTATCTTTCCCTCAATCATTCCTCTTTTCAGGACCATAGAAGCAAAGAGATAGAGCCACAGACAGTGGAGACAATCCCATCTCTACATTTTACAGTTAAGGGATTTAGGAAGGCTATAACTTGTCCAGGGTGACCTGCCAATTAGAGATTTATAAAGCTTACTGAGGAACTTATATATAAAATTATTTAACTTATTAAGGTAATAATTTATTGGCTTTGTGGCTAGAAAAGGCTTAAAAACCACATTATGATTGCTTTCATCTGCTGTGTCTCAGGATTTCTTCATTCTCACAGCATGGTACTGTACCTACAACATATCTTAGGACAAATAGGAATAAAGTCGAGAGTCGAAGGGGCACTGCCATTCCCAGCCGTAGTCCAAGCTTTTGGTTGGTATGAGGCCTCGGGGATCACATAGCAGATGACAGGGCATAAGAATAAGAATCCAGGTAGACAGTTGGCATTTGAAGTTTTACCCGTGGTTCATGGAGCTTAAACCATGTGATAGAGTATAGCGACAGAGGGCATGGACAGCTAAGGACACACCAGCAATGTCAGACAGGTACCTGGGAAAGCAACATGGATGGGGGGCCAAGACCAAGGTGCAACCCTGCCTCAAACCCCAGGTCTTTTTCTCTCTCTAAGAGTGTATATAAGGAACTCTGACAAGTGGGGAAGCAAATTACCTTGTTCTAGTGGAGTGGGCTTGGGTCTGGACCCCACAAGAGAGGATATTAGAAACTCAGTCAGGTGTCACACTAAAGCAGGCTTTTGTCTGCCTACTTTCATTCTCTATTAATAAAAAGGCGTTATCCTCGAGAAGCTACCCCTTCAAGGAGAAGAGGACACTGCACAGAAGGGCTGACTTATGACCTGGGGTCCAGTAGGGAAATTCAGGCCTGGGAAACTCTTATGCAGTGAGAGAACATTATGCAGCAGTGTAGCTCTGAGCAAACGGTGGAGGCCAGCATCATGAATGGGGAGTAGGAGTAGGGAAAGGGCTGGGATGTTCTGTGAACTTCTAGCCTGAAGCAGTATCAACCCTGGACTTCTGGCTAGATGAGGCCTGAAGAAGAGAGACCTGGAAGAGCAGGAGAAGGCCCAGACCAGTAAGGGCTGGGAGCAACCATCCCAGGCCTAATGAGATTGTCCAAATGAGCCAAAAATCAGCTGGCCATTTTCCAGTTACATATGCCACTAAAGTGAATGTGTCTCTCTGATTTAAAAGTGACTACAATGATCATTAGGCAATCAATTTGTATATCTGTATACTTTCTTAATGATCTAGTAACACAAGTTTTATATGTTCCTCATGACAGACTCTTGCTTTTCAAGAGAGGGAAAAAAGCACAGTACAGTTGCAGTTAAGCTAAATGCTTATTTCTCTGTGTCTCATCTCTTCTGTATAAAAGAAATGATGACAAGAATTAGGGAAAGAAAATATATCTTTGTAGAATAAGTAATGATGGGGCTAACTAGAAAGGCCTGATGAAACCAGACCTGCTCATCGATATGGGACAATAACTGGAGCATGGACACTCGTGCCGTAAGAATAGAGTTCCGAAGAGCACAGAAGCCGTTGTGGTCTGGGCTGGGCATCATGAGAGTCTCTGAGTGCAAGAGGAACCAGGTGGGCTCTCGGGCAACAAGTGTCAGAGCCTCAGTCTTGGAGCTGGACGTCAGAGAGAGCCAGGATGTTAGGAACTTTGTCCTATAAGAATTGGGGGTGCTACAATGCAAGCTACAGAACAGACAGTGGGACACGGGAATGGGGCATAAGCGCAGTTAACAGAAAGTGAACCCAGAATACAAGCATAATTAGAGATTATATTGGACTTAATGCAGAGATCCAGGTTTAAAATAGACGGACTCATTCCTTCCTTCTCAAAGTCAAGATTGGCCTGGACAGGGCTGCCCTAAGGGAGAGGTACTATTACTCTCCCCATTTTATAGATGGGGATATGAACTTCATGAGGCCGACTAACCAGCTCTCACAGTCAGGGTGTGGTGAAATGAGGTGGGAGCCAGGCATTCGGCTCCAGAAACAGGGCTCCGCTCCCCGATCTCAATCTCAAGGGTATGACCTTGGAGGAGAAGGTTTGTGGAGCACCAATTGTGTTCCAGTCATGGTGCTAGGCGTTTTAAACATACTATTGCATTTATTAGCTATAATCCCCCATGAGATAAGTTTGGTTACTCTAACTATATGGGCGAGAAAATAGATTGCAAGGCTGATAAGTGATAGAGTCTAGATATAACCCACATGTGTCTGAGCCCAAATCCATCACTACATTATGAACTACATTAGGAAATTTTCTTCTTCTGAGTTTCAGCTGTAAATAAGGACTAAGCTGTTTTCTAAAAGGGAAGTTCTTTGATTTTAAGCAATTTAGTCAAATGATTAAATGTACAAGGTTAAAATGTGTAAGTACAAAGCTCTCTTAGAAAGCAAGAATGAGATATCGTGCATATTAAGATTTCAGGACTTTCTGAGTGACTCGCCAGGCGAGCATGGGCTTTATCAGATCTGGGTTCAAATCCTGCCATCACCACTGGTCGTGAGAAGCACCATGGACAGCTGCTTAACTTACTTCTCTTATCCAGAACACGAGGACTATATTACCTATAAACATTGAATATGATGAGAATATAACTTTTCCAGCCTAGTAGCTTAGAGCATCGTAGCTACTCACCGAACGTTAGTCCTCTGCCTTTCCAGTCATGCTGTCTGTCGTATTCTCATGACAGTTCCACACACTTACAATCTGCTCTCTCATCCTCCCCTGCCCTTCTCCTTCTCAGCCTTGTCTTATTTCACAGGACAGCTTGCCACAGTTCCTCCACCCTGCCTCCTCTGATTATGATCTTCAACTCCGAATGGTGAAAAAATCTTACACAAAGTCTAATGTATGCAGATCTACATCCTGTACCACTTTTTCCTCATAAGCACAAGAATTTTGGTTCAAACATCCTAAATTTGTGAGTAATTTCTATTGGGAAGAATTGGATAAAGGGGAACTTCCCAATTTAGAATGCTAAAAAAGAAAATATCTACTCTGCTTTGGCAAGGTAAGAAGGTAACTCAAAGGCTACCGTTTTTACCTCGAGCGTACACATTATCTGCTTCTTTGAGACCATGAGACCCTGGAGGCAGAAGTCAACAACTTTGGGTTATAAAATCAGAAAGTGTGGAATATTTGCACGGAGGACCAGAAAGAAATAATTTAGGATGGTTTCAACTGTTCTCACTTGGATAATGAGTGGATGTTGAAGCAAGTAAGATATAGAAAAACACATTTGGGGCTAGGGAGTAACAGAGATTAGGATGACTAACCACCCTCTTAAAGAGTCATGTGAATTCTGAGCTTAACCAGTCCCTTTGCCATTACTCTGAATATTTCCTGCTGAGCTGCCCCTGTGAACTTCCTAAAACACAAATTAGACCTGGACTGGCTTCCCCGTTGCCTGAAGATCCATAGCGAGTCTGTGCAGCGTAGCACAGCAAACCCTTGCTGTCTTATTTTTACTGCCTCCACGTATGCTCCCGATGCTCCAGCCACACTAAGCTCCCATCTCTGTATATGATACCCTTTGACAGCATCCACGTTAACATGTTGTTTCTCTAGCCAGGAAACTTCTCTCCCTTTCCATCCAACAAACATTCCTCAAGAAGCTGGCCTAGTATTTTGGGTTTTTGTTTTTTTTTTCCTGAGGAGGCCTTTTCTGACTTCTGAAACACGTCTTTCCTCTTCCAGTTCCTCTAGCACTCTGCCCACATGCTGTTCTTGCTCCAGGGTTCGATTTGCTTAGCACCCTGTCTCCCACACTGAACCATGTATGAGTCCCTCAAGGACAGGGATCTCGCCTTATTTATCTCTCAGCCCCCATGCCGATCACAATAACTGGCATGTAACAGCCACCCAATAATTATTTGTTGAGTTAATTAGTAAAATAACAGACATATTGAATTAATAGTGCTTAACTCAACAAACAGAACATATTCACTGTGCTTAAAAGATGTGTGTCCTAGAAAACCTTTGGAGTGCTACAGAGACATTGATAACAGTGGTTGCCTCTGGGGAAGGGAACTGGGTGGCCAGAGGATAGTGGAGACAGAACCTTTAAGTCGTATTACCCATAATGCTGCTTCAATTCTGTACCATGCACATGCCATTATATACCCAAATTAGTCTAATTTAACGTGTGTGTGTGTGTGAGCAAAATAACCTCATATCAAAAAGTTTCATAATGTTTTTTCTAGCAAAATTTAGATTGTCAGAGTGCCTGGGTGGCTCAGTTGTTAAGCATCTGCCTTTGGCTCAGGTCATGATCCCAGAGTCCTGGGATCGAGCTCTGCATTGGGCTCCCTGCTCAGCGGGAAACCTGCTTCTCCCTCTCCCACTCCCCCTCCTTGTGTTCCCTCTCTCGCTGTCTTTGTCAAATAAATAAATAAAACTTTAAAAAAAAAATTTAGATTGTCAGTGTAAGTTTATGATACAATCATTGTTACCAAGACAGCTCTCAGCTGGCTTTCATTTGGGTTTAGAACTAGAAGGGTGTTTAGAAACCAGGCTGTGCCTCAGATGGCAAATAAGGACCCACTGAGCTGTGTTGAGACCTTCAAATCTTAATAGTTTGAGGCCAGGGTGGTTGAACAAGACCCCTTCTCTCTGCCAGGCCTCATTTCTACTTTTAAGATCTTGGGCAATTTGCTGGTTGGGCAAAAGTGAATGAGATCTGATCATTAAGAACACAGCACACAGGATTCAATTCTGTGAGACTGTGAATGTGTTTCCTTCAGGTTCTGGGGTTTGCAGGTACATGTGGACCAGAAAAAAGTGGTGGATTGGGCAGTATGTAAGTTTGCCATCCTATGTAACAGACTTGTAGATAGGCCTAAATTCATGCCATTTCCCTTCCCACGTGTCAGAGTAGTTAATATTTTAATATACAAGTTATCCCTATATGGTAGCCTAAATGTCTTTTGATGCAAAGATTCTCTTTATGTTCCGTTTTACCCCCTGGGTGTAAATATCTTAAGGATACTTCTAATATGTATGGAGCCATAGAAAGAGTAAATGGTATAATGAAAGAGCACTAAGTACAAATCCCAGCTAAGCTAGCCACATGATTTAACCTCTCTGTGCATCTTCATTGACAAAATGGAGAACATATGACCAATCTCATAGGATTCATTCCCACATCCCACAGGATTTTTAAATTAAGGATTAAATTATGTGGTTGGTAAAGCACCTGTCACATAATAGGAATTCAACAAGTGTTAATTCCCTGCCCAGAGCCCTGAATAACTTATTTAAAAGAAAGTTTATCTAGATAACAGATGTTTTTGCATAGTGAAGTACAACTATGTTAAATTCCTACTACTGAATATGTGTAGGACATAAGTCACTCCTGAAAAAATGTTCTTTGTCAATAACGTACTTGTCTTTTCTTATTGCACATCACAATACATGTTTCTCAAGGTTAAAAGCTTATTGCACTTGGCTTGTGTCATATGTTTTCTTTGATTATCTTTCACCAAAATATACAGAGTGCCTAAAATTTAAGTCACGATAATTAGAAGTTATATTTTTTTAAATGAAAAACTAACACTTTTCACACCAAGAAGAATGTTTATCTGGGAATTTCGTGCTTACCCACATGGGAAGAACTCTTGAAACACCACAGGGAAAAAAATAAGTCCAATCTGACTTCTAAATTAAAATCTTAGACTCCTCAAAACGTAACTTAAAAAAGATTGGTGTTTAAAGGTGGCAGAGACAACCTATACTTACTTTTCAAGTGAGTTCCCCGCCCCCCCACCCCTGGCATTTTAAAGCATGTTAATCCAGGCTCACTCATAAACCCCAGCAGCAGGGGATCATTGTTCATTGGTTTATTATGGGCAGACCAGACTGGTTTAAACTGAGCAGAGGAAGTTAATTATCAAATGTTTTAGCTGGCTCTAACAATGAATAACCAGTTCTTGTCGGACACCGTCTTGTTCACCGTGCAACATTTTAAGATGGGGACAGGGGGGATGGGAAATCACCCATCAGAATCTGCAATGAGGGAATTTGCCAGGACTGCCCTAATCTGTTTCCCAGGTTGTTCAAACCAGTTCAAGAGCAGTTAAACAAGGTTATGTAAGTGACATGTGATGTAGCCCAAAATAGTGACTGCAAACACAGGCTGCTGTTGCTGGGCAGTTGTCAACTGCTTTAAAAAAAAAATCCTCCAGCAGGATAACAAATGGACCTTTAAAAATCAGAAAGAAATTTAAGCCAAAAGTTAATTCTAAAAGGGATTTGGTGAAATTGCCTTTCTGAAAATGAATGCCTTTTTCAGAAAAAGGGAAACTACATTGTACATAAAGCCTGGTTATTCTTAGAGTATCCATCAGGGGTAGTTAGGTTAAAGAGGACTCAAGAAGTTTGGTTTTCTGCTAAAGCACAGAGTTCCCAGGTTTTAATAACAGTAACAGCAACACAACTATCAGATTCGTTAATGGCTTTGGGCATATAACAAATTATTGAGCAATATATCTTTGAGATAGTGATAAATATTAAACTATGTTATTCATTTCTGCCCCCTTTTAGTTAAACTCTCTTGTAGTTTCAAGGCGTGAAAAAGAAAATTGCATTTCACCTAGTGTGTTAAGCGCAAAAATAAAATTTTAAAGAAAAATGAGATTCTTTGGTGAAATCTCTTTGTTTTTTTAAAGGAAAATGAAAACAATCACAGAAAAGGAACTAAAATATGTCTTAACTGTCATCAAGAGGTTTGCACCCTGACATTTGGTTTCTCACATGACCGTATATTCTCTGGGTTCCCTGCCTTCTAACATGTTGCAGATCTGGGGAGTCAGGAATCGGGGAGCAAGATTCCATGGAAGTAGGTGGAGAAGGACCATAGGATCTTTGTCACAGGATTCACATTGGGGGAACCCACCTGGTATCGTATCCCTATTGTTGAGTTCTGAGTCTCAGGGACACTGGTGTGGGCTTCTGTCTTTATCTCTAGGAGACCTGTGAACTAGCACCACGTTTCCCTACCTGGATGGTGAACAAATTAAGAAATAAAGACAAAATATCAACTTTGGGGTGGGGGGTGGTAAATAAGTTGAAGGATGTGGCTTAGTGGTAAGAGCAAAAAAGGGGACTGCTATCTGAGCCCCAGAATTAGATAGAGGTGCAGGCAGTCCTGGAGCAGGACAGGCTTCCTCAAGACTGGAGGCTGCACCTGCTCCCAGAGGGAATTCTCCCCCAGGAGGAAGATGCTGAGGCAAACAAGTCAGATTGATTCTTCTCAGACTTACTAATCAAGGCAGAGTGAGTAAAAGAGAGACCTGAAGTGTGGCATCCATGTTGCTGTCTCCCCTGGAAGAAAATGTCCACAGGGGGAGAGGTTGAAATGTTCCCATCTGGAAGACCCAACCTGAGGCCCCAGGCAAGCTTCTTTAGGGGGATGGGAAAGGATCTGGACGCTGGGGCAGGGACAAATGTCATGTTTGGTGTGTCCTTACTTTCTCCAGTCAGTCCCCCATTTGTAAAGGGCTGTGCTCCCAAAGTGTCATGATAAGTCAGTTTTTCAAAATGTACAACTTGGGGCATTCTCTTCAGTATAGAATCACTTTAATCCCCTGTCACATTAAATACCTGCTCATCAGATTGAGTTCAACTACCTCCTTCTTTGTGCATCTTTTAAAAAAAAAATTCAGGAAGGTATTTGTAGGTGTTCAGCATGTTACTAGGGCTTCTAGAACCTGGTTCTTTCCATGTCTAATTTTACCTGAGAACTCTAGTGTTTGATTTGATATCAGCCATACTTATGGCCTAGCTCCCAGGTGGAATAAGAGAGGATAGTGTATTTTTCCAGATGTAGTTAGAGGAGCAGAACATTGCTGGGGAATTGAAGGTGGTGTGTGTATCCCTAGATATCACTGAATATGAAAGTCGTTGAGCCAGAGTGAAGCAGAAATAGGACTCCTCCCTAAGGTCAAAGCAAAGAAGTAATGGGGAAGATGTACCCCAGGTGCGGCCACAGCCTAGGACTGAACATGAGCCAGAGTCAGACAGGCAGGGGATGCTTGCTGCACCCTGCGCTACCATCTGCAGTTTTAGGATGTCTGTAAGGATGGTCTGTAATTCTGGACTGACCTATATGCCTGTACCTGTGAACAGAGTATACATACAAAGTGACCAGTCTTCTGACTTTTTCCATTTTGTTAAAATAAGCCACCAGTTACGATGTCTTTCATACCAATCATAATAGCAATCACATGACAATAAAACACCATAACTAAAAGACCAGTAGAAAAAACAGTCCAGTGTTACAATATCAAATGCCTCTGATCCCAGCTTTGCTTACTTTTCCTGAAATAGCAGTAAGTTTTGCTGAGCATGTCTTTGAGCTCTGCCTGCCAGCCTGCCTCCCCTCTTTGTGTCCCAGTGGCTCAGTGTCACTTCGAATAAGATACAGAACAGTTTGGACTTGGAAGTTTAGGTAGTGAAGGGCCCTAGAAGACCTTTAATCAGAAGGATGAAATGATCAGGTTTGTGATTCCAAAGGATCGCTGCACAGCTCTCTGGAAGGCGGAGGCTCATGGCTTTGAATGTGTGCTCAGAAGAGCCCTAGGTTTGCCGCACAGTGCCTTCTAGATCACTGGCAGGTGCAAAATGGGGAGTAGCACCAGGGAGGGTCCTCATGGCCATTTCAACCAGGGTGGCTCTTCACTTTGTGTTCTTAGCTACTGAGGGCTGTGTTAGGGTTCATTTCTCTTAGACAGCTTTCAAATTAAAGTTTAATCATCATTTGATTTAGAAATGACATGGTAGAGGCAGGGTAGACTAGTTACAATAATAATAATATGAAATAATATATGATAATAGCAATAATATCATGATAACAACTACCATTCACCGGATCCTTACTGGATGCCAGGGATTATTCTAAGTACTTTATATGGTGTATGCATCTTCCTGATAACTCATGAGATAGGCACTTTGATAATTCCTATTTAACAAATGAGGAAACATATACAGAAAGGTTAAGTAACTTGTCTCAGGTCACACAGATAGTAAGCAAGGATTCAAACTCTGTAATTCAGAAATTTAACCAAGAGAGCCTAAAATCAGGGGAGAAAGTACTGGCGGATATAGATAGAATTCAAGAGAAACTCAGGGCAGAGAATCATCAGGACCTCGTGGCCTCAGGACCTCATTGAATACTGAGGATTGCAGGAGTTCGTGGGGAGGTGGGTGGGGTGTAAATCAAGGATGACCCTGAAGCTTCTAGTTCTAATAACTGGCTATAGTTTTAAGGGTAGGAGAATATAGGAGGCTGGAAGAGGGCTGTCTGTGGGGTGGGCACTTTATGCTTGATTTGTGAACATGGAGGATTTGACATGTCAGAGACCTTCAGGTGGGGACATCCACTGAGTTAGGTGGATGAGCACATCTAAAACCCAGAAGAGGGGGCTCAGGAGCCCTCATAGTGATGACAGCTCCCTGGATGTCCTCTGGGCACCAGAATACAGTTTGTTCCTTCTCTGTTCCCCTGTCTTCCTGGTCCTCAACTGACCAGACCAGTTGCTCACCACACATTTAACTGTGTCTCTGCTGTTCCCTGCCCCCGTCCTTTGCCTGGGATGTCTATGTGCCTGTCCTCTCCGTGTTTCAAATCCACAACATTCTTCGAGGCTTACCTCAGATGCTTGCTTTCTGCACAAAGGCTTCCTCATCCCTCTCCTCCCAGTATAATCACTTCCTTCTTCAAAGTCATACCACATCGATCTCACGATTTATCTTAGTCATTTAAGTTTCCCCAGCCTTGTCCACCTTCTAGAAAGGTCATGGAGGGACTGGACCATGTTTTGCCTTTAAAATGTATGCCTACTTACTTTTAAAAGTTTTGATATTAAGTAACACTGGAAAACAGATAAAGCATATGAGGAGCAACAGTACAAGGAAGTTATAACTTTCCAAAGTCTTAACACCACTCTTACAGTCTTGGACCCTCATCTAGAATTCTTAGCTGAGCTGCAGACAGATCTGAGTCCCAGCTTTCTGTCCTGTGTTTACCCTAAGGATATCGTTCCCCACTCTCACATCCTTGCCAGCTTTTGAAAAAGTTAAGGCTTGGAGATCAGAGCGGAATGGTATTTGTCTCGTCTCTAGTGGGCTCTTTTCATCTACAGGTGTTCCTCACTCAATCATGATATTCTTTTCCCACAGGAAGTTCTTCACTGACATTTAATTAAGAGTTGGTTATGTTTGTAAGGAATAGCATGGAGGACATTAGGAGAAGGAAGGGAAAAATGAAGGGGGGGAAATCGGAGGGAGAGACGAACCATGAGAGACTATGGACTCCGAGAAACAAACGGAGTGTTCCAGAGGGGAGGGGGTGGGGGGATGGGTTAGCCTGGTGATGGGTATTAAGGAGGGCACGTACTGAATGGAGCACTGGGTGTTATACGCAAACAATGAATCATGGAACACTACATCAAAAACTAATGATGTACTGCATGGTGACTAACATAATGTAATAAAGTAAAATAAAAAAAAATAAATTCTAGTTAGTTAAAAAAAGAGTTTAGGCTATGTTCTTTGGATTTTCTCATTCTACTTTTTTTTTTTTTTTTTAGACCGAGCTAACCAAAAAAAAAAAGATGGGTAACATCACTATCACCATTTTTTTTTTTTTTTTTGAGCTCTTACCTCGGGCCTGGCTTTGTGCTGCTTTATATATATTAATTTGAATTCAACTGACAACCTACCAAGCGTTACTATGTCCATTTTATAGATCAGGAAGCTGGGGCTCAACAGGTTAAACACCTTGGCCAAGATTGTCACAACTCCCTATTGACTGAGGTTGGGTTGGGACCCAGGTGTGTCTGGTGACAAAGCTGTGCCCTTCCCACTGCATCTCCTCCCTGCTGCCTTCCACGTTTCCATTCTTTCTGTTCTAGCGTTATTGATGCTTTAAGGCAAGACCCATATGTCATCCAATCTGTATTTTCTCATTTGGGACCAGCCCAACTACAACAAAAACTTGGTTCTTGATTTCAAAGTAATTGAAAATTTTCAAAGACAATTTTTCTTGAGTTCAGTAACTTTTAAAACAATGATGTTAATTTTTTAGGCACTTTCTGAATTATTTTCCAGTTAAAAGCAATACCATAGTTGAGAACAATAGGGAAAAAATGAGACTGTTGATTTGTTTTTTAAATTTTTGAACTCAACTTTGGGTTTTTTTTGTTGTGTTTTTTTTTTTAAAGATTTTATTTATTAGAGAGAGAGACAGCGAGAGAGGGAATACAAGCAGGGGGAGTGGGAGAGGGAGAAGGAGGCTTCCTGCCTCGCAGAGAGCCCAATGCAGGGCTCGATCCCAGGACCCTGGGATCATGACCTGAGCTGAAGGCAGATGGCTAACCGACTGAGCCACCCAGGCATCCCTCGACTTTGTTTCTTAAAGTCCATGGGCATTTTCCGTTTGATTTGAGTACTTCTGGTTTTTCTGTAAGCCTATGAATTTATATTACATATGTGCTAACTAAGCTTCCTGGTACCCCATCCAGATTTACTCTAACCTTGGTGGCTTTCTGTTTTCTAGAATGACTGCCTTTTCTCCAAAAAGCAGCCACTTCCTCAGGCAGGAGGTACACTGAACTAGTACACACTGATGGATGAGTGACTAAAGTTCCCTGAGCCCTCCTGAACAGATTTTCATTCTTAAAACAAGATGTTCTTACATGCAAGTGGCTCCGTAATGGCTACCTAGCCAACTTCAGTGGAGCATGATGTGGGCTACCTGGGGGG
>NC_138370.1:67112119-67120372 GCF_054177405.1 Leptonychotes weddellii
TGGATCTTTGTGAAAGTCCATTACCTAGGAGTCAATAGGCCTTCTGTGAACATTCACTACTGTAGGTTTGTCTGTATACAACATACTGTATGAACCTTTAAGTTCTGTATGTTGTACATGATTGAATTTATCAGTATGTTTATATTCATTCCTTCATTCTTTTATTCAGTAGCAACTACGGACCAGGAAGTATGCTGTTTGTGCTGTATCGTTCTTCTTAGTGTCTAATAGAGTGTCATAGATGAATGTTCAGCAATTTTGTACAAAAGTTTTAATTTAAAGAAATATTTTGTAATCTTCAAAGCATATCCTATTTACTTTAAGCTTTTATTTCCCTCCGTGTTGTGGAAATAACATTTTTTCCTTTGGAGTATCTATTACAGTGCTTGATACCAACTAGCCAGATGGAACTTTTTCTAAATTTTTATGAAGAAAAATAGTTATAATCTATTTGAAAAATAGAAAAATAGTTATAATCTATTTGAAAATTGTGGGACATTTGCATTTCCCCTATAAGTTTTTAATTTATTTAGTTTCTTTTTCTTTCAGTACAAATTCTTGAATACATATGCATATTAGCGTGTTTCCATTGATAAAATAGGCTGGGGGTTTTGGGACTTGGGGGTGGTCACTGGATTATATTCTTTATTAAAATAGTCCATAGATGCTTATTTTCTTTTAAAAGGAAATGTATTACACACTAGTAGCTTCTCATTAACATTTTGAAAAGTTCAGCTATTTATGGAAAGAGCTCAGCATTATCTATTAAAATTAATTTGTTCAAAAAAAAGCAATAATGTAAATCTTCTAATACTTTGAGAAGAACTAATATAAAGGCTGAACTTTATGTTCTCATTTACCCTTCCTGGAGGTAGTCTTCAGCGAGGTTCCCCATATATTTCCAGCTCTTTGCCTTCTGGGCGCAAGGTAGGATTCCACTTCCTGCCTTCCTTGTGGTTGAGTGGGTTCATTGGACTAGATCTGAGCAATTACATTTTACCATCTATCATTTCCAGTTCTTGCCTTTCTTCTCAGTACATCCAGATTTCTATCTGGTATCATTTTCCTTCAGCAAAGAGAACTTCCTTTTTCATATCTTATAATGTGATCCTACTAGCAACAAATTCCCTTAGCTTTAGTTTATCCAAAAATGTCTTTATTTCACCTTCATCTTGAGAAATATTTTCATTGGTTATTCTGGGTTGATGGTCTTTAAAGATATTATATGTTGTCTTCTGGCCTCAATTGATTTGATATGAAATCAGATATTACTCTTTTCCTTGTTCCCTTTCATGTAATGTAATTTTTTTGGCTCTGGCTGCTTATAATTATTTTTATATTTGTTTTTCAGTAACCTAACTATATTGTGCTATAGTGCTTTTCTTTGTATTTATCTTTCAAAGAGGGCATTTGCTAAGCTTTCTAGATTTTCAAGTTGCTGCTTTAATCAAATTTATAAATTTTCACATAATTTTCTGACCTATTTTCTCTTGCCTTCTGGGACTCCAACTGCACACATATTAAATTACTTACTGCTATCCTACAGGCTATTAGTGCCTTGTTCATTTATACTGTAATTTTTTCTTTGTGCTTTAATTTGGATGATTTCTACTTATATTTATTTAATTTCAATAACCCATTTTTGTTTAGTGCCCAATACATTGTTAATTCTAACCAATAAATATTTTAGATACTATATTTTTCAGTTCCTGGATAGCCATTTGGTTTTGTTTATTTTGTTTTTATAGTTTCCAGACCTCTTCTGATAGTCCACAATTCTTAACTCCTATTATCGGTTTTTAAATCCTTATCTGTTAATTCCAACCTCTGGATCTGTTTCTACTGATTAATTTTTCTATTGACTTTGGTTCATATTTTTCTGTTTTTAAATATTTCTAATTATTATTGTATTCTAGACTTTCTGGAGAATCCAGATTCTGATGTATTTCTCCAAAGAGTATTGAGTTTTGTTCTAGTAGTCAGTTACATTTCTGACAGATCACCTTGAAATTGTTGAGCCTTTGCTTTAAACTTTTTTAAGGTAGGTCTATTTTCGTTGTGCCTTTAACCATAGGGTAAATGCCTCAGTCCTGGAATACCAGGTAGGGACCTTCTAGTATTACAATGGAAAGCCTGAGGTATTTAATGAGTCCTGATTTAGTGGGCAGCAGCTGAAATAATCTGCTCAGCCCTTTCAACTTTAAATTGTTTTACCCCTGGACTCTGAAGTTTCATGTTCAGTTTAGGGGTCAGCCAAACATTTGAGGGGAGTTAATATGTACATTTTATCTACCTCCACCCCCCCATGACACCCTTCTTTCCAGAATATCCTTCTTCAATTTCTAGCTGCTCTGACAGTCCCCAAGTCTGTTCTCTGCCGTCTGAAGCTGATAAGACTGAGGATTTTGCTTGGTTTCTCCCCTGCACTGAGTGGAATATAGGCCCTCAAGGAAAGACCTATTCAAAGGTGAATCTTGTCTAGGGTGATTCTCTTTTCTCAAGAGTCCATTTTCTTCCAGTTTCTGCCTGCTTTTGATTGCTCCCCAGTGCCTTCAAATCCTTCTCTCCTTTTGTGGACAGTTTATAATTGTTATCTGTAGGAGTTTTATCTGATTCAAGCTGTTCTGCCACTACCAGAACTGAATTCTCCCCATAATGGACATGTAATTTGAATCTGAAATCTTCGTTTCCTTTATCACCAAGATTCTTTTTTTTTTTTTTTAAAGATTTTATTTATTTATTTGAGAGAGAGAGAATGAGAGAGCACATGAGAGGGGGGAGGGTCAGAGGGAGAAGCAGACTCCCCGCTGAGCAGGGAGCCCGATGCGGGACTCGATCCCGGGACTCCAGGATCATGACCTGAGCCGAAGGCAGTCACTTAACCAACTGAGCCACCCAGGTGTCCACCAAGATTCTTTTTAACCACAGGAGTATTCCTGTTGCTATATAGTCTGACAAATATATAGCTACTAATTTGCATAGAGGCCATCTTTGAGAACTTTCAAGTAGACTGTTAATGGTGTCCCCTATTTCCATTCTATTGACTTCAGATTAATGTTTCTAAAACACAGCTCTGAACTCAACATATTGCAAGCAAGAATCTTCAGTGATACCCCATCACCTGCTGAATAAAATCTGAGTTCCTTAGCTTATCATTCAAAGCCTCCACTCTCTGGTTCCCAGCATTCTGGTTGTCTGCCCTATGTTGTTAGCATCATAGAAAATCGTTTACCTGAAAATGCCCGGGATGTGACTTACTCAGGATTAGCAATCTTAATACTAGGAGAACACAGTGTTTAAGTAAGACATGATTAAAGGTTTTTAAATCTCCTAGGTGCATTCTCTTGTTTTCATTGTGGGTTTTGTTGTTGTTGTTACTTTGATGTTTTAGTATAGATTGAGGGATGGGACATACATACTTTTGTAAGGTACATTTTAAATCTTTAATGTTTGCACAAGTAAAAATATAAATGATGGGGAGTTGTCTGAAAAATCTTAGGCCATTCCTGCAGCAGTCCCTTACAATGCTCCCAACCTATTTTTGGAAGATGAATTGGTGGCAGCGACCACACTGGTTGGTGGAAACCAGGTACACAATTTCAAATATTGCTGCAGGAAGGAAATTATCCGTAGCTATTATAGTAACATGGATTTTTAAGGTGTGTTCATTTTTTTTTGTTCAGTTTTTGTTTTCTTTATTATTTTTTTATTGAGGTATTGCTGGCATACATTATATTAGTTTCAGGTGTACAACATCATGATTCTATATTTGTCTATATTGTGAAACAATCACCACAATAAGTCTAATTAACATTGGTCACCACACTAGATACAGGGTTTTTTTTTTCCCATGGTGTGTTCATTTTTTTAAAATCCTTATGGAAATATCCTAGCTTTTGGAAGTTTCTGTTTTTGAATACCCAAAGAAAAAAATCTTCTAGTGTGTACGGAAGGCAGTGGTCATTTCTTAAGCATTCTCATATGCCTGCAATCGAAGAGACTTAGTCATATTTTACTGCACATTTACAGAAGTGGAAAAGAACCTTAGATTACCCCACCCCCTTATGCAAATGTTTGGCAGCCTTGCACACATAGTAGGTTCCCAATGAATACTTGGCTGAATTGAAACCAATTAAAATTACGTTTAGTTTTCTCTTTGGACTTTAAAGTTTGTCCAACTCAATGTGAGTTATAGATAAATCTGTGGTTTTGTGTTCAGTTTCACACTGTACAAAAGTAACATAATGCTGGTTGTCAATGGAAATACTGACTGATAAAGTAGAGTGTTCCTCACTCAAATAATGTTCCTTTGCTTCTTGGTTCTAGAGAGCATTTTCAGCATCCTGTTGGACCACCAGCAAATTATATTGCAAATTGATGTTTAAAAGACTCTGGCCTTAAGGCACACAGATACTGCCAGCCTTCCTGAATTCTTCCAGTTTCATCATTTTGGGAAGCCACTTTACCAGTGCTAGCATGAGTTTTTTCTTGTGAGCAAATAGCAATAATAATAATTACCTTCTATATCATAGGGTTGTTACAAGGCTTAAATAAGATAGTGCTATAATAGGGCCTTAAAATTTTATTTTAAAAGTGGTAACCAATTAAGATACTGTGCAGCATCATGAAATGTTATATGAATCAGTTATGGTCTTTACCATGGGTATTGATTGCCTTTGTGTAATTATCTATACCTACTTACATTCACTAAGAGCCTCCAATTTTTTAAAAAGTCATTTTATTATTATAATGGTAGGTTTTCATTTCTCTACTTTGATAGATTTCCCTATTCTAGTACTGTTTATTGTTATTATTACTAAGATTTACCATAATGTTACTGAGAATGTGCTTTAGATTAAATTATTTCAATTACATTAAGCAACACACATTATTTTTCTTGAGTATTTACTGTAATTTACCTAGTAAGTCTCAACCAAGGGAGCATGATAGTCCTAAGCTGAATTCAGGGAGTGCTTTAGAGCTTGTTCACTGCTTTATAGCAATCGATGAAACTCCCTCTCTCCTTTGTCTGCATGTTTTCAATGACCCATGACTCAGTCCTCGGACCTCTTCTCCTTCCAGTCTGTGCTCACTCCATATGATCTCATCCAGTCTCATGGCTTAAAATAATGACTACAAGCCACAAGCTATTACACCTCCAGCCCAGACCTCTCTCTGACTCCAAACCTGTGTATCTAACTGCCAACTTGGCACATCCACTTAGAAACTTCTCAAGCATCTCAAACTTAACATGTCCAAAATTGAATTGGGGTGGTTTCCCGTAAACCACATGTTCCTACTGTCTTCCCCATTTCAATTTATGGCAGTTCCATTTTTCTTAAGGGTTCAGCCCAAGAATCTTAATACCTCTAACTCCCCTTTCTCTTCTTGTCTGTCAGCAAATGCTGGCAGTTCTACCTTTAAAATGCATCTAAACTCTGACCGCTTCTCACCACTGTCACTGCTACCGCGCTGACCTGACCCGCAAATATCTCTCCCCTGGATTGTAGTGATAGCCTCCTACCCCTGGTCTTCCTGCATCTGTCTTTGTCCGTTGAGTCAGTTGTCAACATAGCAGCCAGAGTGATTCTGCTAAATGTAAATCACATCAAGTCATTTCTCTACTCAAATCTTACCATTGCACTCAGAGTAGAAGTCCAAGTCTTAAATATGATCTTTACTATGGCCCAGTATGATCAGACTCACATTAACTCTTTTTCCTTATCTTTTACTTTCCACTCATTCTTTCTGTTCTTTCATACTTGTGTGCTTCTTAAACATGCCAGGTGTCCTCCCCAACCCTACCCGTACTTCACTTGCTTTTCCCTCTGCATAGTGTATTTTCTCCCCAAGATGTCCACACAGTGCCCTCATTTTCTTCAGACCTTTATTTAAAGCATCTTTGAGTAAGGCCTTCCATACTGTTTTTAAAATGTCAACATCCTCCCATACCTCCACCATGTTATATGCCCCTTCCCTAGCACTTAAGACTGTCCAACATTTGTATATTTTACCTAATTACCTTTCTGTTGACTGTCTCCTTCCAGTTGAATGAAAGTTAATGATAGCAGGGCCTTTTGACTGTCTCGTTCATTGCTATATCCACAGTGCCTGGTACCTAGTGGATGTTCTGTAAATCTTGGAAATAAATAAATGAATAATAGAGCTAGGCTACAATTTCACATTTTGCCAGTAGATGCCTCTCTCTAAGCATATTCCCACATCTTAATATTTTAAATTACAGTTTGGTCTACAGTATGAAATAAACATTTACAGTTGTATAATTTGTAAGTCTTCCCACTGAAATCACCTGTGTGTAAATGGTGGGCAGGCATAGCAGCTTAAACAACTGCAGGAGAGCCTCCGAGCAATCACTCTGTTGCTGCTGTGATGTCTAAATGAAAATTGCACCATTGCTCAAGAGGGCTTGGGCAGCTACCAGAAATTTCAGTGTGAGGGAGCATGGCTCTGTATATATGAAAGTCAGTTGGAAGTAAATGCAGTATTAATCTTATCTCTAATCTAAAATCTCACCTGTGTTAAACTGACTATTCCTGTGCCTATATTATCTGTAAATCTTATTTCTCTTCTATGTTTTTGAAGAATAAATTTCAGGGCAGGAAAGATGAAGTTTCATATTCTGATTATACTTATTAGTACTTTATAGTAGTGTAGAAGTCTTTATTTTGACAGTTGTTTTTTAATTATTCAGGGCAACACAACTATTTATGTGCTGGAAGAAATGATTGTATCATTGATAAGATTCGACGGAAGAACTGTCCTGCCTGTAGACTTCAGAAATGTCTTCAAGCTGGAATGAATTTAGGAGGTAAGTTTTGTGTTTGTTAGTTCAATAAAAATTGTTAATATGTAATATAACACTACTAAGCTCTAATACTCCCAAAATTTAAGATGAAGCTAACATGGAGCAAAGATTTCTAAAAATCTAATAAGCTCATGCTAAATCATTTTAGTATTTCTTTCTCAGCAGGAGTTTAAAAAAAGTATGTTATGTGACTATGGTCCTGGTGAAGTTTTCAGCCCTGAGTTTGCTAAGGTTTCAAGAACTCAGGACATAACCAAAAAACCAAAACAAAAATATATGACTTTTTATATAAAACCATAACTCACAGTTTTTATTATAGTGTCTGTTTAGAAATAAGCTGCCCTATATGTGTAACATTAACCAGATAGGAATACATTCCTAACTCTAGGAATAAATGTAATAAAGGAAGACCTATATGAAAAGACTTAAAAATGTCATAGGAGCCCACCGAAAGACGGGGTTGGGGGGGGGAGGTGAATTGGGAGGGTGGTGAATCAAACACAAAAGTGTTGAATCAAAGACAAAAGTATACAATGTCCATGGATGGGAAGATTCAGCATGCTAAAGGTATCAGTTTTCCCTGAATTAATTTATAAATATAACACAATCCTAACAAAATTACCAATTAGTGATTTTAAGTTCCTAAAGAACAGCCAGCAAAATTCTGGAAAAGATAAATAATTAGGTCAACTACCTCTACCAGATAGTAAAACATATGATACAACTACAGTAATTAAAATGATCTGTTTATTTGTTTATTGATTATAAGACCAACAGAAATTCAAGAAATAAAAATAATATGAGAATTTTTTATGTAATAAAGTTGTCATTCCAAATCAGTGGTAAAAGGATAGATTATTCAACAGAAATTATTGTGACAACTGGGAAGCCATCTGGAAAACAACAAAATTGAATCCAAACTCATACTATCCACCCAAATAAATTGTAGTCTTGCAAAGTTTTAAACTTGAAAATAAAACCACAGAAGTACTAAAAGAAAACATGGATCTTTTTAATACTCTGCAAGTGGAGAAGACCTTGTTAAGTATAAAACTCAGAAGCTATTAAAGAAAGAAATGAAGAAATCAACACTATTTGCAAATCAAATATCACTGCAAAGGCAAATAATAAAGCTGGGGAAAAGTACCTGCAACTTATAGACAGCGGGTTTATTTCTTGCATAAGAAGCTCCTATAATTCCATAAGAAAAAGAAACCAACTTATAAAAATGAGATTGAGAGGCGCCTGGGTGGCTCAGTTGGGTAAGCATCCAGCTCTTGATTTCGGCTCAGGTCATGATCTCAGGGTGGTGAGATTGAGCCCCGCATCAGGCTCTGTGCTGAGCGTGGAGCCTGTTTAAGATTCTCTCTCTCCAGGGGCGCCTGGGTGGCTCAGTTGGTTAAGCGACTGCCTTCGGCTCAGGTCAT
>NC_138370.1:67120872-67154457 GCF_054177405.1 Leptonychotes weddellii
GGGGCGGTGATTTCCCGTTGACTGCACTCTGGCCATAGAATATAGAGGGGATCTTTGCCTATTCCGTTCCTCCCGTTTACAGATGAGGAACTCGGAATCCAAGATCATATCTTTAGAGACTTAAAAAATGCAACGTAAGGATTCTAATTCCCTTGTCTTTCCTCTTTTCCAAAGCACACCCCCCGCCTTACTTCACTTTTCATTAATAGGCCAAGTCCACTTTCACATTCCTTTAATGAAGACTCTAAAATATTAAAACCTTGCTTCCGGTAGCTTTATAAATGTAGACTTTACAAACCACCGGATATTCCTAACTTGGGTTCCAATTTACTTCCAGCGCTTATCTGCAGCTTTCCTGAACGCCAGCGATCCCTTTCACTCACATCAGCAGGAGCCTTCCTTTAAAGGGTGGCCCTGTCAGGCAGGTCTACCTTTGCCTCTTAGAATGGACCACTTCCCATGCAAAGAGAGAAGGATGTCTGGCCCAGGAAGCAGGAGCAACAGTAGACCTCATGGTTGCTTTCTGGAGACAGACAAGGCAGCTTGGTGAAGAAGGAACAAAACAGAACGCTAATGCTAGCAGCGTTCAGAGAAACAGATAACTCTTGTATAGGACTGATGAGAATGGAACCAAAGAGAGGAAAATCTGTAAATTAAAATTCATCCACATAATGCAATATTAATCAGCCAATAAAATTATGGCGATGAAAATTCATAGCAACACAGAAACTTTCTAAAAAAAGCAATAATGAAAAATTAATATGCAAAATTATTTAGGTTACTTATTCTATGATTACAGCTATATAGGAAAAGACTTGCAGTAGTCGAGAGATGAGGGGCAAATGATGAGTACCAAAAATGGCTGGGTCCATGAGGTATGGGTATAGGCAAAATTTTTCTTTTCCCTTTTCTAGTTTTTTAATAATATGAGCATGTTTTATAATAAAACTTAAAATAGAGTTCACAGTTTTGAACTAAAAAGAAGGGAAACATGAAAATAATGCTGCTGTTGAGCAGAAGATGTAGAGAATTAGACATACAGATAATCAAAGGAGTTGTCCCTGGACAGGAAGGAGGAAAAAGCAGGAAGGGAGGTTAGAGACCTCAGTAAATCAATCTCCTGCTGTGAAATGCTTTAAAAACCAAAATGGAGAAGTGAGTGAAAAACAAAAGACCCAGAAATGGGAGAATGACAGAATCATAACTGATGCACCAAGCCCAAGGAGAGGAATCTTTTTACTTGAGGAAAATTGGCTTTACCTGCCAGCGACTTGCTGCAACTAGTTGGCTTGGTCACCTGCAAAACTCACACGCACTGTGGGTCTGGTGAGAGAAATTACAGGATCAACGCCAGTGAAGAGTAGGTTTAATATCAGAAATCCAATAAGAAAAACAATTTTTATATCTTTAAGGGTCTCCTGAGGCAGGATATGCAGTAGTCTGTAGAAGTTTAGAAAGCCCAAGTGTACTGAGTTTTATGAAGAAATACCATTCCTCAGATTTTTTTTTCTTTCCAATTCTTCTTGCTTGTAGACAGTAAGAATTTCAGTGGGACTGTTGAACAGTAAACTAGAGGGGAAAATAACACATTTTTATAAATCAGTGAAAGTATTTTTTTTAATCTTCATGTATAAGTTAAGCCATATTAATTGTCTTAGTAATATAACTTGAATTAAACAACTGGTATTTTTACCCTGCAAAATTTCATGGAGGAAAGTTCAGGATTGGTCCCAAAGCAGGCAGAATTTAAAAATTTACTATAGGGGCGCCTGGATGGCTCCATCGTTAAGCGTCTGCCTTGGGCTCAGGTCATGATCCCGGGGTCCTAGGATGGAGCCCCGCATCGGGCTCCCTGCTCAGCGGGAAGCCTGCTTCTCCCTCTCCCACTCCCCCTGCTTGTGTTCCCTCTCTTGCTGTGTCTCTCGTTGCAAATAAATAAATAAAATCTTTTAAAAAACTTAAAAAAAATATTTACTATATTTCTTCAATTCCAAGGCATTTTCTTCTTTCAAATTTTAGCTATTATGATTACATAATTTGCAGTCAGTATGTGCATTTAATTTTTGTTAGTTTCCTTCAATACTCTTAATTATATTGGGGTCTTATTTTGTGACTGATGACACCTTAGAAGTAGTAGAGGCATTCAATTCAAAGGTTCATCCATCCCAAGAATATACACATTTGTAGGCACATCCTCAGGTCTTGGCGAGCTTACTAAAGTAGGCTGCTTCCCTTGGGTCTTTTTAAATATATAACCCAGAGATGCTGGAAAAATTCTGCTTGGTGTGCAGAGGCCCATTGTTACGTCCATGTTTCCTTTAACTTTTTCATTTGCAGTCTGTTCTGGTAGGTTGTCATCCCCTCTTATTTAATGGGCAGGAGAGCTTCGCCTTGACCTCGTGGGGCTGGGATAGCTTGCCATTGGCTGCAGTGATCTCCAGAGACCCTGCGTCAGACCTGGCCCGCCTCACATGTACAATCTCTCTTTTGGCTGGACTATAGCAGCCTTCCAGGCCCACACACTCACTGATACTTTGTGTAATACACGACTGTTTTCTAACTCTTTGGTAAACTATGGGGAGTTTTAGTTTCATTTTTGTTTTGTTCATGTTGCTTCATATTGTTACACTCTTTGAAGTTACCTGAGGTGATAGAGTTTTATTTTAAGAAAATTGATGGTTTCACAATTAGTCTTTGGGAAATACTGGGATGTTCTTTGGGACACCATTAGGTTTTCAATTTCTAGGAGTTTCTCTTTGATTTTTTTGTTGTTGTTGTTCCCCTCTTTCTTTGGCTTCTTTTCAAGCAGGAAGTTCTCTTCTCCCTCACTTGGTTTTTTTGCTTACTCATGGTTTTCACTACACTTATGTCTACGAACTGCCTTCTCTGTCTCTCAGCTTCATTGTCACCTGAGTGTCCTGTATTTGAACTTCCCAAGGGAGGGTCTGGGCTGATTGGTTGATCACTATCAGAATGGAGCTTCTGGCTGGTTGGAGTCCTCCAGAGGGTGTAGACAAACGACTGCCTTTGACTCTGCTGCCCCTACGTTACCCAGGCTGGTGCAGCAGGCTATAGACCCCTGGGGCACAACGCTTGATGATTTTTGACAAGAAACATTTTGATCCCATTTTTCAGAAAGGAACTGGAAATATCATCAATCAGAGTGTAATAGATTCAATACAAACTCGTAACAATTACAATCATCTGTTAATTGTAGAGCATCCCTTAAATCATAGTGACTTTTTCAACATTGTGATTTTTACTCACGTGCTATAAGTTATCCATACATTTAGAAGTAAAAAAGCATTTGTTTTTAATAAGCAAACTGACAAAGGAAAATAACTTTTCATGCTTCTTGGAACACAACTACTAAGGCTTTATTTTGGAGTTCAAGACTTTTTTACATAGCTACTTTGAAAATACACAAACCCAAAAGACAAACACACACACAAACGTAAATAACGCAAATCTTTATTTTAAAAAAATCAATGTGTAAGGTGGACATTCTCTTGTAGAACATCTCTCTATACTCAAGTTGTTCTCTGTCCCTAAATGCCAGGCTCTAGGAGAGAGGATGAGCTCTGGGGTTAGTGAAAGGTAGGGAATGAGGGCTAAGGAAATACTAGAGAAGAATATGAAACCACTTAAAACCAAGCTTCATAGGTTTACTGTACTCAGTCAACTTAGAAAGGGGTGATCAGTCTTTCTAGGTAAAGTCCCCACCTGTTCTCTAGGATTCATTTTACTGTCTACATCAAATACTGGTTTCACAAAGTTAAAATTATTGAATTCATTTACTTTCAATTAACAGGTATATCCACTAAGACATATAACTTAATCTTTTTCCATTTGAAAACCTAGAGACTAATGGTCATCTGCTTGTTGTCTTTCTGAATAAATATCTTCTTCCCAGTTTCACAGTAAAATGTTATGAGTGGGAAGACAGGGAGAGGAACCTATTTATGTTATAATAAAAATCCTCTGTCCTCACCTCTAGAACTTAAAAAAACCATCCAGCTACTTGCCAACAGTTCCTCAGCCTTCGGTAGCAATATGTATGATATTTAATATCATTAGTATCTTTTAAGATGATGATTTTCCTGGGGCAGATAACATACCTTTTAAAGGCTAACCCAATTCTAACAGATTTTTAAAATATTTTTATTGATTTATTGAATTATAAAATACCATACTCACTACAGTGATTAATAAAGGAAAGTAATAGTTCTCTGTAATATATTGAGAGAATAAAGATGGAAGAAGAGTCAAGCTGTTTGCTGAGCACTTTATTTACTGATTAAAAAATAATGATTTACATTTTGACATAGAGGCTCTTAAAAGCTGAACTAGCAGAGCTAATAAAAATGGTTTCTTCAGAATGTGCTGCTTCATTATTTTGAAAAGAAGATCTATCAACAACAATATAAAGGCAATTGCTGAGTTAGGTCATAAAAATAAGAAGCTCCAAAATGTAATTGTTCTATATTTCTCCTTCAGTGTTTTGTACAGCATTTGTTTTGAGAGGATAATAATATGAAATATGTTTAAATAGTGATAAAGATAAGCAGTTACTCTGTTACCATAAAATTATTTTTTATATTAAGATTAATTTGTATAGGAGGGGATCATACTATTTAAAAAGTACATCTCTGCTGCATCTGTTCATTGATTTGTTCAGCAAATATCTATCACATGCCTCTGGAATTCCGGATATCCCACATGGTGTTGCCAGTGTGGGATGAGAAGGCAGGCACTGGCCTTGCTTTCAAAGACCTAATCTTTAAGAATGAAGAAATTTATTATGGACCAGATAAGCATTAAAAATTGCAGCAAGGCACTTAAGAGCACTGTTAGTGTTGATGATGGCACAAATCCCTAGAGTTCTTTGTCTTTGCCTTAGAGTGGTATCCACAACTTTTTGATTTGTATTTATTGATCAAGGTGGTGGCCTCTCAGGATGGCTTCCCATGACTCTGTCCCTTGATATTTGGTTGGTTCATCCTGGTTGCTTCCTTTGTGCATTGATCCCACCAAATGGCCTTATGGCATCTTCCCATTCTTGTGTAGGTCGTTGTCTGGAAAGGAGCAGCTCTGCACCGTGAAGCCTTAAAGAAGGACCATACAGCTCCTTCGTAACTGCAGACCACCCCAGTTCCAACTTTAGCATCTACCTTCACTTGATGTTGCTCCCTGAACTCAAACTATGAGATTAGGCTCTTTACATTCTTGCCAAAAAAAATTAAACTGACTTTACTATGAAGATTTCTGGCCATCTTAGAGGATTTTAAGTTATTTCTAGTCTGAGGACAACTGAGGCAGCTCTGGTTAGTCTCCTGGGAATACACGCCATGTCTGTCTCTCTTGTAGCTCTTATAACAGATGAGAAGAAACGTCTGTAGAGAAAGGCTGGAACTTCGGGAGGCACTTTCTAGCAGCCAACCTTCTGCCCGCTCCTTTCAGTTCCAGAACCACCCTAGCATGTTCCTGATTCCCCAGAAACTTCAGAACTCACCTTCAAAACTGCCAGAGAAGCCAGGAGACAAACTGTTGTGAAGAATTTTTTTTAATGTTTTTAATTCTTGAAGATTTCTTTCCACATGCAGTTTTCTTAATCTAGAAATAGTCAAACCAAGCCGTTCTTTTTTTTTTTTTTAAGATTTAATTTATTTGAGAGAGAGAGTGTGAGCAGGAGGGAGAGGAGAGAGAATCTGAAGCAGACTGTGTGCAGAGCGCAGAGCCTGATGTGGGGCTCCATCCCACGACCGAAAGATCCTCAAGATCACGACCTGAGCTGAAACCAAGAGTCAGCCGCTTAACCGAATGAGCCACCCAGGCACCTCTAGCCATTCTTGATTCTAAAATTAGTGTAGTTCACCAGTGAAAACTCAGTGTCATCTTTATTTGGCAGTTCATGATAATTACTTAGAAACATTTGCATATGTTAATTAGCTCACTTTTTTTTGAGAGAGGGAGGGGTGGGGGCTCAGAGGGAATGAGAGAGAGACAGAATCTTAAGCAGGCTCCATACCACCATGGAGCCCAATGTGGGGCTGGATCTCACAACCCTGAGATCAAGACCTGAGCCAAATCAAGAGTTGGACACTTACCCGACTAAACCACTCAGGCACCCCAGCTCACTTTTTTTTTTTTTTTAAAGCAGAATCTTAAATCCTATAGGATAAAAACACCTTTTCATTCCGTATATACTCATATTTTTAGATAAGCTAAGTTGAGTTGGGTTAGAAATTTTAAGCCAAATTCAAAAGACTATGCAGAAGGAAGATAGGAAGCCCAGAAGGACTTTGCAACTAAGGGATACTTTAAGACAGTCATTCTTGGTTCTCACTACATATCAGATTCACATTCACCCATGCCCTGCTCCCACAGGCCCTCATGCAGTAAATCTTAAAGAGCATGGGCATCTTTACTTTGAAAAAAACTATGCATTGTGCGTCAGTTCACTAGAGCTGAGAACAACTGTTCTAGGGGTTACTAGAACATTGGCAGTGGTTTTCTTAGGATAAGAAAACCCTTTCATTTTTTTTAAGCACCTTAGTTTTAATTTTTCTTTCTATTTAGTGTTACTTTTATTTTTCTCAAGTAGATCACTAAGCATTTAGAAAATATTTCTTTTTCAGGAGAAGTCCTCTAAAAATGATATTTTAAGTTAATGTATTTGTATTTTCCTTGTTAACCCTAACACAGCCTTACAGAGAGCCACGTTAGCTTTTAGTCCACTGACTTTACTTGTTTGTGCTTTTCAAAGCAATAACTTTATAAGTTATACACTTAAATGCTACAAATATTGGGGGCAGAGTGTTCAAAACACAAAGGTGAAGGTAGGTTTCTTATCCTGAGAGAGGACAAGTCTAAAACAGTGGCCCTACGGTTCTCTTCTGGGGAACCATGAGTGGAGAAGGAGATGAGAAGGCAGAGAATAATCTCAGGAAGAAAGTTGAGGGGGGGAAAGAGGGAACTGTGGAAAGGATTGTGATTTGTTGTAAGAGAGGAAACTGATTTAGAAATGCCATCCTGGGTGTCATGTCACTTTTGTTTGTTTGCTCCCAACTCATACATGTGTAGACATTTGCGCCCCTGAGGAGAACTGGGAGGAGCGCAAAGGGAGCAGGGTTCCATCTCCCCCCACCGCCCCCCACACACACACACTGCTCCCTCCCATGCCGTGGTGCTCCTCTCCAGCTTGTCGTCGTGGGGTCTGAAGACGTTTGTGTGTGTGGTGTCCTCCAAGCCCTCAAGTGGGTCTGTTCCCCACACGGTTTGGGTCACATCATTAAACTTTTCCAGATAATGGTGGTGACACATTGTTGGCTTTCCAGTTGTTTCATGGTTAAACAAAAATCCTTATTAGGCTTTAAATATAAGATTTGATTAAAATACCATAGAGTCAAGAACAGATTCAAAATAAAACTTAAAAACTTAGTTGTATTTCATTTATTTACTTTAAGGTTCACTAACTGCCCTGTTCCCAGCAGGCTTTCCTATCCAATGGGTCAATTTTTTTCAAAATGTTTGACTCATTTTCTTCTTTAATAAGCAAAATCTGAAGCCTCCCCTTAGGTTATTTGAAATAAAATCAGTGGGATCCTGTGATAGAACATAAAGGCGTGAACACAGTGCTGGTTTGTTTTCAGCTCGCACACACCCCTTTCACTCCACCTGCTCACCCGGACCCTGGGAAGGTTCCGCACCGCTCCTGGGCACCGGCCAGTGGGAACAGTCCTGCTGGCCACCCTGGGGTGCCCTCCACACAGTCAGTGACCCCCCTGCCCGCAGCTGCCTCTGCTTCTGTACTGTGGGGGAGTTCCTGCCATGGCCGCCTCACTGGGGTGAGTGACAGGGCCCCTTTGTCAGGCACAGAAAGGGCCTCCCATCTGTAGCAGACCTAGGCAGGCCGAGGGAGCCACCTGTATTCCTACGTGTATGAGGTTCCTATCGGTGCCATAACAAAGTACCACAAGATTCGGACAACACACATTTGTCATCTTACTGTCCTAGAGGTCAGAAATCCAAAAGGGGTCTTGCTGAGCTAAAATGATCAATGTGTCAGCAGGCTGTGATCCTTGGTAGAGGCGCAAAGGGAAAATTAATTTCCTTGCCTTTTCCAGCTTCTGGAGGCTGCCCACATTCCTTGGCTCATGACCCCTTCCCGTCTTCAAAGCCAGTTTAAGTGCATCTCCCCTACTTTAATGTAATTAAATCTGCAGAGTCCCTTTTGCCCTGTAAGGTAACACATTCACGGGTTAGGAGGTAAACATCTTTGGGAGACCATTATTTTGCTATCACGCTATTCACAACCTATTTCCAATAAAACAGTTTGTTGCCACTCTGGGATTTCTGGATGGCTTCCTGATTTGGGCCCTCTACATACTCACCCAGCTTATCCTCCTCTTCGCCTTACCTCCTGACACCACCCCTTCTTTCCCTGAAGCCACTCTGATTTCTTGTTCACAACCTTCTGGCTGTGCCTTTGTATGCACAGTTCTGAAACGGCCTACATTCCTCCCCTATGCTAATAAGTCTTTATTATCCGCTCCACACCTCCTTCAAAAAACTCATCTCCTCTGCAGTGAGTACATCTCTCACAGATCGGTCTTTCACACAGTGGGGAGAACTTCCATTCCTTTTTAGACAGTTCCAGGATATTATGTATGTGTATAATTTATTAAGACTTCTTGTATAAAGCTTTTTATGACTTCCTTAGATGAGGTTAATTAGTACCTCCTCTGTACTTCCACAGACTCTGTTGGAGCACTTACCAGATTTTACTACAATTATTTGTTTATAGGTATTTCTTGCCAAATAGTCTTTGAATTTCTCAGGAACAGAGCTGTTCCTTTGTCTTTATATCTAGAGCACTTAGAACAAGTCAGTGTTTGATAAATGCTTATGGAATAAATGAGTGAATGAATGAGCATGCAGTTAAACCTTGCACAAATATAACTAAACTGACCTTAGCAAAAAATTTTAAGTTTGGTTAGACAGTTATTTAAGGCACAGTATTCTCATTTTGAAAACAGTCCCATAACAAAGATTCCAAGGATGATATTTTAAGAAAGTTCTACTATAAATATTATTGTTTCCATCCCCTTACCAGGAAGGTGCAGTTTCCAAAAAACATATGATAAGTCTTGATCATAATGTTGACTTATATAGTATAATTTGGCAACTCCTTAAATGATAATACATTGCAAAAAAACTTTTGTGTGTCTCTTTGTTCGTTAATGGGGAATTTTATGTGATGTTTGAACTCCTTAATTATTCTTATCTAACCACAATTTTTGTCACCAGCATGGGAGAATGGCATTTTGGGGTAGCTGTTGTAGCTGTTAAGGTGGAAATTCTAGCCCTGGTCTGATGATTGGTAGTGAAGCTTTAAGTTCAAGGTCAAGAGAGGCTCGTTTGAGTTGGCCTAGAGTGAAAGGGCTAGAGAACTGAGCCTCCAAAATAAATGTAAAAAGACAGGGATATGAGGTAATGGAAAGAAAAATACAGGAGTGTGGCAGACCTGAGATGAGTAGGTTCAGATGAAGATTTGGTGGAGCAGCTTAGTGGGATCCTAAATCCCAAGGATCATTAACTACATCAGTGGAATCCATGGTCTCTAGAACAGTTGTAATCCAAGGTCAAAGTCCAGCATCTGTGCTGATTTCAGGTGAGAGAAGAACCTGTCTTCCCAAGAACTTCACCAAGATTGACAGAAATGCTCAGCCCCTGTTTGGGCATCCAGTTGAGTAAAGCAGAAATAAGCAATGCTGTGTTCGTGACCATAAACATGAAGACAGTGTTCTGGTCCCATTTCTGGGAAATAGAGAAGCCTGCCGGCTGAAGAAGAAAAATGTTATCAGGGAGGACCTATAAGGCCTTCATCCATGAGAAAACTGTGAACCTACTTAACTGAACAGTGTAAAACTATAGTCTTTGATTGAAGCAACTCTGTGCAGCTTATACCTGGAAATTCCTTTACATTGTAGTCATGTTTAATTGTACGCTTAATTTGGCTGCGTGTAGGGCTACCATTCATGGGAGGGGGGAAAGGTGCAACTTCCAAAGATGAGAAACAGGCTATAAACCTACGGGTGTGGACCTTTTTACCTCCAGGTGGTGTCAGCAGGAAGTTGACCATGGGGAGTAGTGCCAGCAACACAGCTGAAGGAAGACTGTGTTTTGTTTCATTGCAGGAACAAATACTCTTTTAATGTATGGTTAGTAAGGAAGCCTGTTGTATAAAACGCATCTTGAATTTTAATGTGGAATGTTGAAGTCAGTCATTACTCATTTTTTTTTTAAGAGTGTAATAACATACAGGATATGCACTTGTCAGTGAGTACATACACCCTTTGGGCGTGGTAGGGTACATGGCCATGGCTTTTGAATTGTAGACCTCATGCTGTGATTACACAAGCTGCGGGAACTTCTCTAGTGTGCTGGGTGTGTGTGCCCATGTTGCTGGCAAATTATGTTTGCACTGTAGAGCAGATAATAAGATTTGGATTTCTAGAAGCCTAATGTGAATTTTAAGTATATGGATAGGTCCTAATCTTTTACAACACTAGCGATGCATACAGGGAATTTTGTATAGAGTTCAACTATCTATGGAGCACAAGGGAAAACCTTCAGTGCTCCATCTGAAGGGAGTAGCCAGCTCTCAGGTCCAGGCATTTGTTACCATGGGGGAAAATAGGCAGATCTTGCCAGAACTTAAGATTTCTTTTTGAGATATCAGAATTTTAAAATTTCTTGTGAAATATGCCAAATTCTGAAAGATGAAAATGAAGTTTTTTAAATTTTACTTAGCTCACTTTCCAGTTTATGACTTCTTCGATCAAGGAAACTAACTTTAGGAGCATAATAAATTAGTATGCTGCTTATTTCGGTTCTTGTTTGATTTTTTTTAATATAGTTTAAGAATTTAATTATCTTTCTAGCTTACTGTTCTTGTTTTTATCAACTTCCATAGTGTAAACTAGTGGTTCTCAATCGGGGCAGTTATATCCCCAGGGGACTATTAGGCAAAGTCTGGAAATATTTTTGGTTGTCACAACTTGGAGTGGGAGGATGCTACTGGCATTTAGGGAGTAGAGGGCCAGGGATGCTGCTAAATAGTCTGCATTGCACAGGACAGAACCCAACAACAAAGAATTATCTGGCCTAAAATGTCAATAGTGATAAGATTGAGAAACCCTGGTATCGACCGTGTTTTTATTTCTGTGTCTCGCTCCTTCCCTTCCTTCCTGTCTTTCTTTTAGAACCTTTTCCTGGGTCCTCTCTGTTTCTCCTCCTTTCTGTAATCTCACTCAGAACCTTTAGGTTGGTGGTTCTCAATTTCAAAATGCAGGAAAAAAATCACGTGGGAGTTCCTAAAAAATGAAGACTGTCAGCCCCCACTTGTAGATATTCTGACCTGTAGATCTGGGTGGCTCAAGGTTCTGCATCTTGAAAAGCCCCAGGTGATCCTAAGGAAGACCATGCATTGACCACAGTTAGAGTGGTAGGGTAATCTTTGTTTTCAGATCATTTGTTTAGATCCTTTATTAGTTGAACTTCTCAATTACGTTGTTACTTTTATTAAGCCTTTAAAATATACATGGCTTTTAATAATTATTTATACTTTGGGAAATAAAATGTATTTATGGACAAGTCATCCAAGTAGCTAGATAATATAGCTTATAGAGTTTCTTCCCAAAATTTCTGGTCTCTTTTCCCTACTTTTTTTTTGTAATATACCATATGTCTTCTCACTGGTTGAGAGCGGTTCCCTGAAAATACAAGATTAAAAACTTTTTTAAATGTATGAACCACATCAAAAAAAAAAAAAAGCATGGACTGTAACAGCTGAAAATATTGGAAATAATCCACGTAAGTGATTCCTTAGCCAAACTGATGCATGTGAAATGAATGTTACGAAAAATTAACTCCCTGGAGATGGTAGTTTAAGCCATGTACTTATTCCGTGGAGGCATAAAGGTGAGGGCAGTTGTAGGTACATAAGACCTGTTTCTCCAAATGCTGCCTGGCACTCAGGAAAACTGCATGTTCATGCAGGTACCTGCCTTCAGGGGCTTCAACTCTTATCTGGCATTCTCTGTATTATGATGGCTGAGTACAAATCACAGGGCTTTGATAGGTCTACAGCAGTTGTTCTGTGTCTTGAAATTTATCATTAGAATGATACATGGCAATTACTGGGTCATTAATAAGGCATCTCCTCTGGGATGTTGTTACCAAAACAGATGTCCTTCTACACAGATAAGAAACCTACAATCATGCAAACGATGTTGGTCTAACCAACTTGCCACCAAGAGTCATGAGTAACTTTGTTATCCAACTTTGATCACTTTCTCATGATAATCCTGAAGAAACTATTTTAAGAAAGCCAGAATTCTATTTGGATGGCTTCGTGTTCATACCAATTAGCAGATATTAAAGTAGTTATGTAGATGTAGAGTACCTCTTTCCTCTTTCTATCTCTAGATAGAATAGGTTCTTCTTTAGGTTAAAGAGTTAAAAAAAATTATTTTTGGCCTTTCCCTTTTTCATCTCTCATTGGACTCTCTCAAGGTTAGAAGTTGCAGGGCTGCCTGCCCTCTACTATAATAGTTGGCTCACTGCTTCTTGGAGGACACCTGACCTGCCTTTGTGATCATACAAAGGCTGGGTTGAGGCTTGGAGCTGTTTTCTGGTTAGACTGGCTTAGCTCATTGGGTTTGGGGTGAAACCTAACAAAACATACTGTTTCCCTCAGCACTTTATTAGAGAATGGTGACTGTAGTCATCACATTAAGAAATGCAGGTGGTTATAGAATGTCAGCAAAGCATTCATTCATTTATTTGCACTTTTTCCTCTTTGTTCGGTAAGCACTTATTTAACATCTACTGTGTGCTTCCATAAGTTCTAAGCATTAGAATACAGAATTGAAAAAATGAATATAGAGTATATCATTATGTTGGGCATGTCTCATGATCTTTATTCTCTATGATCATATCTGTAAAGGTAGAATAGTTGAATCTAAAAAAGAATTTCGAATCCTAACTCTGGGCCCAAAGAAATTACCATGAAAGATTACAAATTCTCTAATGGGAGGGTTATAGGCTTGATATCATCCCCCATTCAATTATGGAAGTTAAAAATTATTATGGGCACTAAAAATGGTGTTTTACATGGTATGTGACGTGGAACGACATTGTCCATGTGAAAATCATAGCACAAAATTGGCCCCAACCCAAATCAGCAATGAAGAACTGACTCCTAGCCAAGACCTCTGCTCTGGGGTTGACAGCCGTGGGCCACCCCGTGACACTAGAAGAGGCTCGTTCTAACACCTGCAAAGCCATCAGTCCAATTTTTCATCAAAGACACCATCAATTCTTCAGAGCTACATAGAGGGGTGTTAAAAAATCACAACATGCTAGCAGACTATGTTTTAAACAAAGGGAAACCTATCTTTGGAATATAAGCAGAATACTAATGGGAAAATGGCAGGCAATTTGTGAGAAGAAACCATAACTGTTTTTGTTTAATCTCCTTATTGTAAATGTGACATTACTTTAAAAATTACTAACAGTGACATAAATCTGAATTACAGCATGAAAGAAAAACTTTCAGAATGGCCCAGTTATCCTTCCTGAACTACTTAAAGGGTTTCCAGAAGACCTCCTCAGGGCAGTCCATTTTCCAGCTTTGATGGAGAAGGGTTGGCTTGTTTTCATCTAAATCTATGGTTCAATCTCCTATGTGAAGGAAAAATAGATTATAAGGAATCACAGAATATAAAAAGGGATTTAACATTTACTTCTCCTAAAAGTTTCTTTTTATGGGTTAGCATCATATTTATTAAGAATTTTCTTGGGGTGCCTCAGTGGCTCAGTCGTTAAGCGTCTGCCTTTGGCTCAGGTCATGATCCCAGGGTCCTGGGATCGAGCCCCGCATCAGGCTCCCTGCTCCGCGGGAAGCCTGCTTCTCCCTCTCCCACTCTCTCTGCTGTATTCCTTCTTTGGCTGTGTCTCTCTCTGTCAAATAAATAAATAAAATCTTTAAAGAATTTACTCGAGTTCTTTCTGCCCACGGGTCTTGTCCACCACCTTTTTTGCCCCACGGGGGAAAAAAAAAACTTTCTTAAATTCTTTCTTGGACCTTTTTTTTTTTCCCCAAATGTGGCTAAATGATATAAAATTGAGATGACTTTAAATTTGAAACTTAAATGGAAAGCATATTCTTTTAAAGATGCTTTTGTCCTGCCTGCTGTGCTGAATTAGCTTGTGAGAGAGCCACCAAAGCTCTGGAATTTACACTGTGGCAGAATACCAGATGAAAAAAATAGCTGTTCGTCTTCTAAACAGAACTGAGAGGTCAGGCATGTGTGTCCGCCCCCACCCTGGCATGGCTCTGCTCACCACCAGGCAGCTAAGAAGGCTCCTCCTCAGCGGTGACCTGAGACCTGCCAACACAAGACATCATCAGAGTGCCTCAAAATGTTTTAGCGCTAACCCTGTGTGCAGAGGAAAGCTGGAATGAAAACACGAGAAGCAAATGCAAGAGAATCACTTATTCAAAAAAGGCCATTTGGTTTGGCTCTGCTTTATCTGGGAGTTTCCAGACCAATTCAGCCTGTATCCTGAAGAGATCCCAGCCTAGAAAAATAAATTTTTTTTCAAGTACATGCAGCATTGGCTACTATTAATTCTTAATTTAGACTTATTCTGATAATGTCAGTGGAATAAAATGTAGAGTAATATTTATTTAAAATGCATGAAAGCTACAAACATTGACATTTGTTTTCTCTTTCCTCAGGCCTATTTAATTTCCCCCCCAACTTGATGGCATCCTGTTAACTCATTAACATGTTTACTTATCCTTTTTTTCTATTAGTGTTAGCTTCTAATATGAAGATTTTTAAAAATTCTGCTTGGCTTCTTTGTCTTGCATTTTTTAAATGTAAAAATACTAGAGTGATAGTGCTCAGAAATGCAGAATGTTTTCTGTTATGCCAATTGTGAAAAATACGTGTTTATATCAATTCATGAGATTATTATTCTGTGTTTGGTTATCTAGTTCACCAATTCTTTTTCTTGCTAAGAAGTTTTAATAATTTTTAATCGTTCAGTTATAATCTCAACATTGGTAGTCTCAACTAAAACCTCGTCAGTTTTCTTTTATGTAAGTGATGTAAAGCACTACTTATAATTTGATTAAAATTGAGATGACTTTATATAAAATATGCTGTTAAGTAATAGTCCTTAAAAATAATGAAAACTATAATGATGTGGCTCTAAGTAATTATTTTACAAAAAGAATATTGAACTAAGGCTAAAATATTTTAAAGAAAACTGGTCTTGGAGACAAAACTATCCTCCTAGTCTGCATATTTTTCCATCCCACTCCATAGTTTTTCTTTCTTTCTTTGGTACACAAATAGTAGTCATTAAAAAAAATCTGAAATTGAATTTAGGTAACTTCCCTCATTGAATTAGAATTCTGGAATACTTGCGAGTTGTAAGGTCACTGGGTACAATGAAAGGGACCGAGATGAAGAAGCCATTGCAGTGAAGTAGGAGCAAATGCTAAGAGGGAAAAACAGGACAATTGAAACATGCCTAAAAAGTGATGTGCAGACAAATGTTAAAGCATTATATTTTCAGTGTTCTCTTAGAGCTTATTTGTAGAATTTTTTGCTGAAAATGTAAAGAAAAATGCCATTAACCTAGGGTAAATAACCTGATATACCTATTGGGTAAACTTGTTTACATATTTATAAATATAAATAAGTTAACATGTATGTGTGTGTGTATGTGTGCGTGTGTGTGTGTAATACTACTTAAGGTAGATCCCACTTAGCTGGCTTTCTGGTTTGAGGAGGTATGCCTGGGGCCCTTTTTGTGGGTTTTCTGCCCAGCATGTGTCCTAGCATCTGACCAGTTCTTTTTGGCCTGAGCCAAAGGAGGATCACGCGAGGGCGCAGGAAAGCACAGTAAATTAAGCGGGGCACTGTAGTCTGTTTCCAGGTCACTGCCTTCTGCCTCTTTCTCATACCTTGCTCACCCTTTGACCTTGTTAGAGCAGTAATGTTTCTTCATAAAACATTCTTAATGAGACTATTTACCTTGCATACCCAATGAGATCATGCTTCATGTAATAAATTCTGTGCTCAAACATATGCCAAGAAGGCAACTCTTGCAGCTGTTAAAGAATTAACTTTTTGACTGAGGGAGGGGCCTTTTGCTTGGCAGCCACGGCTATCATGACCCTGTTCTTCTTATTTTAAGTATATTATAAAGCTAGATGGAGGTTTTCCTCTCCTTTTTTTCCCCTTTTGCTAATTTGTTTGTGTTTTGTTTTACGTCCACAGATCTGTTGATCTTGAGCATAGCATAGTTATTCCTAAAGAATGTGAAATTTACAAAGCAGATAAATAATATGTATTTCTTTCAAGAATGTTCATCTGATTTCAAAGATCTGTTTGTCCAAAGAACTCAACTCTCAGTCGCAACAGAGCTTAGGACCTTTATTTTTTATCAGAAGTAGTGAGTTTGGGGCACCTGGGTGGCTCAGTCGTTAAGCGGCTGCCTTCGGCTCAGGTCATGATCCGGGGGTCCTGGAATCGAGCCCCACGTCGGGCTCCCTGCTCCGTGGGAAGCCTGCTTCTCCCTCTCCCCCTCCCCCTCCTTGTGTTCCCTCTCTCGCTGTGTCTCTCTCTGTCAAATAAATAAGTAAAATCTTAAAAAAAAAAAAAAAAAAAAAAGTAGTAGTGAGTTCTTCCTCCCCAGTGAATACTAGTTTTTATACAGCCAGTTTGAACTCTGTATCTTTTGGTACCTCCTTCCATCAGAATGAAGGTGCCCTCACCTGAGCAAAAAGCATAAAGCCTGGGACACCTGCTACAGCAGCAGCAGCCCCCAAGTACCCCAAAGTTGACCGTTCTGCCCAGGGAGTGAGGAGACAGAATACCTGTGTATTGGTACAGGTCGTAATATGCCCCCTACTGAAAAGACTAATCTCTTCAAGAGAGGCCACCTAACGGTAACCCTGCTGAACTCGTTGATGCCAGTGGAGGGCCAGGCCCTTTTTCACCCCCCTTTGACTTCTTGATTTGATGTCACCTGCACACGTAATGGGGCTTCTCTCTTCTGTTCTTCCACTGTCATTACCACAGCTCAGCACCCACCCCTCTGCCACAGCCCCGTCAGTGCCTTGTGGCCCTGTGCAAACCCACCGTACCGTCTGTGTGATGGTGGGGACAGCAGTACCAGCCTCACAAGGCACTTCTGAGGATTCAGTGAGATATTTTACAAGATACCGTCCTAGCACTTAACAGATTCTCAGTGAATGGCAGCTCTTTACTATCACGATTTCCCCACTAAGGAAATTAGTTTAAGGGAGTCCCAGCCTGGCCACACCTGGAAGACCTCTGCGTCACCTTCGGAACTCTGGCCCAAGGTGGAACCCTCTCCACACACAGCCTCCTTGTACACACATTCCCGAGTCTGACTGGCACTAAAAGAAAAAAGGGAGGGGAAAAAGTGTTGCTAAATAGAAGAGGAAAAAATAATATTTATATACCTACAGAAAATATAAATGCCATAAAAACAATCATTAATCATCTGTCTAGTCCCAGAAGTACCTTGTAGGCAGAGGCTTGCGTTGCACCTTTCCAACCTCCTGTATCCAGCAGGGAAAGTAGCAGAATATGTCGTTGGGGGTTATCTTCCAGAACCTTGTTACTATCTCTGCAAAATTAGTAGACCCCCTATTCTGGCTGCCTCAGATTCCCTTGAGTCTCTCTGATGAGATTTGGCTTCTGGTGTGAGGGACTCTCCTCTTAGAGAAGTCAGTGGGGCTTAACTTTGGGTGGATCCCTACACAGGAAGGTGGCCTGGCTCACGTGGGTCTTCAGTGTAACCTGAATCACACCAGAAGCAAACCAGAGCATGGTGGGAATTAATGCAGAGGGATACAGGAAAACGTGACCTCCAATAGAAAGATAAAACAACTTCTCCCTCCCATCGTCTGACTCTCCCAAGTATCTTGTCAGTACCACTGATCCCACACTTATCATAGCCTGCTTTACAAACCTAATTACTTTCTTATGTATGGGTCCAACTTCCTTCCCCAAGATTCTCATCTCTTGTCCAGACTCCAATACTGTTATTCAACATTGCACTGCTCCCAGAACCAAGACTCCTTCTACACAGTGGGTAGATACTGGTTATTGGCTAAGTAGTAAAGAAACATGTTCTCCAATAGCAACAAAATTATATTTATTATAGATGTGAAGATATCTATGGATATTTGTACACACATTAAAATATAATATATGGATATCCACTAATTTGGAACATCTTTTCCCCCAGGTTTATTGAAGTTATGATTAACAAATAAAAGATTACATGTATTTAACGTGTACTGTGTGGTACTGTGATATAAATAAACCTGTGTAATGATTACCACAAGCTACTATATCCATCACCTCATACAGTTACCATTGTGTGTGTGTGTGTGTGTGTTGTGTGTGTGTGTGTGTATGTGTGGAATGTCTTTTAAAGTGGTCAGAAGTTGGGTTTGAGTTTGCCTTGGCATATTTTCTGTGTTACTAACATCAATAATGCCTGTTAATTTATTAAATTATGTACATTACTGTGAGAATGTTTAGAGATACTTTTTAAAACACCCTGTTTTCAAGTTCTTTAACCACTCAAGGAGTATTTATAAACAATTGAAATGCCACTTTTTTATTATCAGTTGAGAATCTACTCGTTCATTCATGAAGCAGGGTGCCCCTGGATGCTTACCCCAGTTCCAGGGGTGTGTATTGTCTTGTGAACAATAGATGCTCTTTTTCCTGTTAGTACCAATGGGAGAGGTTTTGCTGTGAAACCAATTAAACCTGTAGAAAGATGACATTCCTTGCTTTGGTTTTACGACACAGAAATACTTGGTTTTCCCCCCAGCTCTCTGAGTATGCCATTTCTGGCAATAGAAAGGCAAAAAGCAGTTATGCAAATAAAGAGGATGAGGAGGAGAGGAAAACATGAGCAGGGCAAGGGTGGCAGGAGAAATGGTCTGTTAAAAGAGGGATGATGAGGTGGATGCTGTTATTGTCCTGTGGGTTCAATCCAGAAATTATATTTGGCCTGTGAACAGAAAACACATGTTTACATATAACCTGAGTATATCTTCTCTAATATTTACTGCTGAGACCTAAATTTCAAGACATGGCATGGAGCGTCTCCAAAATGACAGAACTCGGGGCGCCTGGGTGGCTCAGTCGGTTAAGCGTCCCCCTTCAGCTCAGGTCATGGTCCCAGAGTCCTGGGATCGAGCCCCTGCATCGGGCTCCCTGCTCTGTGGGAAGCCTGCTTCTCCCTCTCCCACTCCCCCTGCTTGTGTTCCCTCTCTCGCTGTGTCTCTCTCTGTCAAATAAATAAAATCTTAAATAAAATTAAATTAAATAAAATGACAGAATTCTCACTTTAAATTTTTCCAGTGAAACACCGTGATTGAAAAAAATCCCATACCAATCTTTATTCTAACTCCAGAAGAAGAAGAAGAAAAGCTGCCCTAATTACCCATTTCTAGGACTAAAATATCTTTAACTGAACATACTTGAGAAAGATCATGATGAAAGTACTATGAGAACCTAGTTTACCCCCTCATTTTACTATGAGATGCAAGAATGATAGAATTCCTAGCCAGCCATCATTCTACCCAACCAGTAGTTTGTCAAAAAGGTATCTTACAGGTCCTATCAGCCTCAGAGAGTAAACCAAAAAGGAAGTCTTGCCATACTACGTTTAAGGCCTTTGTGAAATCGTGAGAGCTCACTGGGAATTTTTCACACTTTTTAGAAGGTCCAGCCAGATGCTCCCTGCTTGCTTCTGCATATTGGTCAGGATGGGAAGCAGGGCCTCCCCATTGCATAGCTCCTGGGGGAGCAATTCATGGAGAATCTATAGAGTTCTGTCTCCCAGCAGTGCCAGGAAAAAGTGGCTGCCAAGATGCTGTTAGTAATTAAGGACTTGGCAGCTGAGGGCAGCCAGTAAGCACATACTAGTTACTGTAACATCCAGGTAGAACAAGGGAAACTCCTTTAGGTTTAAGTGGGACTGGGACATGTTTGCAGTCACATTAATGCACCCCCTCCCCCCCCCTTGCATGTGCACACACCCACCCACAGCTGTCGCTGGTACTTAAGAAATGAAGTGTGGCTCTGGCCACCTGGGAGCATGCATTCCCAAGCCCAATGCCCATTAACTCCATGTTAATTTAGTAAGGTGGTTGGTAGGCAGTGTTAAGACCCCAAATTTTTGTTCACTGATGCTTTGGATAAACATGCTTATTAAGGATCTTTGGCAAAAGATGTTCCTGTGTAATTAGCAAACATCTTAATTATACACTTGGACTTGAAGCTTGTGCTAATCTTAAAGTATAAAAATGACGCGAATTAGGTAAAGAGAAAAGGATTAGAAGGGAAGCCGCATAGCGTAACTCCATTACTAGAGTATAATAATTTATTCAAGTTTATTAAAATTTGAATTTGAAATAAATTCAACATATATTGAGTACCCATAAACACCATGGAAAGGATGTTATAGGAACACATGAGACACTATTACCAACTTTTAGGAGCTTTCATTTTAGAATATAGCGTGTATTAGAAGAGCAGCATAAAATTTTCAAGCGTTTTAGAAAGACTACTTTGAGTAATAAAAGTGTAATTAATTATGTAACTCCCCATGCTTTTAGAAAAGATATTGGATGAATACATGTGGCTGCAGAATCTGCACACTGAAAATATTACCCTGAGCTATTTTACAGAGTATTTATTACTCGATGTCAAGTGTGTCCCACATACATCCACAAAATCACAGGGTAAAGTTAAATGTACCTGAAATACTAAGCAGAATGTTGATAATCTGCTCACTAGGTTACAGGCTGCAGGACATAGCCTTGTGGATAAGTGCTAGAGAAAGCGTTAAGCTCTCTTCTTCGTGATATTTCATGGCTTTGACCTTAAATCAGCCAGGAGAATAAACACAGCATTATAGACCTAAGGCCTAAAACAAATAGGAGTTCTATAATTAATTTGCAAGCAAATATCACTTTTAATAAAAGTTGAAAATATAACCCTTGGCTATTTCTAGTCAATCAAATTATGGTTATCATCAGATGTAGTCCTACAACAAATGAGGACATTTTAATGAACTGGAATATTTTAAATATTTTCAAAATTATGGAAAGAATGGAAGTACCATTGAAATATTATTTCAGACGTTAGTAATAATTTCCAGTGTGTTTTTACTTTTCTTACCCAGTTAGCCCTCTACGAGCTAGGAGGGGGAAGCCTCATCAACTCCATTTTTCAGATGAATCAGTTGAGGCTTAGCGAAAAGTTCATGTGACACAGGCAGTTCCAAGTATCTGATTCCCCAAGTAATCACCGTAGGCTATTGAGAGGCACCTGGCTGATTTCTTTTCTTGGTGGTCTCTCACTCATCCATTCCTCAGAATCATGTGAGTTCCCCACTGTAAGCTCGGCACTCTTGGGCAGGACTCGTTCGCAGCTTCCTGTTAGCATATGTGAATATGATACATTTGCTTTTCATTGAAACCGTTCCGAAAAATCAGATTTTTCTGCCACAAATCTTTTATTGAAGGAGGTACTCTATAAAGAAATGAAATGTTTTGAAATGACTTTTAAAATTGTTCTGCTGGGCGCCTGGGTGGCTCAGTTGGTTAAGCGACTGCCTTCGGCTCAGGTCATGATCCTGGAGTCCCTGGATCGAGTCCCGCATCGGGCTCCCTGCTCGGCAGGGAGGCTGCTTCTCCCTCTGACCCTCCCCCCTCTCATGTGCTCTCTCTCATTCTCTCTCTCAAATAAATAAATAAAATCTTTAAAATTGTTCTGCTAATTTTAAACTCCTTAAAGATAGGAATTATATCTTTTAAGCCCAGTTCCAATGTTTAATGGTTGTGTGGCAAAGAGATCTGTTGTTGGCTAGTGCCTTGTCTTGTAAATTGGTGTTTCTGTGATGAATGTGGTAAATATTAGTGGCCACAGTTGTAATCATGAATGGTTGTTTTTTAAAATCAAGTTAATTAGTGTGGCATATTTCTACTCTACATTAAATTTGTATTCTACAAATCCCTTACATCTTAGAACTAAGTAGTAGGTGGCTGGTCCTTCAAGAATTTTGAAATAAAGTCTTCAGTAAAATTGGAAACCTTGCATTTGCAAATAAGTTATCACCATAGCTCGAAGTTCAGTTTGGCATTTCTAAGCTTTCTTTCCTTTTTATCCATTCAGTCATCCATCCATCTTCCCAGTTATCTGCCCATCTCTCCATCCACCCCATGCACCTGCTGTCCACCCCTCAGCCCTCCCATCTGCTTTCCAGTCTCCCTTCCACCTCCCCAGTCTTTCATTTCTCATTGTCTATTTTAAGGGCCCTTAAAGGAAATGAGAAAGAAAAACAGTTATTATTAAACTTAATACTGACCCTTTGGTTTTCATTAAAATGACCACATTATATTTATTGTCCAAAATGTGGCACTTCTAAGAGTAAATAGAGTGCTACTGGTAATCATGCTGGGACAACCAGCATAAACCAGGACTGTTCTGGGCAAATCAGAACATAAGGTCACTCGTACATAATATGTTCTCCTAAAAATCTAAAGTGGGATTCCATTATAGTATTATTATATTTTTTTAGTTCTAGATTATATGATATGTGAATTGTTTATATTAACAAAATAGAGTGAGGCAGATTTTTAAAGATTTTTTATGTGTATTGGTGTAACTTAAACCTGATTTTTTTGTAGCATTAATTCCTGTACGTGTAGTAGTTAGCTCTCTAATTTGAAATCATCTAGATATTTAATTTATTCCCTTTTGTTGCCTTGCTTTGGGGTTGATTGCTCTCCCATTAATTCAGTGGACATCTACAAATCACTGTCTCCAGATATAGCATGTACCAAGGTGCCAGAGGGGCTGTAAACAAGGAGGGACACCCAATCTTTGTGTTTCGGCGGTTCACAGTATAGCTAAGGGCTAGCAGCATTTACACCAAATAACTGTGCATAAGCCAGCAATGGACCAGCACATGGACCAGAACAGGAAGAGTAAGTGGTAGAGAAGCACCAAGAAGAACTAGTAAAGGGGCCAGGGAGAGCTAATTCGAGGAAGCAGAGACAGCACTAGAATAATAAGACCCATTCTGGCACTTGTTGGCGACTTGTTGGTGGATAATACCAGGAATTACTGGCTTCTGTAAGATTTAACTGAGGCATATGTAACTTATTAGCATACGAAGTAATTTTTCCTTCCTCTGAACTCCCATCTCTCTCATGTGTTAGCTGTGTGATCGTAGACAGATTTCTTAACCCTCTGGTCTGTTTCCTCATTATAAAATAAGAATCTTAATAGTACCTACTCATAAAATCGTTAAATTGGTTAATTGATATGAAACAGGACTGTGCCTGGTATTAGAAAAATACTGAAAAGGGACTGTTTCTGTTAGTATAGCAAGACATCTTTCAAAGAAAAGTAATCCGTTTCAGTCAGTGTTTAATTGTAACTTACCTCATGTAATGTATCCCAAACATAATCTAAATTTACCCTTATTGTTTATAATGTTTTACAGCTCGAAAGTCAAAGAAGTTGGGCAAGTTAAAAGGTATTCACGAGGAACAGTCACAGCAGCAGCAACCCCCGCCCCCACCCCCGCCCCCCCAGAGCCCCGAGGAAGGGACGACGTACATCGCTCCCGCCAAAGAGCCCTCAGTCAACACAGCGCTGGTTCCTCAGCTCTCCACAATCTCACGAGCACTCACACCTTCCCCTGTTATGATCCTTGAAAACATCGAGCCTGAGATTGTGTATGCAGGCTACGACAACTCAAAACCAGACACAGCCGAAAACCTACTCTCGACTCTAAACCGCTTAGCAGGCAAACAGATGATCCAAGTCGTGAAGTGGGCAAAGGTACTTCCAGGTAGGACCGCCTCTCCTGTCACGGTCTGCATCCTGAACTAGAGAGGTCAGGGCAGCAGATTTCACCATCTCCAGCAGTGCAGTTGGAGTTAGCTTCCCGTTAAATCCTCATACCAGATTTGTTTCAACAATATCAAATTAATCGAGTGTGTAAGGAAACTCTGTTCATGTGCTCATTTCTCCTGAGATGTTCGGGCTGCGGGTTCTATTATTAATATACATTTCTTGTGTTGATGATTGAAAGGGGACATTTCAGACCCAAAATATTTATAAGGTAAAATACATTCTGTTATGAGAGCACAAGGTGAGCCCTTTATCAGCAGCTTGTAACCAGGGCCAATCTAAGCACAGACAAGAAAACTAAGACCTGTCAAGTAAGTTGTATGAGACCCTGAAAGACTATTCTTTCTGAAAATATCATCTTACCTCCAGCACCCTTTAAATTGTCCTTGACATTCCTACTCTAGTCATTTTTTGTGCTCTAGAATTTTATTAATAAGGCCCCTATTAATCTACAGAAAAATCACTTAGACTGGCTATCCCATTGTCCCAGTTCATTAATCAAAGCAGTTTCTTGGATTATCTGTGGTCAGCCAGGGCCCTAAGAGAAAAGATTGGGGAAAGCTCCGATAGTTGTTTCTTTGAAGAGGAGCTTGCCCAGGTGAAACTCTACAAATGGAAGAATACCATGATGCCCCTGGGAATACAGGGGATGAGAAAAGGAATAAAAGAAGGGCTAACTTAGGCCCAGATGGGAAGACTGTGGGAGAGGGCAGGACAGGTACCAAGGATCCTCATTCTACTTCACAACTTTGTTGGAGTCCAGTATTACCCCCGGATGAAAGGAAACAAGGAATGATATTTTTTCAACCACCCCAAATTCACAAAAATTAAAATCTTCCACCATGATAGCAGAAATGCAGGAGTTGACAGTTAATTACTAAAATATTCCTTATTTTAATGTTACTGTGAGTAGAATGAAGCAAGTTTTACAGGTTAATATAAATTCTTTCAGTCTAACCAATGGTTTTAGACCGTTATCCACAATGAAACTGCCTGAACTCCCTGGTTTTATTTGTCCTGGCAGTTCACCCTCATTGAAAATTTGGGGTGAATTTAGAATGAAACGTTGAACAGGGCCATGCCCACGGTAGGTGCTCCTTAAATGACTGTTGAACTAATTTGAGTCTGTTAGAGACAGGTGACTGTTTGGGGTTGCCTTAAGAAGCTTCTTCCTGGAATGTACTTAAATGCTAAGTGTATTTCTGTGATTAATTGTTCTGTTCTTCAGGATTTAGAAACTTGCCTCTTGAGGACCAAATTACCCTAATCCAGTATTCTTGGATGTGTCTATCATCATTTGCCTTGAGCTGGAGATCGTACAAACATACAAACAGCCAATTTCTCTATTTTGCGCCAGACCTAGTCTTTAATGAGTAAGTACCTATTAATTAGCCTTCATAAAATAAACTGCAGAGTTATTTGTTATGCTTTTTTTTTATGATTTCTAAACATAAATCATATGTATATTTGTGAAAGAATCCACTGACACTAGCTAGCATTTTTAAAAGGAAAAAATCCTATCATTTAAGAATTTAAAAATTACTTTTTGCAGAATTACCATGCACATGTCTGAGTATATATAAATCAGTATATATAGTTCTCATATAATAGTATGTGGGAATTGTCCCAAAAGAAAGATGATCCAGTTGGCTCTAGAAACTTGACTGGTACAAAGCCACCATTAATAGAAAACAGTCTCTTTTGGTATCTCCTCCAGTTGAGAAGACTATCTAATTTCTAGGAAATGTGAATGTATGAAGTGCCAGTTTTTGCACGCATTCATATAGTGGTTCTATGGTTAACAGTATACAGCTGCTCAGTGTGTTTTCATGACACTCAAAATTACCCTTCTTTGCAATCATAAAAAAAGCCAAATGTGGTAGTGAAACATCTTTAGTTTTATGATGCATTTTAAAAGATCAAAAGAATTGTAAGATTTCTTTGGCCATGAATTCCTTCCTACGTTAAGTTTACACTTTTTGCATTCTACATTAGCACATTTTGTGTATATTTCCGGCAGTGCTTCTTTGTCATTGTTGGGTCAAGAAACACCTAATATAAAAAAGGAACTTTTGAATTATGACAGTAGCCACAGCCATATTCTAACAGATGGCTCTCTCTAGATATGAAAATAGGGGTTTTCAGTAAGGAAGGAAGCAGATAAGAAATAGATCGGTGATAAAGAAAAGCAATGCAAAAGATGAGAAGTGGACACATAGTGCCAAGATACCTAAATGGTACCATAGCAATTTCCCTACGAAGTCCAGTCACCCCAATATGGTAGGTCACAAAGACCATTTTATTCCAGTGTAAATTAGGAACATCAGCTGTTGGTTCTCAGGGTGACCCTTCTTTTGGCGATTAGTCAGAAAGAATAATTCTACTGCATAATTTTTCACCAAAAGCATGAAGTGAGGCCAAACAACTGACATGCGCATTTTCATTTACTTGTTTTCCTCATTAGTCAGCTGATATTATTAAATAGTAAGCCTGTTTTCAAATATGGTCTATAAACCAAAAGGAAAACATGTTCCTTGTTTTAAAAGTGTGGGTAAACAAGAATCTCTACTCCATGCCATCCAGCATGTTTCCATTTGATTTTAACAGGAGATTTAAATGATCCATTCAGTCTTCTTGAGTACATCTATTAATTTTTTCCCATAAAATACATATAAAAATTTTCCATTTGAGCCATTTGTAAGTGTATAGTTCAGTGGCATTAATTACATTCACATTGCTGTACAACCATCCCCACCCTCCGTCTCCAGGACTTCATTGTCCAGACAAAAACTTTGAAGCCCTTAAACAAGAACTCCACAGTCTCCCCTCCCCCAAACACCTGATAACTCTAGTCCATTTTGCCTATTCTAGGTAATTCATACAAGCAGAGTCATACGATATGTATCCTTCCGTGTCTGGCTTATTTCACTGAAGCATAAGGTTTTCAAGGCTCATCCTTATTGTACCATGTATCAGAATTTCATATTATGGCTGAATGATATTCCAATGTATGTACATAGGATTGATCCTCATTGTTTGCAGATTCTGTGTTTGTGAATTGACTTCTGGCTACATTTATTTGTAACCTCAGAGTCAAGACTCACAACACTTCCACAGTCTTTCGCAGATACGCCCAGAGCAGCAATAAATTTGCATCGCCCAATGTGTACATTTCAGCTGAGACTCTCTGCCTTTTTGTTTCGGCTCTCATAGTGTGAACAAGTGGCCTTTTCATGGTCTATTTCGTACCACGTTTTTTGCATTTTTGTGCTTTTTTTGGTGATTTCACCGTTTAAAATGACCTCTAAGCAGAGTGCTGAAGTGCTATGTAGTGTTCCTAAAGCAAGAAGTCTGATGTGCCTTAGGGAGAAAGACATAGGTCTTAGATGAGCTTCTTTCAGGCATGAGTTATAGTGCTGTTGGCTGTAAGTTCAATGCTAATGTATCAGCTATATATTTATTAATAAGATGCCCTTAAACAGAAATACACGTAAAACAGGATTATGTATAGATCAGTTGATGAAAGTGACCAGTGGATCTTAAGAACCTCACCCTGTATTTCCCTTAGGAGGAACAGTTCATTATTCACTGATTCAGTGTTTGCTACAACTTTATAAAATATAACTACCTTATTTATTTTTACCAGTAAAGAGCATTGACCATATTTTGTTTATTCATTCATCTGTCAATAGACACTTGGGTTGTTTACACCTCTGGCTATTGTAAATAACGTTGCTGTAAACATTTGTATGTTAGTACCTGTTTGAGTCCCTGCTTTCATTTCTTTTTTGGTATATATCTAGGAGCATATTATAATTCTACATTAAACTTTTGAGGAACCACCACACTGTTTTCCACAGCAGTTGTACTATTTTATGTATTCCCACCAGCAATGTGACAATAGTTACAAGAGTTCCAATTTCACCACATCCTTGCTAATACTTATTTTCTGTTTTGGGCTTTTTTTTTTTTAGATTTATTTATTTATTTGAGAGAGAGGGAGGGAGAGAGATGGGGGAGGGGCAGAGGGAGAGGAAGAGGGAGAATCTCAAGCGGACTCCCCGCTGAGCACAGAGCCAGACACTGGGCTCCAGCCCAGCACCCTGAGATCTTGACCTGAGCCAAAATCAAGAGTTGGATGTTTAACCAACTGAGCCACCCATGCGCCCCCTAGGGTTTTTTTTTTTAATAGCTTTCCTAGTAGGTATAAAATGTTTGGGGATGGGATTTTTTTGTTTTGTTTTGAAATATATTTGATATATAATATCGTGTAAATTTAAGGTATACATGTTGATTTGAGACATTTATATATTGTAATATGATTGCCATTGTAGCAGATGCTTAGCACTTCTGTCAAGTCCCATAATTGTCATTCCTTTCTTTTGGTAAGAGTAATAATTAAGATCTAGTCCATTAGCAAGGTTGATGATTATAATAGTTTATACATTCACTATACTGTACATTAAGTCTGCACAACTTGTCTACTAGTTGCTAGTTTGTACCCTTAAAACAACATCTCTCCTTCCCCCCTCCTTTCACCTCTCAGTAATCACTATTATACTCTGTTTTTGCAAGTTAGCCTTCTTTAGATTCCACATATGAGTGATATCATACAGCATTTGTCTTTCTCTGACTTATCTCTTAGGAGTTGTGAAGTCCTTTCTCATTGTGGTTTTGATTTGCATTTCCCTAATGACTAATGATTTGGGGCCTCTGTTCGTGAGCTTATTGGCCATTTGTAGATCTTCTTTGGAGAAATGTCTGTTCAAGTTCTTTGATCATTTTTAATTGGATTGTTTGTCTTTTTGTTCTTGAGTTGTAGGAGTTCTTTATATACTCTGGATATTAAACCCTTATCAGAGATGTGATTTGTATATTTTTCCCATTCTGTCGGTTGTCTTTTCACTCTTGATAGTATCCCTTGAGGCGTTTAAAATTACAGGTTTTAATTTTAATGAAGTGCAGGTTATTTTTTTCTTTTGTTGCCTAGGCTTTTGGTATACTCTTAGTTTTTAATTGTATGCACATATCCAAGTATATAGGTTCCGAAAAAGGTAAAAAATTGTAAGAATCCTTTTTAACAAACGAGATTTAGGGGAAAGCAACTTATATTTGAAGTCTAAATTAATGTAATTGAAAGGTTTGGGAAATAAATAAGAAACCAAAAATAAAAAAGGCCATATACACTTTGTGTACAACATTTGCCTGTTGTAAAAAATACTAATAGAGATGAAATGGAAACACAAAAATGGCTTTCTAATGTTTTAAATAGTTAAATGTTATGATATTATATAATTATTAGAATGAAAATTTTATCTCTCTTCTTAAAACTTTGACCTTAACCCCACCCTAGAGTTCTGTAGGTTTCTCTCAACTAGAAACTAGAATAGTGCAGGGCTGTGTTTTTCAGAATTCAAAAAGGGGGGAACCTACTTCCAGAAAACATTTAGAAATGACATAAAGCCTTTTGATCAAATCACACCAACAAAAAGAGCTTGATCAGTAGCTCTATCACAGGGTGCTATCATAAACCCTCTATTTTTTTTTAGAGAAACTATTAAGTTAGGATGGCCTGCAACTAGAGTCTGAATGCATATGCATGCTTCATCCTGCATTTATTGAAGGAATATTTGCTAACTGTTGTCAATGTTCTGAACAGTGCCCAGCGGCAGGAAGGAACTCCGTGCAGAGTTATGTAGTGATGGGACACGGAGAGAAATGCAAAGATGTTGAAAGGCAAAATGGACAGGAATTGCTGGTGGTCAGATTCAGGTAGAGAATGGAGGGGAAGAAGAAATGGGTGTCTAGGATGACTTCCAGGCCTCTGCCTTAAGTGCCAGGTCAGATTTGGTGTCACTGCCCAGGAAAAGGGAGCAAGGGTAAAGGACCAGAGTTTGGAAGGGAAGAAGGAGAGTGTGAAGCCAGTTTTAAACCTAAGATTGAATTGCCTTTCAAATATTATTCAAGGAAAGATATTAAATAAGCAGTTTTTATACACACCCGAAGCTTAGAGAGAGGTTCCAGCTGAAGATACCAATGTTGAACTCATTTTAGAGGTGGTAGTTAAAGGACCCAAGACACGGGGCGCCTGGGTGGCTCAGTTGGTAAAGCGACTGCCTTCGGCTCAGGTCATGATCCTAGAGTCCCTGGATCGAGTCCCGCATCGGGCTCCCTGCTCAGCGGGGAGTCTGCTTCTCCCTCTGACCCTCCCCCCTCTCATGTACTCTCTCTCTCGTTCTCTCTGTCTCAAATAAAAAAAAAAAAAAAAAAAGAAGGACACAAGACAGGGGAGTGCAGGTCACAGATCCTAAGGAAAGAGAGTGCTTCCAGAAAGAAAGTGTGGCTACCAGCATTAAACGCCGTGTGAGCCCAGTGAGCGGTGAACCGAAAGCTGGAAGCACGCCTCCCCGCTTGCTGGCCAGCACCTTGCACATTCTTACCTGCTGAGCATGTCCCTATACTTTCCCTCAGCCAGTACCTGTACTTGCATACCCTTCCAGCAAATGAAGGAAGGAACATACGCCGTTCAGCTGAGGGGAGATCAGCTCTCATGGGATCCTCCCTTGCTCTCCCGCTCACTCTCCCCTGGCTCAGGCCACCTCAAACCTGCATCGGCAGCTCGCTCTTAGGTGTCCATAGCCCTACGTTGTTTCCCTGGGACCTCCTCATTGAAATCACAAGCTCTGTCGTCATCAGTTTTTGTTTTTGTTTTTTTAAGATTTTATTTATTTATTTGAGAGAGAGAATGAGATAGAGAGAGCATGAGAGGGGGGAGGGTCAGAGGGAGAAGCAGACTCCTGGCCGAGCAGGGAGCCCGATGCAGGACTCGATCCCGGGACTCCAGGATCATGACCCGAGCCGAAGGCAGTCGCTTGACCAACTGAGCCACCCAGGCGCCCTGTCATCAGTTTTTAATTTCCAGCACCTGGCATGGTGTCCAGGACAAAGTAGGAACTCTGTAAATATTTGCCAAATAAGTGAATTATTGAACAAATGAACCAGTCTGTTAATTAGTCTAGAAGATGCTTTCTAAGTTATCATTGCTGATTATGAGGATGACATTTATGATAAAGAAGTGTGATAGGGGATGCAGTTTTCATGCCAGAAGCTTTGCTGTATTTAAAACCGTGAACAAAACTTTAATAGTTGATCCTTTGTGTTTGCCTTCTCCTGTGAAACAGATCTGAAAGTTCCCAAAGATCTTATCCTTAACGCTGTGTACTGGCTTTATTGGAGTTGGAGGAAAGGTGGGGAGCAGAGAATAATTAAGGAAAACATTCTTTCCCATCTTTTTTTATTAAACATTGGGGTGAAGATATGAGTTAATACTTTAAATTAGCATAGAACTTTTCTTATTATAAATGTGAAACTTTTCAAATATGTATTAAATGATTAATTATTCAATTGTACCTTGAAACAGCTTATCATATATTGCTACAGATCGCTGCAAGTATTCAAATTTCTTATCAATTCAGTACACATATTAAAACTCCCATTTAAGCCTGTAATGAAATTTCTTCCAATTTTTTTTTTTTTTAATTTCTGAAAGGCAGGTTCAGTGTCACCACTCTTTTCTAAGTCTTGGCCAGTATTTTAGAATTAAAAGTATATTTAAAAGCATGTTTATATTGTCTCAAGTGGTTGGTAGCCCAACAAAAAATGGTTTTTGAATGATCTTTCACTGAAGATCATTTGTGGTTCCCGAACCTTTATTTTATTTATTCATTTTTCCGGTTGAGAGATGGTAGGAGCAAGAGTTTAAGCCTCGGTGCCGCTTTCGGAGCCCCTCTGAGTGAGCGCTCTGAGTGTGTCTGCCTCGGACTCGGGCTCGTCAGCCGCAGCTCCACAGTGACCTCCCCCTGCAATTGGCTGCGTCATGCCAGCACCAGACTCAGTGTCAGTCATTTCCTGTTTCATGGAGCGCTGCCTGTCCCTGTTGTGACCCCAGTGGGGGCCACTGTGCCGCCATTGTCCAGTCGTCTTTAGTGAGGGGCCCTCCCTGGGTCACAGTGCTCCTAAGGATCCTCTGCACCCAAGGTCCAAAAGCCCTAGTAGGCCTGGCTCATACTCAGGCTGTGTATTCCAAGGCCGTGTCACTGTTGTTCCGGCTGGGATCAGGGTGTCGCCATGAAGGCCAGGAGTGCATGGATTTGGGACACGGCTGGCCTCACCCACCCCTCGCCCACGGAGGTGACTTCTGTGCCTGGACCCTCGCTCCAGCAGGGTAGGAGCCAGTGATGGGTGGGGGACAGGAGTTCTGACGAGAGGAGCCACGGAAGTAGGATGAGCCTGGGTCACCTTCCCCTTTACTGGCTTTATTTACTTTTCCTCCTCTATCCCCAACGGCTCTTCCCCTCTTCTCTTCCCTCTCTGTGGCTTTCAAACAGGATCTCTTACTTCCCCTGTGCTCACTGGGACACCGTTCTGTGTAGTGTCCAATATCTGACCTCCACCCTTCCCTGCTCCCTTCCCTCCTCCTCCTTCTGCTCCCTCTCCGTCCTTCCTCCCTTTCCTTCTCTTTCTGTCTCTCTCTCTGTGTCTTACACACACACACACACACACACACACACACACACACACACACACACACACACACACCACCCCTACCTCCCGTCTTCTGAGATTTCCTCTGTTTTTTTCTTCTGGGTCAGTATGAAGAGATAAACTGAAAGAACAAAAAGTCCCCCTTCTGTGCCTTCTCTTTCCATTGGACCCTATGGAAACAAGGTCCTGTTCTACTAGCTAGAGGGCCAAAGTCTCAACAGAATGGTGTGGCCATTCTGAGTGTTGGACAGGAGCCCCAGCTCCCCCTTTAGAGGGTGCATGTGTTGCCCTTTGCTGGCCGCTCTTTGCATCTGGCCCTCTTCACTCATGCCCGGCCCTGTAAACTATCAAGATTGACACTCCTGAATAAAGAAAAACAATGTCACAAATCAGAAAATGATCAGTCCTTGCCTGCAAGTGGCAGAAACATTGCAGAATGGGATTTTTTTTTCTTTTGCACAAAGACAGGGTGTGGAAGATATCTTGCCACCTGAAGGAGACCAGGCAGAGGGAACTGTAGGTGAAGGTACAATGAAACCTGAGGAGATTTTATAAGCTATAAATGAGAAATAAGCATTCAATCATATATGGAAGCAGAGGAAAAGTAGGGGCAGAACTCCAAACAAGAGGTATTTCTTCCCTTCTTTTTTCTCCCATTCTTTGAAAACAGTATTTCTTCCCCTTAATCAACTAGCATGGTGATAAGTAGAGTCAGAGCAAAAAGTTACTTCTAGACATTCCTAGCCAAAGGGTTGAGAGGAAGAAAGTTCTTAAATAAATGGGTAACTTGGCTGTGGATGCTGCTTCTGGGTTACTGCTCACCTTAAGGAAAGTTCTTGAAATGAGCATGCAGGGGTCAGGGACTGCCCTTACCTGAGAAAGGCAAGAACACTGAAGAGAGGAGTATTAAGACCGTTGAATCACAGACCTGTACCTCTGAAACAAATAATACATTATATGTTAAAAAAAAAAA